>NC_135774.1:25632275-25925016 GCF_028453695.1 Augochlora pura | reverse complement strand
GCGCGCGCGCGCGCTCCTCGTTTCAACTGTTTTCCATTCCTTTCCCCCCCTGCTGACAAACAGTCAGTCAATGAAATCCGAGACAATTTGCCAACTCGACAACTTCGTAACGCTGCGAGGGAGATTGAAATTCTGTCCAAGTCCTTATTATATCTTTCCTTGAATTCGTATTTCTTCTTTTATTCCTTTCAACGGCTAAGAAGACAGTACCTTTTCACCGTTCTTACGATCCTCTTGTATCCAAAAGTTTCGTGTTTCATTTACCGACGCACACAATCTGCGAATCTCGAACTAACACTTCCACTATAACGCAATGGAAAATACATTCATGGCGACTGCAATATTGTTTTTACATTAACTTGATGGACTTTCTGTATTCTGCTCCGATATTTCTGCTCGCGCGTTTCAATATCGCTAGTGGTAAACGTGACGACAAATTAACTCCTTGTCAATAATGGTTATGGTACCGTTATATAATGGTACGATCCCAATATGAAATTCTAGAAAATATTTTTATGAATACTGTGCAAATGAAAAGAATCCATTTTCGATGGAAAAATAAATTGTGTAGATGAAGTTTATGATATCTTTACTTGCAAGAAACGTTTATTAAATTATAGACAATTTTATTAGTTAGTTTGATTGCAAGTTATCGCTATTGTTAGACGATTTAGCATAGATCATCGAAACAATTAACTGAATACAGTAATTAATAGTTCTCCCAAAAAGCTGTTACACAGCGAGTTGCTATCACTGCCACGCGCTTGCTCAAAAAACCATTACCAAATCAGATCAGACGACCGAATAGAATTTCGGGAAAAGCATGCTATTCCCACGATTCCCGTTCCCCTCCGGGATTTGATGCAGACCTGCACGTACCAGCCACGCTTTTTTCAGGCTACCCGCGCGAGGAGAATCTCAGGGTGCAGTGCGTCAGCACGAAGAAGGAAGAGCATCAGCTGCCTAAGTGTTTCGGAGGTGACTGCCAAGATTCCGAGGAATGCGGGAACGATGTTGCCGCCGCCGGGCCGAAGCAATCGCACGAATAGGAGAGATCCGACCCCGGGGTGGTGTTGAGAGGACGAAACGTGTCGGGGGGGACGGGGGGGGGGCGGGCGCCGGGGGGGTTGCCCGAGAGATGGAAAGTGCACGGACGCGTTTTCGTCGCGTCAACAGCTCCGAAATACCCGAGTGACTCCCTTAAACTCACCGGTGTGTGTGTATGTGTATATGTGTGCGCGCGAGCGATCGATCATCCGCTCCTCCCCGGGAATCACGGAAGAGCTCGATAATCTCTCTCTCTCTCTCTCTCTCTCTCCCAATCCTCGCGCTTCCGTTCGCCGCGTAATTTGCCGAACGATTAAAGCGCCCGTCGCCGCGGGTCGACCGACCGGCATTCTTGGCCGATTGAAAAATGTTCGATCCGCCACCCGAAAAACCCTCCGACGCGTTCCCCCCGGCCTCCGCATACTTCCGCGATGCAAACTAATCACGCGTCGCGCGGCGTTCATTCCGAGCCAGCCGCGCTTCGTCCGTCTCCGCTTAATTCCTTCTGTGTAAGCTGCTTTTAATAAAGTATTCCGGTGACCGATGATACGACTGTTTTGTAAAACGCAGACCAAGCGAACGAGTTCTTCGCGGGACCGCGAAGATCCGCAGTCTACTTGTCATCGAATGTGCTCGCACAGCTTAGGCGACGATTGAATTACAGATTTCTATGCAAATGCAGTGGCAGCTGCACATTTTTTAGACGACAGCGGACTGCAGATTTTATCGGCTCGCAGTCTTTTAATTCTTCTTATTTTCAGGAATTAACCCCTTGCCGTACTTTAACGCGTCAGACACGTCATGGAGATTTCTATTAACATCCTGTTATATATCATTGTTATTCCGTTCTTTTAAGTCAGAATAAAAATCTGCCCGCTTGTGATCTATATTTAATCGTTCTAGTAAACGTAGACGTACAATAAATATTAAATAATAATAATAATAATGATTAATAGTGATTATGATTTCTAACAACAATAATCTGTTAAGTATGAATGTTATTTCGTCTTTTTAAATGTTTTTCTCTTGAGAAATAATTGCAATGAAAAAGGCATTTACTATTGTAACTATGAAGAAAATGATACGACAAGGGGTTAACACTCGCCGGGTCCGGCTTCATTTGGATCTACGTATAAGTGTTATTTCACTATTTAATTTCTGATATTTAGTTTGAGTTTTCAGGGGTTCCATTACGGTTTCTAAAAAGACTATCGTGTTCTAGAAGGAGAATATAAATTAATAACTGACAGTTTTTTCACAAAGGTCAGTTTTACAGACCACGACGCGTCGAATATAATTCCGCGCTATTTTACCGCTCGAGAAAACTTACGTTCGCACTCTCCGGCGCAGTTCTCTTAAATCAAACGCTTTACATCGCGGCCCATTCATGAATCGCTATTTTTACGTCGGTTCTTATTGGCGCGCGGTGTCGTTGTTCCCATAGGTTCCGTACACGTCCGGCAACCGGTGGCTAAATCGTTTATTATCCCAGCTTATAAGAGAAGGAACCGAGGCGCATCTCCCGCGTCTCATTCGCTGTCAATATTCTTCGCTTTTATCGTCCGCGAGGGAATCGTCAGCCAGTGAAATTGCCTCGAGCTAACGCCCACCCCTCTTTCTCTCTCTCTCTCTCTCTCTACGAGCACTTTGCGGGAAGCTGGTCTATACACGCAATACGCGGCTGTGAACGTGGTTCGCCCGAGACCCCTGTGTCTAACCAGCCGGGAACGAAGACGAACGATTGCGGTTTAATTCCGAGCGTTTACCTGCCTCCCGCCCCCCGGAAGAGGACAAAATCCCGCGAAGATGAAACGCAAGCGATCCGGAACGATGAATCATCGCGCGGACGACGGCCGTTAGCGGGCCGCATCCGGTTAAATCGCGGACGCGCCGCGGAGACGTCGCCGAAACCAAGCAGTTTAACCCTTTGCCGTACTTTGATGAGTCCGACTCGTCATTATGATTTCTAACAATAATCTGTTCAGTATGAATGTTATTTCGTCTTTTTAAGTCGAAATAAAATTGTTCCAAGTACAGAGAACTCCGCGCTAAATGCCAAATGAAATCAAACCTCTGCGATAATCTTAACAACAGCAAACAAACACGACAAGTTATCTCATTCCTGAAAGATTAAAGTCTCTACTGTAATACTCTAATATCCCCAACTAAAAGTCGTCGCTAATAACCGCAAGTGTAGTTGATGCGACGTAAAATATATGTGAAGAAAAATTCTGTCTCTTCGCCACTAATATTTAAGCGCTGAAGTAATTGCGAGCACACTATAAATATTAATTTTGTTTCTCCTCTAAGTAATTATTCCAATCGAAAATTATTTCATCATTCTAACTGAGAAGATAAAAGTACCGCCAGGGGTTAATGGATGAAACCTGGAATCGTTAAATAAATAAACGTAATGTTTAATGGCGGGCATCGGAGAAAATATTAAATACTAAAATAGCATATGCAAATTACTAATCAAGTGCGTTATCACAGAGGATCATTTTTAAAAATTGAATTCTGAGACTTTTGTCGAATCTTTTCCTTTACAGCGAACGATTTAAACTGAATATAAAATGATACAGACTTAAATGCGTTACAATAAAAATGCACTGTTGACGATGTAAGAAGAACTGGCTGCAAAAATGTCCGCTCGTGACAATATAATTTCGCTCACCGAAACGTGGTCCACAGCGAATTATTAAAGGGTTTGAAATCGTATGGATTTAAATGCGTTGCAATAAAAATACACTGTTGATGCTGGACAAAACATCGTCTAGAATACAAATGAATCTATAAACGGTACGAAGATTTTTAAATTACAGTGAATTGTGAAACGATTCGGCGCGTTCAAAAGCGCCGGAATAAAACTGAATTTGTACGCCGGACCAAAGAGCAGGGTCCACTTGAATGCGTTTCGATAAAATAGTAAACGTTCGAAAAATAATCGCGCCCGTCCGATCGTATTAAAGCGAACGTACAGTCAGTCCCATAAGTATGGAAGCGGTGTGGCGGTCGAGTATTAATCAGGCCCGACCGGTATCGTCGCCGTCGCGATTAAGGGTTCCGTTGGCAGCGTCGAAGGGCGTTCCGATGAGGCGTTAACGAGGATCCGGATTCGATATCCCCGGATGCGTGCAATAAATTCCGTCAGGAAACTTCTAACGAGGCGAATAGCCGCGCAAGGGATCAAGCCGACGTAAAACTGTCGTAACGCGTATCGTAAACCAGTGGGCGGATGATAATTGCGCCGGCGGATCGTCGTAGGAACGGTTGCGCGACCATGAGTGAAGAGGAAACGGCCGAAACTTTTCCGTCTCGTCTCGTCTCCGCTTCTTTCGCTGTTCTTTCTCCCTTTTATTGCCGGCGGGGGAAAGAAAAAAGAAAAGAAACTGCGGCCACCACGGGCAAGAAGGGTTCGCGATAAACAACCGTTCTTTCGGCCGGTTAACGATGCCAGAATTAATTACCGGGCTTCGTCGGCTCCGGCGTTTCGCTCGGCTGACGGTTACACAGTTGGCTGAAACGACCCGGCGACCGTCAAACGTCTGTAACTTCGCTTCTGCTTTATGTACTTTAATGAATCTTTGAGAACGTCCATTATTGTTACGCAATCTTCGTGTTCTATTAATTTCAGCCAATGTGCACAATTTCCAGCGATTCTCGGCGGCATTACCGTCACCAGGGTTTACAGCTTCGACAAATGTTTGTTTAATTCGAGAGCAAATTGATTTGTAATTATCCAGCTAGCGAAACAAATATCGGCTTATCAAAATAATGGCTTCCGGCAATTAACTGGTTTAGCTACTGCGGTCTCTTTGAAAAGCGTGTAAATTACCGTGATCCTACTATATATACAAATGTATATTCGATTTTTCTTGTGTATTGTTTAACTACATGTGGTATTTTAACGAGTCGTACTTGTGGTTCAGATTACTAGTAATAAGTTGTCAGGCATGAATGTTGTTACGTTTCTTTAAGTCGAAATCAAATTGTATTCTTTTGTCGCAATTTCTTCAGAAGGAACAAACTCGTCGAAAATAGTTAACTCGTTAACGAACCACAAGGATTTTTTGCTGCTTTCAATATATAGAACAAAGTTCATTATATGCGAATGAAATTCATTATCTCCCCCTCTCCCTCTCTCTCTCTCGCTATCTCTCGTTTTAATCAGATCGTTTGGTCCCAGTGCGCGACGTCTCGATTCACGCGGTCCATTCATCAAGCGGCTAGAGTGTCTTGGGCGGTCCGAAACTGGGCCGAACTGCTGCGACGATCGTATACTTTGCAAAGACATCCCCTAATTTGCATGGGCCGCGATGTAGGGTAGTCTGCGGCAACCCCTGTGTCTCCGAGGACTCGAGACCCGTCGTCGCGCCCCTTGTTTCGCAGGCCCCCCTAACGATATCAAGGGCTCCCCGCCGTCAAATCATGCAAAAATAGTTCCTCTTTAAGAATTTATTACGAGGAACCGAAACGCGACACGGAGCAGGAAACACTTTCGCGTTGTAGCCGGGCATGTTTCAACGTCCCGGCCAAATTTTTGCCATACTCCGTTCGACGAAAGATAAAGGACCTGGAAAAACGATTAGATCGCGGAAAGAATTGTTCCGCTCCTCCACTCGTAAACCGTTCGCGGCGAAAGAATAATGTTTCGTTTTAGTTTGGACTAGTGTTCCCGGCCGATGCATTTCTCTCATATGTAGAATTAGGTGCATTATTTATGAAGCACCGCCATTTGCCACGATACCGTTGCGTGAGAACACGAGAAGCCCTACAAATAGCGGTGCACGGACTGCGGATTCCACGGATTTGTAGCAATAACAAATCACCGCAATTTACTCGGTTTAGGAGGTGCCGGAGTAATTTGCCGGGCGATACGCCGGTGTAATAAGCGGAAAAGATTTCGACGATCGAACGAAAGAAATTCTCGTTCGTCGCGACGGACGAGGACATTCTCATTTTGCATAGGAGCTCGGCAGACTATCGATAGTGATTGATTGGAGCCGTGAATACGCAACAGTGGGTGCTCGAACGTGCCCGTTTATTGCCTCTCGTCCCGGGCTTGTCTCCCGCGCGACGCGGGAAAGTAGTCTGCCAGGGATAAGAAGCGATTCAATATTGAAGACGCCGGGACTTCTTCGGATGGATTCGAAAGTGGCCCGAGCACCGATCAGCCCTCCCCGAAATCCTCGAAAAAACGACTCGACTATCGCCGCAGCCCTCGAGGCTTTACCCCGTCTAGCCCTCCTTCGCCCCCCCCCTCCCCCTTCGGAATCGTGGCAAAGATAATCTATTCGAACAGCTCCGTTCCACGGGAGAGGCCGCGAGCGCGCAATAAAGCGGAAAGCGTTCACCTTTAATGAATCGGAAAGGAATTCCCGGCCGGGCAGACAACGAGTTCGACCCTATGGGGTGAAAACGACATTAGAAGAACGTACGACTACTGCCCCCGCGCCGCGCCGCGTCCCCGGGAATTCTGCTTTGTCCCCCATCCCACACGGTTCGCCGGCCAGTTCTATTTAATCCCTCCTAGAAAACACGAAACGAGGGCGGAAGTGGACCTTCTATCTTGTAACCCAGAATTGGGTTGTAGGTCGCGCGGAACATTGGTACTTTGGGTAATGTACGTCGGCGACTGTGCCGATGGTTTGCCGATCCGGGGGTCTACTGACCATTGTGCGAAATCGACGTTTTCGATGGTCGGGAACGGAAAATTGCGGATCGAATGGTCTCTAACTAACTGTGCGGTTACCTACGGGGACGAGGAAATAAATATTCAATGCTGGTGCTGGTATGGGTTTAAGAGGCGAAGAGACATTTCTTTGGCGACTGCTATATCTGAAAAAATTAATACATTTATTTGCTATTTTTTAGTGGAGGAATATTTTTGAATGGAAATCTGGATTTTGAAAAATGGAATTTTGAATGGAGACACTTCTCCTCGACTAATCACAGTAGAACAACCCTAAGGTTCTAGTAAAAAAATACCTCATATTTCCAGTAATCTCTTCTGCACGAATTTTTCTCTTGCATATTTCTTTCGAGAAAAATAAAAAAAAAACTATCTAGAAGCCAGAGAAGATCTCGCGATCGTACAAAGTCTAGTCTTGTTTTAATACCAAACCAGTGCCGGCAACCAAGAGAGAACCCAGCTCGAGAATTCGGGTCCAGGAATGTGCCAGTAAGATCGTCGAGGAGGCAACAAAGAGGCAAAGCAGCAAAAAGCCAGAGAGGCTGGGAGGCAGCGAGCCTAACTGCGACAAAGAGGAGGTTGGCGGCGTCGTGACAGAAAAAGAGCAAACAATCGGCGACGGTGTGGAAGCGTCGCCGAGCTTGAAACAGGCGATCGCTTGCGCACGATCCCGCGCTCGTGGTGCGTGTGGACGACGACGTCGGAAGGGCGTCGCGACGCGACGCGACGCGAGGCGCGGCGAGGCGAGGGTGCCGTTTGCCGTTGAATGGGGAGCGCACGCGCCACGGGTAACAGAGGTTTGGGGCCACGCGGCGGCACCAGTCGCTCCTCTCAAACCGCGAAACACGTCCCGGCGTCCTCGAGGACCAGAATCGCGAGACTCCAGCTCTCTCTCTCTCTTTTTCCCTCCGACTCCGTCTCTCGCGCGTTCTCTCCCTCTCTCTCCCTCTCTCTCTGTTTCTTTGTTTCTTCACTCTGTCCCGGCGTCGCGCTGTCCCCGTCGCTGCGACTCGCGTGTGCACACCGGAAACTGGTAAACCAACCCCCCGAGAATCAGCCCCGAGACAACAGTTCCGCGCGGTTCATATTCGCGAGGAACTGTCGGAAGGAAAAGGCTGGCGATCGACAGCGTGCTCTCTGCTCGATGAGATTCGTGGCGACCTTGAGCCCTGCAACCGGAAGCGGCGTGCACCGGCGTCGTCGCGCGTCCTTTGGTGCTGGTGTCTTCGAGCGATCCATCAGTGGATCGAGCTCGCGTAAATCCGAACGCGTCTGCACCTTCGAGGCGACTTCCGGGAAGCCGGTTTTCGCGCAAGAACCCGGGGAAGACGACTGCAGCGTCGCTGTCGGAGGATCTTCGGGATCAACTCGAAGGATTAGCCGCTGGTACCCAAGATCCGCTGGTCCGGAGACGTTGTGCAAAGTTTGTCCTTGAATTCCGGGGACGAGCGTCGAGGGGGCAGTTAGTGTTCCGTCGATAATCGCGGCTAAATCGATGGACCCGCGATTAGGCTAGTTAGAAGAGATCGCGAACGACCTTCGAGGAAGCTGCAGGCGGGATTAAGTGAAGTTGGCTCGTGCCGGGTGTGCGTTGTAGAGCGGGTCTGTTTGTTGTCAGTGGACCGAGAAGTTTCGAACTGAGACGGTAGCTCCGGGCAATTAAGGGACAGAATTTTGAGGGACTTGGCCTCCGGTGATTTCTGTGTTCTGACTCGTGATTCTTGGTGATCTTCTCCGGTATCCTTTTCAAAATGGTTTCACAAGGTTTTAAGACATTCTCGATTCTCTCTGTGCGATTCGTTGACGAGTTTGCTGGGTAACTCGAAATCTGCTTTGAAACATCAGACCTCCAGCACTTGTCGGCTCTATTTATACAGTCTCGGCTTCTCATCTCGGATAATCTCCTCCGATACCACGCTCGACGCATCTCAAAGCGTCTTCAGGATGTCTCGGAACATCCTTGGATCTGTCTACGAGGTACACGGTAACGGTTTAGCCGGCCCAGCAGCCCCTCGTGTAGTTCCTCGTCGTCGCTTCTCGACTTCCCTCCGTCGATCCGCCTCGAAGTTAGGATCTCGCGAGATCTGGCGCCGCCGATCCCAGGGTTCTCGATCAATTAAAAGTTTTTCGCGGAATACCGGCGTCTTCGCTCGTTACGGTTCCGCAGCCGAGGCGGCGAGCCAAGGATTTGTCCCCAGGGGAAACCGATAAATGGATTGAACGCTCTTCCGGCGGAGCTCCTTTCGGAAGGTAAACGCCGGCCCGACTCGAACACGCCAGTCCTCTTTGCTACCGTCCAATTAGCTCCTGGATCCAGCAGGTCTCACGGTCCCGATCGATCGCGATCCGCCTCTGGAGACCGACCCTTTTCGACTCCTTTGGAGGACCCGCCTCGAGCCCGGTTCTATTTGCTCCGGTGGAGCAATAGCGACCCTGTGCGCCAGGTCTAGAAACCCATTTGCGACAAAGAATCTCGAGCAAGCGGCTGGAAATCGCCCTCAAACGTCGACCGTCGTCCTACGGTGCCGATGCGCTTCAAATTGCTAGTTACGTCTTCATAGACACCACGACACCTTCGCCAATTCCCTGTAAACGTTTCTAATGGTTTAAAAATCGGCACCAGGCGATGTGTTCGTTTTAAATCATACAACACAGCTTCCTCAGTCGATGCGCTACGAATCGTGAGAAGAGTCTCTTTGGAAGGTGTCTCGACATCTTTTCGCTCCTCTCCAGGTGTTTTAAGACTCGATACCAGACGGTGATTTCGCCTTGGACGGGGCAACACAGCCACCGGAGCTGGCGTACTCCGAATTAAAAATTAACAGTAGAATCAGTGCTGGATACGCTAACCTCTTCGTCGTCTTTTTACAAACATCTTCCGATAGTTTCACACCTGGTACCAGCCGGTGTTTTCACTCTGGATGATGAAACGCGGCTTCTTCCGGTGCCGATGTGCTTCGATTTAATAGATCAATCTCGTTAGAGTGTATTTCCAGCTCTTTATAATACCGCTCCTGCTGTTTTAAGACTTGGCACCAGCCGGTGTTTCTCCTTTGAACGATGCAACGGAGCTTCTCGTGCCGACGTGCTTCGAATTAAGTATTAACAGTAGAATCAGTTAGGAGGTTAGACACAGCTCTTCATCATACCTCTGCGATCCTTCTCACGGTGCTTTCGCACTTGGCACCAGAACGTGCTTACGAACGACGCCACGCAGCTTCCAACGCGTGTCGAATTAACAGCGGAATCGCATATCCGTTTCATCGTTCCTCTATAAATCTTTGCCGGCGTTTTGAGCAAGATCGTATTAACCAAGATCGTGTTAACCAAGATAGTTTTAATCAAGATCGTGTTAACCAAGATCGTTTTAACAAGATCGTGTTAACAAGATCGCTTTAACAAGACCAAGAATGGTGTTTCGAACGACGCAACGCCGCTTCCGGGGCAAGCACCCTCAAAACCGCTGAATCTCGTCGGAGCACGCTCTTCGTCGTCATCCTCTTCGCCGTCGTGTTCGCGAACCTTTCGTAAACCTTTGTCGACGATTTCGTCAAGAGTCGCTCTTTCCGTTGCGTTCCGTGGGAAACAGTGTTCCATAGCACAGGACGTTGTTGGTTCGAAAGGGGACAGGCGCCAGGGACACGTCGAGGGAACGGTGGCCCATGGGATAGAGGAGCGTGAACCGCGGAGGACCATCGGGAGAAGTGTCGTCGGTGTCGTCGATCCTGTGCTGGTTTCCTCCCACGAAGGACCTCGAATTTCCATACCAAGGGACGAGGGACCATTTTGGATCAGTGATTCGCGTAGTTCGGATCGGGTTTTGCCACCGGTGTTCGCGACGGATTACCGGACAGACGGTGTTAATCGAGGATCATCTGTCGGCCCGGCGACTGCCAGTGCTCTCGCGACCGTCACTCTCTCTCTCTCTCCTCTCTCTTCCTTTCTCTCTTCCTCTTCTCTCTCTCTCTCTCTTTCTCTGTTTCGCTGTGCTAAGTAAATATACGTTGTTGAATTGGAGCGCGGACCCGCGCGGATTCTACAGCGATTAGTCCGCCGTTGAATTATTTTCCGGTTTAATTGTGCGTCCTTAATTGAACCCTGCGGGACGATAAATCCCAGCCCACCGGCCGTCGAGAGGCCACGCCGGACCCAACACCGGACACGGACCTTTCAGGTAACGTTTAAACGAGATCCTACGTTTTATTGTCCTCTTTCCCATTTCGCCTTCAACTGATTCACTTTGTCTCTGCAATTAGACGCGCTGGATTAGGAAAAGGGCGCGGACTGCGAGTAGCGTTTCGCAGTGTGACAGTGTTTTCCAGCTGCAACACGTGGTATTAAAGTTCTGGGCATTAAGCAGGCTCATGATTAGCATTTTAGCTCCGTGAGATTGCAGGGACGAGATTTACCCTGCTTCTGAATGCTAGCCAATTCCTTCTCTGCAGTTAAAAAAATTGTGACGTAGAATACTTTACGTAAGACTATTCTTGGAGCACAGCAGAAGGAGACTAATAAAGAGCTCATTTTGTGTGCGAAATAAAAATCGTCTGCATCGGCAGTCTGTAATTTGTTCTCTTCTTTAAAGAATTTTGATAAGGTGAAATTAATATTAGATTGGTGCGTATGAAATGTTGAACGTTTAAGAAAATATATAAAACCATTTTTTTTTCAAAATCTGTTGATTCAATCAAAATATGCCCCGTTTGCTTTACTACACCTTTTTCAACGAGATTTCGACACAAAAATGCCCGTCTTAAACAAGAAAATTTTTACAAATTTAAAAAAAAATCAATAGCTTTTGATAAAAGATATGCAGTTTTATATACTCGCTTAAAAATCCGATATTTCATATGCACCAGCCTAATATATCCACGTTCTTAGTCTATTTCAATGCTTTCAATGTTTTAAATCTAACCTAACCACTTTTGCCATAAGTGCATAAAACCTGCAGTCTGATGATTGAAAGTGATTCTGACAAGGTTGTAGAAATTTTCAGTTCTCGATAAAGCAAATGCAAACTATTTCTATAATTTTCCCAAGTCACTCTTGCGAGACCTGTTCTTCGTTCCCTCGAACCTTATGCGGCACCGAAAGAAACGTTTCGCGCTAATTCGACGACGCCAGACTTATTATCTATATTACAGCCTGCTGCAGTCATTTTACTCCCTTCTAATTTCCCACCCCTTTGAGGCCTCCTCGCTCGGAACAACGTACCCTGGTTTTCGGGGTGTTTCACAGATTCGCGGCACGTTCGGCCGGTTCGTGATCGAGGATCGTTTCGCTTCGCGTGATTATGACCGGTTAGGGGATCATGCGAACGGTCGAAGGGCG
Organism: Augochlora pura; assembly: GCF_028453695.1. Taxonomy (NCBI): domain Eukaryota; kingdom Metazoa; phylum Arthropoda; class Insecta; order Hymenoptera; family Halictidae; genus Augochlora; species Augochlora pura. Next base: position 25,912,946 of record NC_135774.1, on the reverse strand, counting down.
GTCTGGCACCGTGGCGTGTCGTTCACCCCGTGTCGACTGTCACAGGGCGAGATCGTTCGTTTCGATAAGTCGCATTCTTTTCTATTAGCGTCGCCCCGGACTTTTCTTTCTGGCGAAACCGGGATGTATCAGGGCGCGAATTGATTAATTTCCTGGATCCCGGGGTTTATTGGTAGCTCCGGGTGAAAGTTTCGTAATTTCGTTCGGTCACGCTCTTGAATTAGGTCGTAAAACTAATATTGACGAATTACTGCTAGAGAGTCAATCGACTAATATTATTTGTTTACGTTTCATTGTCGATTGGAACGCGACGTGTCGCTCTAACATCGTTCTATATTATTAAGTGATAAATAAATACGTAAATTGTACATAATGACGAATCAGGAGCAAATCCACTAATTATTTGATTGCATTCAACGATCAATTAGACCGCAGGTCAGGCGACATTATCTGTTCGAATTGGATCATTAATCAGAAGCAGATTTACTAATTACTTATGTTTAACGATAGATCAGAACGTCAGTCTATTGAGATTATTTGTCCGAATTACACGATTAATTCCGAGCAAATCTACTAATTAATTACCCGTCTTTAACGATAATTTAGAACGTTAGCCTACCGACGTTAGTTGGCTGTATTTGATAATAGATGGAACGAATCACTTTAACTCGACTGCGAATTAGACTAGCAAAACGTATTAATATATTAATTGTAAGTACCTGACCGTAAGTTGGTACAGAACAAACATAAATAAAATCATAAATCTAACAGTACAATGAGTTCGTATCCCGACGCTACCAGCTACCTCTAATAAGAAAAGTAGATTTATGTTATAATTCCCTGCAATTACGGGTTCCCGTTTTATTGCGCAAGAGCTCCCTGGTCGAATGTTTCTGTTCCACGGGTATGATGGATGCATACCTATCTGAACACAACAGCGTGCACATTCACGGAGGAGGAGCCGCGCGCATCGTTAATTAAGGTTTATCTGAAAATTATCCCTTCGTGGCGGGAGTCCACGAGTCACCGGATACTCGACTGTCTCCGCGAGAAGGGAAACACTGACGGCGCGGCAGAGAGAGAGCTAGAATTTATTCGAAACGATCTTGCTACCTTGTTTCCTGGCTGCCGAGAGATAGTCACCTGGGATATCTGTACACCGACTCCCCGCCGATGTTTAGTCGTTCATAATTTACCGGGCCACGCCGTCGCTGGGAAAAGAATCGTCGCGATCGTTATCCGATACTTAGCACATTCGCGTCGGGCTATCTTTCCTTAAATTTTCATAGAAATCGGGGGTATTTCTATTCATTTCGGGAAAGCGCACTTCTCGCAAAACGGGAATTCTCGTTTCCCGAATGTGTTAACCAACAATTCCTGCTCCACTATTATCGCTAATGTGCTACTCGATAATCGATTACAAATTATCATCCCCGCACCTGTCATTATCGCTTCGAGCAAAAATCACGGAAGAACCGTACGCCGATTCGCGGGATCATTTGTCTCGCCGCGGCCAGCCGGGGCTATCCTTTCCGGTGACTTATCGACCGTTTAAAAGTCACGGGGAAACTGGAAACCAATTTGTAAGATAATTTATTTCGCCGGTAGAAGACAGCAGGGATCGAGGAAGAACGTCCTTCGTTCTCGTAAACATTTCCGTGGGTCTCGGAATCAGGAAATTATTTTCCGAGGGTTTGGAATCAGGAAATTATTTTCCGTGGAAAATATGCTACCTAATCGGATCGCTCCGGCTGCATCGCGCGGGTCCGCGTACCGAAAACGAAAGGAAATAGAGAGAGGGTGGGAATCGCGTCGATGCCTTGAAAGGGGATGGTTTTTCTTCTCGTGTTGCGAGGCGACGGGAGCGCAGCGATGATAACGAAGCGTCGGGGGGTGAAACGTTTTCGTGGTCCCGGTCGAGAGGATCAGGCTAATATCGGCGACGGTGAAGGGACAATCGGGTTAAGAGTGTCTTAAGTGGCGGCGATCGATCAGGCCCGCCGAAAAATTCTGTCCCCGCCGTTCCGTATGAACCCAAGGGGAGGGGGGGAGGTCGGAGTATGGCGCGAGGATCCACGAATTATTTCTGTCCTCCCGGCGGAAGTTTCTCGCTTGCGTTTCCAGCGAGCGTGATAACGGAGCGCTATTTGTTCGCAGGCGGTGTTTCGCACTTCCGGAACTTTTATCTGGGGACCGTGGCGTGTAGAGCAGGAGCAGTAGAGAACGACCGATATAGCGAGCCGCAGTTTTTGTGTTTGCGCTGCGGTGCCCTAATCGCGCACCACTCTGCGAAACTTAAATCTGCAGGAATTTCGTGTTAATTGATTGTTATTTTGTACAGCTTACCGTCTAGAATTTATTCAGGGTTGCAGTTATTTACATTATGTTTGCTAATATCATATAATTATTTATATTACGTTTGCTAATATAATATAATTATTTACATTAAATTTGTTAATATAATGAATTTCTTAAGGAGTGTCATCAAGAAAATAATCGTGTCTTAGAAAATTGGAAATTCTCTGGATGCACAAAATTCCCTGTTTGTAATTTCATTAATTTAATCACTCCTTCGGGCTTGATGATAAATTACGACATAAATCGGCTATTATTATTCATCGTTATTTAACGCCTTACCGTACTTTGACGAATCCGACTGGCGATGGAAATTACTAGTAATAAATTATTAAATATGAATGTTATTCTGTACTTTAAAATTGGAATAAAATTATAAACCCTTGTTACTAATATTTACGCATTCTAGTAAATTCAGGCACAAATTATATTAATTGAAAAATTCCTAATCGCAGTAACTGTGAAGAAAATAGTACGCCAAGGGGTTAATGATAAATCAAGAGCAGATCTATCAAATATTTCTTCGCATTTGATGATAAATTGGAACCTAAATCTGTTGATATTATTTTCCCATCTCTGAAGATCAGATATTCCGCGTCTGCACAGTATCCGCGTGTTTTTCGATAAGAGTGATAACGAAGGAAAGGAGAATTACTGCAGTTGTCTTAAGATTCCGCAGACCGTTCTACGATTAATGTAATTTTCATACTAACTTGCTCGCACGTGGAAAATCAATATTCCGCGTTGTTAATACTTTGATTATATGCAAGGATTATGGCAGTCTTGCCGCAAGAAATTATTAATGGAACTCAACAACTGAAAATTAGTGGTCTCTATCAGGCTTCTAGTCTCGGAGGAGTACCGCCAAGTTGCTTAAATCTGCAGCCAGTCTATAATGAGATCAGGCCATTAAATTAGAGAGATTACAGCACCTTGGGCTACCTCTCCTCTCGTTCGCCTGTCTCTCCATTAACATTTTTGATCTCTGATTATTATTATTATTACTATTATTATTTTTATCTCTATTTATTGATTAGCTAGTGTAATCCCACGATACAAGGCAGAATGGAATTATTAAAAATGAAGATACGACTTAACCTATGATTCTTTCCACGCTGTGTCAATTAGCATATATTCGTTATTAATATTTTCTTTAATAAGACTAGATAATTCCTATTTCTTGTATTGTCTTTATTTACTTATAACAGAGGAATTAAATTTGGTTTCGATTTGAAATAAATTAATAATATTCATATTTAGTATTTAGTTATTATAGTGCAAGGAGTTAAAAATGCTATACAGTGTTGTATGAAATTCTTCTTTGTAAGAGGATCGGGCGGTGCCTAAGAGCTACCAATGACATATTCAAAACTCGATGAAATAGCAGGGTACGAGATTATGCCACTTAAAACTTCATCCGCGAGTAGTAAGTTCAAGATAACGTAGCGATACCCTAACGATAAAAACTTGATTCGAGACAATACGACTGAGTGACCTTAAAACGCTTTAAAAGTACTCCCGTAGCGCTAAGAAATTCATGAGAGAGCTTGGGACCCTTTCGATTACCTTAGGGTCCACTTAAGATCCTTAAAAGTCCCTAGCTTTTATGACCTCTGAGGATCTTTCGAGGATTATGGGGTCCTTCGATGGCTACCGATGGCTTCCTGAGGCTTTCAGAAACGTCTGGAGACGTGGGAACCTTCGGATGGCCTCGGAAACCTTTCGAAGTTTGTGGAGACGTTTCAAGCAGTTTTGGAACCTTTAAGGGATTTTTAAAATTTTCCGTGGGCTTTTAGTAGCTTCTTATTGTCCTTATGGTATTTCGAGGATTATGGGGATTCTGGGAAGGTGCTGATGGATTTTTGAAGTGTCGAGGAATCCCTGGAGGATCGCAGTGACCCTACGATCCTCCAGGGGTCTAATCTCCAGAAGACTATGATATAGTCTTTGGGGACCTCTGGTACAGCTGAGGGACTTCTACCCTGTGAGATATCAGGATATTTTTGAAAACATTTGGCAACTTTAAATTAAAGATCCCTGAGGTAGCTAGTAGGATTTTTGATTTCCTTTAAGATTTCTTGAAATCGTTTGAAACCCGTAGAAGATGAAGGGTTTCCCAATTTCTTCGACTCACCTGCAAACGACCGGAAGTTGTACAAACCCGTTGGCTCAATTCGAAGCCCTCAAAATTTACGCAGGGCCCTCCAAGATATTATTGGGTCCTGTAGAACATCTTAGACATCTCGTGGAAGCCCTCAAGTTACCCTGGAAGGTCATCAAAACTTCTAGCACCTCGTGAAACTACCCTAAAGCAATCAGGGACCTTTGAATTCTCCTGAATACGTCTCGAGGCCTTCAAACCACTCTGCAGAATATGTGAAGCTTTGAAACACCTTAGGGGTCTTACGAAAACCTTGAGGGACCCTTCGACAGCCTCGGATCTCACGGCACCGTTCACTGGATCGCCAAATTCTCAACCGCGCGTCGTGTATTTTCCAGCAAAAGTAGATCGGAGTTGTTTCGCCGGTGTAGTCCGCGCGCAAAAAAAAGCATCCGGAACACGGTGGCTGGGAAGATTAGGCTACCCTCGGTGCTCCATCCTGTCGCGGACTCCGCGATCACGGGGGCACCGTTCGACAGCCGATAAAGCACAGCGCGCGAGCAGCTCGTGCGCGTTACAACGCGGGATTGAAGAGCGTAGCGGCGATGTACTGGTAACAGGTGATTGAATTTTCGTCCGTTGGAAATTTATGGTACTTGGCCGGGGAGTTTCTTGGACTATTAATAATTTACTGTCGGATTTCGAGGCGTTCCCCGAAGAATATTATAGCGGGAGCCCCACGTTGACGGGCTTTATGCTCGGCAGGGACTGCTTCAAGTATAAATAACTACTCGAACCTGGCCGTGCTCGTCGAAACTATCGATTATTACTTCGCCGGCGCGAGTCTCTTGGAAAAAGTTCACTTTCTTCGACTATTAATAGCGCGGCGGACTCGATCATGGGTAACGGATCGCGCGGGCTCTGCTTCGACGGCGAAATCCCGTTTCGGGCACCGAAAAATTTATCCCTTTTTACGCGAATCGATGGCGGCGTACATTGAGAACGTATCTGGCAATTTTCAGATAGAAATTCGAAATGGTTATGGTGATACGGTGCTTCGCAGCTGGTCGATACGATTGCCTACATTCTTCGCAAAATCGTCGATATTCAAATTGTCGTAACTCTGGTGAAAATAATCGTTTGCCGATAAATCTAGTCTCCAGTTTTTCATTCCGTTATTCATTTTTACGAATAAGGCTTTCGCGTGCTACAGCAGAAACCATATTTTCCTCGAAATATGGTCCGAATTCGAACTTCTGTTAAAACCTTACAAAGTCTTTATCGTGATTGAAACTACCATAGATTTTCAAACTACCATAGATTTGATGACTGAAACCTCCCCTTTGCAACGACCACTCGTGACTGGACGTGCGGATTTTGTTTTAGTCGTTTCATTCAACGGAAAACGGGGAACAAGTTCGGTCGCGCGAAACCCTCGCGAAACGCCCAACGTTGCTGCAAAGTTGTCGGTGCAGCTCTTGTTCAGTCTCCAATAAAATCGCTCGGAAAAATCGTGCAGCGAGTTTGAAAATATTGTTGTAAAGAGAACGTTTCAATCTTCAAATATATGACACTTTTAGTCGCTAAAAAATGTTTTCGAATCTCCTCTAAATTAACACGTTGAGTGCCACGCGGTTTTATAACTTCCCCGTCAGGCCGCGCGCGCTAGTGGTAGAATTTACCCGATGCAAATGTTTAAACATATTAGGGCCATTGTTTCTTATCGTGGCGGAAGATATTTCTGTTTGAAAGGGAACGCTTATATGGACATTCATCCAACACGTTAGGCAAGAAATTTCACCAAACAAGTTGCAACATTTTGTGATACTCGCGAGGTACAACCATGTTTATGTTTACCTTGTTTTAATAAAATCCATTAAAGTTTTCTAAAAGAATGTTCAAGTACATTAGTAATAAAATCCCGCATAAAATAAAAATCAAGTGGACTTTATATAAATTTTATATAACAACTTAAAACAATGTAAATTTTTAAGTTTATTATATTATATACAATACACCCATGACTGATGGAAAGCTCGGTGTCAGTCACCGGCGACTGACGCGGCACCCAACGCGTTAATTAACTTGGTACACGTTCGACTGCTAAGAAACGAACGGTTTCAGGAGCAAGGTGATGGAGTCCTCCACCCGACAGTCTCTCCGTGTCAATGTCGCTCCCGTTCGACCGCCACTAATTAGCGATAATCGGCGCTAACAAACGACGCCCGATCGCGGACCGGACCACGCGTCGCCCAGCGCCACTACGACGCGAGATTTATCGCTCCGCCCGTCTTTTCTATTCGTTCCGCAAGGGGAATATTCCGCGTTCTTGGAGCCAATTTTCGTCCAGCCGAGCGCGGAATATCCGAGTCAGACCCATCAATTCATCTTGTACCGTACGGTCGAGTGATTTGTAGAGACGACCGCCGCGCGGTGTCCGTGTCGCGGAGTGGAGGAACTTGGCAATTAACGGAATCGCGGGATTCGTTTCGCCTCCCGGTCGTGTAAGAGTGCTCGAATCGTTTATGATTTATCGCCGGCGACGATGCCGTTTCCTCCTGCACGACAGCTTCATTCAGCCCGGCACGGGAATTTTTAAGAAAGTCTCGGTTTAAGAAAAACTTATCTCGGTTTTGCATTTACCGCCGACACACCATGATCGATGGTTATTCGATGTTTCTGTGGCGCAAGAACGCGTGACGGCCTCGAGAAATAGCCCGCGCTCCACAATAGTCGAATCGTCTCTCGCTCCGTTTCATTCGAACGACGCCTGTTTCGACGCGTTTATCTGCCGCGATTTTGCCGCGACAATTTGGTCGTTCGATCGTATAATTTTCTCGATTTGTTAGACATGAATTTTTTTAATCTTGTAAAGTGAAGATCTTGATGTGCATTTTCTAGCATTTGTTGTACTGTGTAATCACTGAATTGCAGATCTTTGCGCAATATAAAAATTGTCTGCATTGACTGCAAAATGCAGGAGCTTAACAAATGTATCATCCTTGATAAGTTTCATGTGTTGACAATGTACTACAATAGCGTTTTTAAATTATTTAATTATTTTCACTTTTTTGAAGTTCGTAACAGTGATTAATAAAGATTACTCTACAAATTAATTTTAATTTAATTCATCGAACAACAAGATTTTCGTGACTTTACTTACACGATTAAACGAACTCTAACGCTATTATTAATACAACCAAACCACCGGAACAGTAAAAATATTAATACCACGAGAATAATAAAATCATGTTCTTTATGTCCATCTACCAAACATCGTCGTAAAACATGCATTCCGCGGACGTTAAAAATTCGCGATTCCCATTTTCGCAACACCGCGAGCGCGGCACGAGTTATATCAGCGGCGCGGTCCCGAACAGAAAGAAATAAATTTCCAATTAAAATGAGTCGATCCACGATCGGAGAATTAATTGACCATTTATCATCGCCGGTGCACACGCGAACCGGATTATGCATAGCGGTCACGAAACAACGTCTCGAAACCGGGCCCCGGAGAGTTTCCACCGGAGGAAACTGTGCAGAGCCACTTGTCCGGCATTTTTGTTTTCGTACGCGGCGAACAAAACGTACGGCGCACGGGAACTTGCCCGGGTAAAATATGTTCACAATAAACAGGACCAGATATCCGGCGGCGTTCCCGGGACCGCGCGGGCGCGCGCGCACGCAGATTCCGCGTTCCCTTTTTATCGGCGATCGTGTTTCATTATTCCGCCGCCGCGAGTATTTCACTTGTATTTGCAGACGTCGATTCGACCCGGCATTCTCTCTTTGCGCTCGGAACAAGATTCACGGCCGGCTGAACCGTCTCCGAACAGATGTTCCCAAAAATATTCGCGATGCACGTTCCTCGCTTTAGAAATCCCCGTATAGTACGCGTATCACCTCAGGCAGAGCTGAGTAAAATATTTGTAGTTGTTTGGTAATTTATTATTTATATTATTGTATCTATTATTTATATTATTATTTATATTATTCATATTATTGTGTCTATTATCTATATCATGGTGTCCATTATTTATATTATTATTTATATTATTTATATTATCGCGTCTATTATTTATATATTTTTTATATTTTTCTATCTATATTTTTTGTTTTTTTAATTATAATTCTAACTCGGTTTTTTCTTTCCCTTTACTCCTCTTTATTCTATTTATTATCTTTATTGTTATTTTTATCCGTTACTCTCTATTTGTTATTTCAATATATGTATAGAATTTATTTAAATACGAGTATATAAATAAATAGATTGAAGGTAGAAGATTGATTTTCTTGAAGTCTTCCTCCATCTGCTTTAAATTGCATTTACGAATCCATAAAATCTGCGGGCTATCGATTCTACTTTATCGTGTAGTACTGTCGTCTATAAATATATCGATACTGTCGATAAAATACAAATTAGAGTGTTCCTAAACAGAGCTTAAAATATATCAACTGATACAAATATGAAAATTTTATCTAAATAAAAACTGTTTTAAAAATAATATACAGAAGATACCGAAAGTAAACTGTACTTTAAAACTGTAAAAACTGTGAAAACTGTGTTTTTATTCAGATTCTATTGTGACGATTATTTCAAACAGAATTCGACGTATTTTCCTCGCAAACTTTACCCAACATAGTTCCTGCGGTACTATCGGTTGCTATGAAAGTTCTGCGGGATCCAGAAGTTCGAGTAGAATTTTTCCCGAAGCGAAAATAGTGTCAGTCGAGCGAAACGGTTTACAAGAGATAATCGGTGAAGAATTTTTCCGTGGCTCGGTATCGCGACACGTCTGCCAACAGCGACGTTAGCCAGACGGTCGTAACAATTTGCAAGCAGTCTCTCGATTACGCGGATTGCGGCTGTGCTCTCGGCGTTGATCCGCTTACGACATAGTTGTCAAAGTTGCGAATCCGCCGCGACGAATCCAGAACGCGGTCCAAGAACCGTCGATTACAGGCAGTTAAGGGGACCGTGAGCGAATAACGAGGGGACCCCCGGTGACAATTGGAAGATTACGGACAGTGATTGGCCGGGTCGTTCAGCGCGACCGGAAGTCGTCCAGTGTCAATGGCCCAGCCGTGTCGGGCCAGCTTTTTCTCCACCGACTTCCGTTTCGTTTCGGATTCCGTTTCGATCTGACCCCTGGATCGCTACACATTGCGTTACTTTATAGAAAGTGCATCTTTATAACTAGCTGGCTATTTGGAAAATAATCTATTAAGTATATTTTTATGCGAAATAAATATTGCGAGATATTGGAGCTGAATAATTTATTCTTTTGATTGTTACCATTTTGTACTGCGTTATAGAAAGTGCAATGTTTTGTCAGAATTTTCTTCCAAGAGTATTCAATAATTAAAATAAAAAAGAGTATTCAATAAAATTAAAAATTTCTTCACGCATAAAATTCCTTAATATTGTGTATGAAATAATATATTATTTTACTTTGGTGCTTGTACTTTGGATATATAAAGCCTGTTCAGCAGGATGAGCACAATTATGCTCCAAATAGCCTTCTAGGCGATCAACCAAAGAAATAAATAAATTAGTTATATTCCTCCATGAAATCGAGTAACTTTTATAACTAACATCTCCTTAAAAATATATCATTCCCAAGATATTTAAATTTAAAATCTCCTGGTGAACATCTTATCAATTAAATTTCTAATAAAAAATTAATTTCGCCTCTACAAAAATGTCTTAATCTCTCGATTCAATTGTTTTATCTGACATACACGAAACCCGTTATCAGACCTTTTTGCAGACAAAGTTAGTCTCCGTTGCCTCGTCGAACGCAATTGAAACGACTCTCCGGAAACAGCAGAAACTGGCAAGGCACGAACGAGAGGGGAACGGTTGCCGGCATTTAAGCCCGAATCCGCTCGGAACAGCGGCAGGCAGCACGCTCGGAGGAGGTGGAGGAGGGGGAGGGGGTTGGCGGCCCGGTGTAATTCTCACGTTAGCTTGGGATACGTATCGATTTCAATTTATTCACCGTGAAATGTTTATGACGAATAATACGCCGCTCTAAAAGCTCGGCGAATCCGGTCGGCTCGCGCGGGTCGCGGAGCTTTCAGCAGCTGGAGCCGGGCGTAACACGGACGCCGCCGTTTCGCCGTCCAGCCCGCTCGGGAACAGTTTGCGAGCGCACGACAGTGTATCGCTGCGGGCACAGCGTGTTTCGCGATTGCACGGCCGGGAAGCGTGTGCCGCGAAGCGCGGCGCGACGCTCGCATTCTTCGCGTTTCCCGTGAACGTTGCGACGCGCGCGTCGCGCGACGGCACCCCGGCTTTTCCACGGACGCGTTTCCACGAGATTTTATCATGGCCGTTTCGACCTGGAATCTCGGGGACGGTATTATTTTTCTTATGCATTATGCAGCCGATGAGACGAGCGCCAGGCTTCTGGGCATTGTTCGGATAAACTGTTTTTGAAATAAAAGTTCGCGAACGACTTCGCCGGTGCGTTTTCCCGGAATTTATTCGCGACAGAGTTAGCGTTGTTTGTCGCGAGAGTATGGAATGGCGGCGGATGAGTTTGTTAGGGTGATGATGGCGTGAATGAAATTGACTGACGTCTTAAAGTCTAATCTATACATTATAATATGTTGAAGAGACAATAAAGTCATTAAAAACAAAAATAAAGAAGACAGTAAAAACAAAAATAAAGAAGGCATTAAATACATTAAAAAGACATTAAAGATAAAGATAGTATAAACTAACTTAACTCAAAATTATTACGACGATAAATTTGGTCACCAAACAATACCCATATTAGAGAACGATAACACTGTTCAAATAGTAAAACAAGTTCAGGAGATTACAGACGAATAAATCGTAGAAACATTGGAATATTCCGTGAGAAATAAATGTACGAGCCACCGTGCTATGAAATTATTCATATAATATCCGAATCAAAGTTGCCGAGACCGTCCGGATCGATGAAACAATTGATCGCAGCATCGTCCACGAATTTCGCAGAAAGGTTTCCGGAAGCGAGGTCCCATTCGCCTAAGTTGTGCGATTCGATTGCCGCGAGTATGGGGACAGACAAGAGGCCGCCATCGACGAGTTCGAAGAGAAACGTTCGCCTAATTGAATCCCGGTCCGAGAGCATCCGAAACGTAAATCGAGAGATCAACGCGGACCGCAGAAAAACAGAGCGACTCGTCCCGCTTGTCCGACCGCGTCCCCTCCATCCCCGCGAAACTATCTTTCCCGGAGGATGATCCCCCGGTCCCTGGGAACACTGCTAAGCTCGGCTTAGAAACGACAAACGAATGGCCGACGAGCAACGTCATTGTTCGAGGGGCAGACCGCGATAAGTCCGCCGTGCCCGGCCCCCGGGTCTGCGTCGCTGTCATAATCGTTCCTCACGGAATACTCCCGCCGGGAGCCGTCGGACACCTTGTTTTATCGGGGATTAGCGCCGTGAACCCGATTAACCGCGTATTCTCCGATGGGTTGGAAGCGATGGGCGGGACCGGAGAAATGATCGGAATAGCATCCCGATTATTCGATCGCTATCGTCCCCGGACCTCCATCCGACTACGCCGTTGAATCCCGCGTTTTCCTTTTCTTAGACCAGCACGTACGTCCGGCTATTTGGTCTACCGGAAAGTTTTGTCCGCTAATGTCATTTCATTTGCGACATACAGTCAGTCCTATAAATATTCGTATCCTCATTGCTTGTAAGAGAAATCTGTTGAAATCAAGGGGCGCATGTAAGATTTTGCAATTAATTTTTTATTATGAATGAACAGGTGTATAAAGTTTCTTTATACTTTATTTATACATTTGTTAAACACGAATATTATTCATTTCTTCTGAATCGAAATTAAATTAAATTCTTTTGTTATCAATGTTTAGAAACCGAAGTAGATAAAGACTTATATTAGGTTATAAGGACTTATATTAGGGATAAATTGTTGCTAAATAAAGCAGCGTGAAGAGAGTCGTAGTGCAAGGGGTTAATCTTTTGAACTGCGATGTTTTTATATAGCCTAGTATGCTTAGGAATTTATATAATGTTTATAAACTATTTTTAAACATACTCATCTTAGACAGGTCAGTTTACAAGAAAGGTATATTTATAAAAATATAATAAGAAGCACTGGATAGATTTATTTGCCGAAAAAATGTATAAATAATCGTAAAACAGTCAGTTACATATTTATCAAAAAATTCTGACGTTTGACTATAAAATTATGCTATTTTGCAACTAGCAAATAAGCTAAATGTCAATCGTTTTTTTCCATTTAAAGTTAACAATATCGTTTTGTTTATCTCCATTAAGAGAGGGAGCTTTCAGCGAGAGAAAATCTTCTCGAAATGTCCGACGAAAATGAGAATTTCCATGAGGGTCCGCCATCCACTTATCAGCGGTGGCGTGTACACTGCGTTTACACTTAAGAGCGAATGACGGAGTATTATCTTCTCGAATATCGCGAGTCGCGAGAGGAATGTTTAAACGGGGGCTGCGTTTTCGTTGATGTTAAAATCTTCCTTTTTTTTTAAAGCAGTACCGTACGCGCCGCCGGGTAAACGGCGTCCTCAGTCGGCGGAGATATTAATTTATGAAAAAGTTTCCGAGCGAACGCGAGGCTTCGCGAGCAACGGCGAAACCGTTGACCAGCGACCGCGAAATAAACAGAATTTAATTACGCGGACCGTCCCAAGGATCGCTCGGTTTTATTTTACAATAGGACCGAGAGGTTTCGTCGGTGCTCCTTTAGGGAATTAATGAGCGGAAATCTATTCTAAATTGCAGTCTGCCGCATTCGAACGTGATTTGCCCGATGGGCGATGCTAATTATCTGATTTTCGATCGGGGAATGTAAATTGACAGTACATAAATTAACACTCGATTAAATTATTCGTTCAATGGCGTTAACTCGTAACGGATCAATGACGCCAGTTTGTTCGTGGAAAAAACTGACGAATACGCAGAAATCAAATAGAAATATTTGGAAAAATAGATTCGATGATTTTTGTGAAAATATCTCAATGAAATTTTATGAAATAAATATTTCTTTTTATGATTGAAAAAATCTTTAGTATATAATTTAATCATTTAAGAAACAGCTCGGTCTTGGCGATATGTAAATTTGAAATACTGCAAGTTAATGTTAAATACACTTAATAAAAGTTTAAAAATAGGGCGAGTGGCGAGATTTAATTCTGTTATACAAGTCGCGGGTTCCAATCGTTTGATTTTCTTTTTAGCCGATACACACACGAACGAACCAATCTGGTTAATGAATATACACAAACACAGTTCCTCGTCTTTAATAACTGTGAAAGCAAAAATCGGAAATGGGTCAGCTCGGCCTCTCCGGTAGTCGCGGAGTTACCAAACACGAGAACCATTCAATTTCCATGAAACCAAATGGTATTTCTCTGTACTTGTTGATCCTTGAACTTGCCAACACGCGTTCGCATCTTTGCCGTCCATTTATTCGCGAAATAATCAAATTCTATGAAGAAGCGGGCTCGATTTCAAGATGGCCCTTCAACAGTTTGAAATGCGGGATCTGTGATTTTCCAGGAAATAAGTTTAAGATGTCGCATCTCATCTTAAAAATATATAGAAACCACAAGCTCTGAAAAATTCGCATTTATTATTAATATTAAGGTAAAAGTAGCTATTACGAAATAGTTGGTTAATTGTGACTCTTGCTTGAGATAGTATTATAAATTACACAATAAAAAATAGATAGAACTCATGAAAGTGATTATAAGAGTTTCACCTATATTTTTGTAATTTTTCATAATTTTAATATAAAATTAGGCACATGGGTACAGGGTACAAAAATGGTGTCCCATATTAAGGACATACTTTAATAGTTTACTCCTACTATTATTTACTCATTTTTTAATTATATTATATTTTATATTATTAATCATTATCACTATTTTTAGTTATCTAAACACATCAACCTATCGAATAATATAAATATTTAACGATAACACTCTTTAGTAGTAACAAAGATAATCTAATACCTTCTAAAAAGAGTTTCGCAGTAGATGCTTTTACGTTAATTAAATCCCGCGAACCGAACTCGCATTTTTTCGCCGTTGTTCACCATTGCGATAGCACGATGTCTCCCGTCTCTCCGGCGAGCACCCGACAGGTGACAAATACCGACGAAGTACAGTCGCATGCAAATCGCCTCGAATTTGTCTTCGCCGGTGCTCCGCTCCTCCTCATCTGTCTCGCTCGTCTGCTCTTATTTTTTATCCGTATAACCGAGCATCGATAGGATCTCCTTGCGAGCGGCGCGGATAGAATGAGAATTAGGTTGGCATAAGAGGGCGGCGGACCTTTTTCCTCCCTCTTCCGGACCGTTCCCCTCGAATAGGTCGACTACGTGCGCCAGATACGTTCCCATTATCGCCGAGCTAGATAGGAGGGAGAGAGAGGGGGAGAGAGAGAGAGACCGATACGCAACACAGTCCGCGATCCTCTCTCGACTTCTCCAAGCTCATCTGGAATTTATGTACCTGCTCGCTCTCGGCCCGCTCGCGTCGAGGAGGAGATCAGCTTCGCCGGCTCTCGCGATGGACGACGCGACGAGACACGGGATACACCGTTGCCCTCTCCCGTGCGACGAGCAACGGGTCACGTTCTCTTCTCGAACCGACACGGAGAGAGCAACGAATCCGCTTGTCAATGGGGACATCTCATCGAATTTTGAATCGATTTTTACGCTTCCCCGCGATTCCCGTATGCAGAATTGTACGTTACTCGATACGTTTCACTGTTCTTGACAGTTACACAACCGTGCTGCGTCGGCGAGGTTCGTTAATTCATTGATGTTCGTTTTATATCGACAGTAAGGGATCATAGTTTGGATGTTCGTTAATTGAATTGATATTTCTTGAATATGATTTTACAGTGGAAGAAGCGAATAGCGAATGTAGAATGGGGCAGTTATGGTCGGGCTAGTGGAATAGGATAGGTGGTAGTGGAACAAGTAAAAAAGGATGGCCATGGTTAGACAAGTGAAATAGAACGACCATGGTTAGACAAGTGAAATAGAACGACCATGGTTAGACAAGTGAAAAAGGACGACAATGGTGAGACAAGTAAAAAAAGACGACCATGCTTAGGCAAGTAAAAAAAGACGACCATGGTTAGGCAAGTAAAAAAGAACGGTCATGGTTACACAAGTAAAAAGGGACGGGCCATGGTTAGACAAGTAAAAAAGGACATTCATGGCAGGACAAGTAGAAAAAAGCAGTCGCGGTGAGACAAGTGATATAGGTCAATCACGCTGAGACAAGTAGAGAAGGACGGTCATGTTTCGACATGTGAAGTAGGACAGTCATCGTTCGACAAGTGAAACGGGACAGCCATTGCCAGACAGGTAGAAGAAAGCAGCCACTGCCGGACAAGTACAATAGCTCAGTCTGCGTTCATGCAAGCATGTAGGACTATCTACCACAAGACATAGTGGTACAGCTTCACTCTTGGCCAGGCAAAGGAAGCCAGAGCGTGTAACAAAATCAGTGAAATGAAATAGAAATGTTTAGCGATCAGGCAAGTGGAATAGGTGCCACCTGTGACCAGACGACAAAGGCGAGTATAAATGGCAATCAAATAAATAGAACAGGTACCTCCTACGTCCTGCAATGAATAAAACGAGATCAAATTATGTCGAAATGACTAGAACGCGTATATTCTATGCCAACAGTAACTCATTAACACAACAAAAAGCTACAAATCGTTAAATTGAACGAGGGTAACGATCGAGCAAGCACACGACGTTCCTCTCGAAACTGCACAGCGAAATCGCTCCACAAGCATCAATTAGAACGACTTCTCAGAAATCGGCGGCACAGGTTTCTCGGAGCGCGGAGAAAAGTTCCGTGAAATAGCGGCGACCTGGAGAGGCCGATTTCCGCGAGTTTTCCGAAGGCCAGGATCCCCGGCGAGGATTACAGACGTAAGATTACGCACGCATACCAGCCGGCGTTCGCAACCGTGAAGCGTGTACGTAATTACTCGCACACATTAGACACGGGGCTTTTTATAAACGACCTTTTTTTCCCTCGGCCGAGCCGGGAGGTCGCGGCGAAGGAGGGGACACAGTCGCGGCCACCATCGCCGTCGCCAAGAGAGAGAGAGCGAGATAGATAGAGAGAGAGCGAGAGAGAGAGACGTTGTGGGAGAGGAGAGGAGGGGTGGAGGAGACCGAGAAAAAATGGAGGGAAAATATTCAGCGGGTAACGAAGTGGGTCTCGGGGCTCGTCTCACGCGACTCCGCGTGCCTTTACGCCTTCCCTTACGAAACATTGGTTTATTAGGAGATTTTCCACGAGAGGGTTCTCCGCGAGTTTCCTCGACCAACGCCTCTAATAACCGTGGCAACCTAACGAACGACGATGTTCGCCTTAATTCCCGAGAAATTCACCTTAATTTCGCGCGGGCCCGAATAAAACCGACGCCTTTTTTAACCCTCTCTCTCTCTCTCTCTCTCTCTCTCTCTCGCTCTCTCCCGACTTCGCACCGTTCTAGGAAACGGAATTTTCTTTGGAAGGTTCAGGAACGCGTTCGCGCGCGAACTCGCCCCCGCATTTTCCACGGGTTACGCGCGCACTTCAAGGAATCTCGCATGCGGCCGCGCCGGCTAATTTATTCACCCTAATCTGCACCGTGGCGGCCGCTTTCACGCGACCCAACTAAAAAAAATGCTGCAGGTTTGATGTAATCGTATTCCGCCGATTTATGCGGCTCTTGCGATATCTTGTTGCTGTTCGAAAGTTTCCCGGCGAACTTCCCGCGACAATGTAAATCGCGCGTGAAATAAACTGCCGCCGCCGGCGAACGTAACTTTTTCACGCTATTTAGGGCTGCGCCGGCCTTCCTTCCGTTCGCGAGGAATTTTCTCGTGGATTCGATGTACGATTATCGTTACGCTGCGAATCTTAGTGCAAAATAATCATTTTTGTTATATCCTGCATCGAAAAAAATATCTTTACTCTTCTAATCATGCGAATGACATCACAGTAATGCTAGAGTATTTTAAAATTCTTCTGTGCTTTGTTCGTCCATTTTCAACACAAATGTGTACAATTTTTAAAAATCTTCAGATCTGTCTAATCTTTTTTACTTATCAAAAATCTTTAATTTAGTTGTCGCTAATATTTATAGATGAACCTGCCTTCAACGAAATTGAAGCTTTATGCGCGCGTTAGTTCTTTTAAACAAACGCTTGCTTGAAAATTGATTCTGCCATGGATGATTATAAACGATCCGCAATGCTTCCTTTGAGAACGATCTATATTCGTTAAGCACAAACAACAATCGCTGACGAAACAATCTATTTTATATTATACCGAAGCATTTCATACGGAATTCCATGGAAATCTGTTCCGCATTTAATAGCCCGGTAGAAAATCTATAGAAAATATTTCTCGCAACCTGACTCTTTGTGGCTTGGAGGCAACGCATCCTCGAGCAATTTTCTCCCTTTCAAAATGGTAGAGAATGAACAGAACACAATAAATACTCGAGGATTCTTCTTTCGAAGAATGAACCGGAGATAAACCTGGCTCGGAGAAGAATTATTCTTGCATCCCGTTTGCAACAATACGCAATTATTGTTCACGAGGACGAGGTAGAAACGTATCTGATACAGAGAATAAACATCGTGGAACCATTTCATACGAGAATATATTTTTTTAATTTCTGTCACGATTGAAAATAATGTAGTTGTTGGGGCCGTCACGGCGGTGTTTTGATGGTTTGTGACGTTTGTGTGGACTGTATTAAATGGAGGACCGGAATTTAGTCGCGAAAAAACTTATATATTTAGCCTGGTACTATTTACACCTTTCCTTTGGAGGTCCGAGGTCCTCGAATTCTATTCCAACTCTGACGTTCTAAAAATTATTGTCTTTCGAGGTAAACTGCTACACCTCTCACTCATTTCTAATACTCGCTGATTGGTTTTCCATGATTTTGGCATGATTAATTTGTGATTATCGATTAGATCTAATAACAACGTTTGCTATCTATATTTCGTTAGACATATTTCTATGTTCGCAATCCTGAGGTGTGAGCCTGGTCCGAGAGAAGCAATTTTACGGGCTGCCGCAGAGCATGTCCATCAAGCGCACGGTCGTTGAGCATGCCGGCGTGGTTGGTAAAATCCAAAAGGCTCTTCAGGGATTCGCGGATCGTTTTGTTGCGACTGGAGAGTTACTAAATCTAACCTGGAGGTGTGGGAACAGCGTGGATTCAATCCGCGCGGAATTCGGGGAACGGTGAAGAATTGAAGATTTTGGAATTTTGATTGTTATTTTAACTGCGAATTCAGTGAGGACAGCGGACCAAGGATGGAAGACAGAAGACAGAAATTAAAGGATAGAAGAAGACAGAAGACAGAAGACAGAAGACAGAAGACAGAAATCAAAGGATAGAAAAAACAGAAGACAGAAATCAAAGGATAGAATAAAACAGAAGACAGAAATCAAAGGATAGAAGAAAACAGAAATCAAAGGATAGAAGAAGGCAGAAGACAGACTATAGAGTATAGGAGAAGGCAGAAGACAAAAGATAGAGCATGGAAGAAGGCAGAAGACAAAAGATAGAGTATAGAAAAAAGCAGAAGACAGAGGACAAAGGACCGAAGACAAAAATCAAAGGATAAAAGACAGAAAAGACGGAAACGACAGAAAAGACAGAAGACAAAGAATGGACCCTAAACGTGAAGAAATGCAAGCCGGTTCGCAGTTACCCGGGGCAACAACGAACGTTTCGGCGATCGATTAACCGCGCGGGTGCAGCGAAAAGCTCTCAGGATATTCTTTTACGGGGAAACTTCGGAATCCCGTGTCGATAAAAATGTAGTGAACCGGGGCGAAACGCGTTGCCCGCGTGACCGTGACTCTCTCCGGGATATATCCCATAAGCACACCCGCGAGTCACCCTCGAGATTGATAATCTACTTATCGAAGCCGACGCTTTTTGCCGCCTTCACCCACGGCGAGACGAGGAGCTGACCGGCGCTGGGATTACCGCGAGCCCCCCATAATCCGATGGGAGAGAAACGAGGTGACACGTGTCCCACTTCGAAATTGGTTCCGATTCCTCGTCGATCTGCCTACCCAGCTGGCCCCGTCATTAAATGAATTGTCGGCACTCGCGTTCACGGGAACGCTGCAATTCCGCGAGGTGTTTCTCTACGTGAACTTACCTGCTGAGTTTTGTTTTAATATTTAATTTTAATATCTTTGCCGATGATTTAATTAATCCCGAAGTTGCCTGGTGTCACACATACAGGGTATCCTGTTTTTCTCCATAGAACTTCATCAACGTTTCCTACAAGTAAAAGTAAGAAACAGATGTTACATAAAGAGTAGAACATCCTGTATGTACATACATGTCACGTTCATGATTTCGCGAACATTAATTTTATGTAAATTGGCATGGAAAGTCAGGGCTGTAATATTCGTTTGCTAGGTTGCTTGAATATTTTACAAACGAGGCACGCTGTTTTCAATGAAACATTTTAATAATGAAGATGGCCAACCAAGGGGGCCGGTAATGAACGTATTAATATGGTATGTTTTAAGTGCAGTGTGTTTTTGAAATAAAATTTAATAGTCGCAGATTTCTTAATTTTTTACAAACGACAAAAATTTTCCGTGATTTCACAATTCGGTAGACTTATTTTCATTAGGAATTCCCAATTGGGAGAAAATGATTGATTTACTTATAGGTAGAGTAATATATTTATAGGTAATAATGCAATAACAGTATAGACTGTTATAAAGGATTAGGCTCTAGGTATAGATCTTATAAAGGAGATTAGGCTCTGTATATCACTCTTGAAGAAACTGTGTTGCGAAAGGAAGCTGCGGTATCCAGGAATAGTTTCGAAGCGGCGCCGTCTGACCAATGCCGGTCCGCTACCACTGGCTGCCGCATCCTAGTTTGATCGGCGTAACAAGTGATCGGGATGTTTGCGGTCACGGATGAAAAATTAAATGACGGTCGTTTGCTCTCCGTATATCGGTTGCAGACGGCCGCGTCCCCGGTCGAGTGCCATGCAACATTTGCACGTCAGGGCCAATAGTAATTACGCGGGCGCATTAACAATGCTGCCCGGTGAATTTACGAGCACGATATACAATTAATGAACACGTTTAATTTTCGGTCGCAGCGAGTAGTTTGATCAGTGCTGCGGTAGAGCCTTTATGGTCGCGTGGTTTCGATATCCGATTACTTCGCCGCATCAATTTCCTTCGACTTTTTCCGCGAGGAAATTAGACTTGTCAATGTTAAATCACCGAGAACGGTTTATCGGTTTGTTAATTCCGGCACGTCGTCGAGGCAGCTCGCTCGGTAATAATTTATTCGGCGGCCAGCGTTACCTGGTGGATTTTTAATGACGAGTGTCTATACTTCAATCGCGGTCGCGCGAGAATTAGGCGATAACAAAATTAGTCGCGCTCCCTTCCTTGAATATTTGCAACGCAATCGACAAAGTTACTGGAAAATGGAGTTCAGTAATTGTCCTTATAATGATAATAATAATGTCGGAAGGTGTCGTTCTCCGTGATTTAATATCAATCTGTCCACACTGTTTTACTCTTTCAAAAATTCAAATCCCAATGCTACACTTCCGTTGCGTTTTTCAAGAAGACGAAAACTTTGAGCGAAGATTAAAAAACGCCTGCCGCGTTATTCTCGACTCGACGAGTCCCGCGTTCGACGATCGTGCATTTTTCATTCGCTGAAACTCTCCGAATGAAACATTACGAGCCGGGAGATTCGCGTGCAGCTGCGGCAGAGGTGCCGCGCTCGTTAAGGGAAGGAATCGACGGAGCGGGGATCGATTTCTCGTGGCCATCGGTGACGATCAAGTTCACCGGCGGCCTTCCTCGACAACAGGCTCCGTCGCTGCTGTTAATAACTAATAAACGACGGCCGATCATAAATAACCGACGCGCGGCGCGCTTCTGTCCAGACCGCAAACAAAAGCGTTGCGCGTCGTTGGCTACTCCGCGGCAAAGAATAAAGTTCAACATTTGTGTCTGGCTGTTCACCTGCTCCAACCCCCCGCCCCGAGCGAGATGCTCTTCGGCCGACGCGAACACCTGCGCGGCCGCCATTTTATTAACCTTAAGTCGGTTTAAAATAAAAATGTGGGAGCTTGCATCGATGCAATGTAATAGGCTGCGTAACCTGACCTTCCCACGTTTCTCAGAAATAGTTTCAGGAAACCTCCAGGAAAGATCCTCCTGTAGTCTGACACTGTGGAATAAGTGAAATAAGAATGCACTAGTCAGACATGTTAGAAGGAAGGCAAGAGAAATTTCACGGCTAGATGAGTGCGAGAAACGGGCCGGTATGGTGTAAAAAATGAAAGAGGTACTACCTGTAGCTGGATGAGTAGAAGAGAATTGTATATGGCCGAATGAATGAAATAGAAGCGGCCTGGGATAGTGTCAGACATATACAGTCAGTCCCATAAGTATTCGTACCCTCATTGCTTACAAGAGAAATCTGTTGAAATCAAGGGGTGCATGTCAAATTTTGCAATAAACTTTTTATTATCTTATTTAATATTTTTGGATGTGACGTCCCTTGATACGTCCCTTGATTTCAACAGATTTCTCTTACAAACAACGAGGGTACGAATACTTATGGGACTGACTGTATAAGAGGAATGAGAACGAGCGAACAAGAGATATTCCATAACTAAACAAGTGGCAAAAAATGAATTGATGTAGTTAAAAAGGTAAAACTCGTACGATTGATAACTAGATTAATAGAACAGAATGATGTATGGTAAAAGGAGTGGACAAGAAATGGGCTGGCTAGTCCGGCAAGTAGAATAGATTCTACTTCACGCCGAGACAAGTGGAATGAGCACGGTACATGGTCAGACGAGTTTATTAAGGATAGATTTATCTGCTCAGTAGAATAGGTATGAATTATAGTCAGCCGATTAAAATAGGATTATTATGAGTGAAACGAGTATGATATATAGATAATTTATGACGAGACAAGTGAACTGTACATGACAGACAGGTGGAATACGAATACCTTGTACCAACAAAGGTGAAATATATACATATAATTTACGCTGAAACCAGTAAAATAATTACGATCCTTGATCACTTAAATAAAGTATAACATAATTAAAATATAGCTAAATGATAATATAATAAGTGATAATAAGTGAAAACGTGGCGGTCTACGCGATCCAAGGAGTAAAATAAAGCCACCGCGCGTTCGGACAAGTGAAATATGCGAGCCACTGGTCAGACGTGGAAAACCGCGAAGCGGTTCACGAAGTCTAACAAGCCGACGTTCGCGATTACTCTCGTTTCTTTTATTAATGGTAGATTAACTGTCGGCGATCTATCAGCAATTTGCGAGGAAGAAGTTGCCCGGCGGTTCGGAGTTTTTCAAGCTAATTGCCAGTCTCAATTAGCTCGAACTGTATGCAACGGTCAGCGAAAGATCAGCATCGAAGATCAACCACGATAAATTGGCCACTCGACTTCGTTTCTTTTTTCCACCGTTGATCCCACCCGAGACTGCCGGCTCGCTGTCGAACCGAGATAAATTGACTTTTCGCAATTAAAAGTTCGAGTTCAACGCCATCAATCGGTATATATAGAGCAAAAGTGTCTGATGCAAGAACCGTTTTCTTTTTAATTATAATTTTCGATTAAAAGAGATTGTGTTGCAAGGTGCACAATATAGTTGAAGATATAGGGAAAATAGAGAAAATACAGGAGAATAATCAAAATACAGGAAAATATAAGAAAATACAGGAAAATAATAAAAATACAGGGAAATACTAAAAGTATAGGAAAATACAAGAAAATACAGAAAAATACTAAAAGTATAGGAAAATAGAAGAAAATACAGAAAAATACTAAAAGTATAGGAAAATACAAGAAAATACAGGAAAATGAGGAAAATACAGGAAAATGCAAGAAAATACAGGAAAATACTATAATTCTCATGTTACGAGTGACAACTTTAGATTAGGCGACAACACCCTGGCATTTAACAACACGATCTATTTTTCCTTCGTCGTCGGAATTGTGGTACCAAATAGGAAGAAGCATGATAACGGTGGCCCGATATGCAGCAGGAATTCGAGGCTTGCCGGTAAATGGGAATTGTTGGTCCGTCTGCGTGCGACTGTTGTGCTCATTCGGTTCGAGCCCGCCCGGACAATTACGTTTTAATTAAAATTATCTCGAGCCCGGCGGCGCGACGCGCGTTACACGTTCGGTTGGCTCGCGAAAATTGCTGACGGCGAAGGTTGGCCGCAGGTATTATCACGGTCAGAACGATAACGAAGACGAACAGCCGCGAGAAGGATCGCCGAGTCCGGGGGATCGCCCGGCGCGTCCCCGGCGCCGAGTTTTCCCTCGATCTCGCTCGCTTTTCTCGCTTTTCTCGCTTTTTTCCAGCACCGAAAAGCTCCCGCGCGACGAGAAATGGGACCGGCCCGCGCGAAGAATCGCTCCCGGCTTTCGATTACGGGGTTCCTGTCCGGCGAACGCCGGGAGTATTTCAATTTTCCCCGAGCCACTCGAACTTCCGGAAGCACCGCGCCGGATGCGAAAAGATGCTCGAGATGTTTCCTCCGGCGATTCGCGCGCGCGCGCGCTTCCTACGCGAAACAACCCCGGACTATCAGCGAAGGACGCGTTAACGGCTAAAACGCCGGAAATAGAAAGCAGGCGATACGGATTTCCTTCTGTTTCTTCTGCGATTAGGATACGCTAGGATACGGAGCCAATTACCGTGTTCTGTTATCAGCATTCAGGCGTTTTCC
Organism: Augochlora pura; assembly: GCF_028453695.1. Lineage (NCBI taxonomy): Eukaryota > Metazoa > Arthropoda > Insecta > Hymenoptera > Halictidae > Augochlora > Augochlora pura. The sequence continues at coordinate 25,888,666 of NC_135774.1, read as the reverse complement.
CTAATAAACATTACTTTAGCAATTGAAATGACATTTTCTAACGACTGCAAGATTTTCAAAGTTTCGTTCATAAATTTCCCCATGGCCCATTAGAGGTGACTGAAATTGGAGGAACTTGATGTTTATGTATTGATGTTTGTAAAAATTATTAATATTCAATTTTTTAAATATTATGTTGATATTAACATGATAGGAATCCGGATCAAAATGTAATCTTTTCAAGAAAATATATGGGTTACTTAAAGTTTAGAATTTTTCTATTGACTTTTTAATATATCAAATATAACTGAATTTAAAAGTAAATTTTAATAAAAATTAAAGTTGGAAATAGTTCTATAATCTTTAAAAACATGATGATTTGAAATTTGAGGTGATAATCAGCACAGTGATCGAGGGATACTAGCTTAAATTATTGTTCATAATAAAAATAAAATAATTTAATCTTGACTTCATGCAATAAAGCTAATTATACTTGAAAATGACGAATCGATGTAATCTAAAATATCGACAGGAGTTCTTTCTATCAAAACTGACCCGCCGAAACGTGATTACGATTCGCGAGATGGGACAATCTGTTGTTAGACACGAATTTTTTTCGTTCCGGCGTCCGGTGCCTTTGGACACCGGCGATAAGCAACAGGTGAAAGTTTTAGAGAGTCGTTAACGACGGGCTTTAATTGTCTGCTGTCGAGGGCCGCGGTGTCGATCGATCCTGCTTCGAAAAACGCCGTCTTGTAGCTTCGAGCGGATAGCTTCAGTGTGTGTGTGCTGCACATTCGTAATGTTGCGCTTTCTTTGGCAATCCTCTACGGCTCCACAAAATCCTCGGAATCGTTTCAGAACTTTCGAGGGATCGAAGGAAGTCTGAAGGATACCTAGGGGTAGAAAAAATTTGCTGCTTTTGTACGAAGATCTTTGAAAAATCTAGGAGAGCCATAGAGATCCTGGGAAATCCTTGAGAGATCCAAGAAATTGTTGAGAGTTGTTTAAAGACTACAATAGTCTCTTAAACATTTTAATATTTCTAAGAGATCCAAAATAGCCTCGTAATTATTCAAATATTTTTGAAATGCCTGGTTCCTCATAGTCTATTTTAAAATTGTTGGAATTATTTCGTAGAAAGTAATTGAATAAATTCTAAAGTTCAAGTAAATTCTGTCCCGTTGCTCTATAAATCAGCAAGTTACTTTTAGCAATCCTCCGGAGATAATAATAATAATAATGTTCATTGTATCAATAAACTGAACCCTTTGTTACAAAGACTGTCATATTAGAAAGCACACGAGACGAAGATGGTCATATAGAAAAACAAAAATACCAAGATAACAAGTGACTCAATGAAATAAGATACCTTTAGATCCCTGAAGTCCACTAATATTTTCGAAACGTTCTCCAGGGATCCGGCGAGTCCATAAAAGTCCTCCAACTGTTTATAGAACGTTTTGCAAGTTCGCGATAAATTCAACAAAATTCGCGAAACATCCTAGAAGCCCGTTGCAAGGCTGATTGGGGTTACGATCGTTCGAAGGACGGCAAGAAATCCATAAACTTCCGAGCGATATTAGAACGGTCTTGAACGAGCCCCGAGGAATCGAGGGAATCCAGGTGAGCCCTCGCAAAGTCCTTAAAGCGTCGCGGTGTTGGAATACCCCTCATCAGCGGGCACATATCGAAGTCGTCGGCACTAATATCGCGAAGCGCCCGCGCACGTGTGGCCCTAATGTGCTTTCTTTCCTTTCGGGTTCCACCATCGAAAATCACTTTGTCCGCGATTTCGCGTGGCGCGGCAGTCGTCCGCATAGAAATATAAAGTCATTGGGAATCGCGGGGGCGCTCGGTCGATACCTTGTACGCCGCACGATCTCCGAGTAGTGCGCTAGGAACGGATGCGTCTCTCTAATACGCGGTCTGTCCTCGCGGACAGTCCGGAATCCATTAAAAGTGAACTCGGCGAATGGGATAACCTAATAACGTATCGGACGACGGCTCGCAGGAAATTCGCGCGCGTTTCTCCGCTATTAGCGAAACGAGGAAAAGAGGATTTCGAAGAACAACGGCGCATTATTCGAGGTTCGCGACGCTGTGTTGCAACTCGATTTTCACCGGGACCACGGAGCTTTCGAAACTCCTGGCTCCACTCCAGTTTCCGTTTCCCGGCGTGCAACGCTGCCGCGACGAAACGACGTGTTAGTATTCATAGATGCCGCAGTAATTGTTACAAATTATTCGCAACATTCTTCGGCGGAGGAGGCGCCGAGGCGTCGGCGCTACCGCGGCCTCGCCCTCTGCCAAAGTTATTCGGTTCATGCATCAGCGGTTATCGTATCTCTTCCTAATTTACCCAAGTGTTCGAGCTTTGACTCCGCCGCGGAATCGATTAAACGACCACACCGGTGGTTACACCTTCGTCTGCACGCTTACTCGTGGCGGAGCCACCGATTGTCTTCTTATTTGACAATACGTTCGTTTGTTAGAGTATATAATACTACAAAATTCCTTCTCGCGATTTATTTCGTAACTATTCCCTGGTATCCGGAAATTTTTCAAAGTGTTTTAATTAATTGAGTCTCCGCGTTATCAATTCAACTGTAACGACGGAACGGGCACGGCCTGTAGCCAGACGAGTAGTATAGGGATAGTATATGGTGAGAAAGATAAGATAACGGTGGCGTAATTCATCTGGCAAGTAGGCTAAGTATTCCCCGTGACCGGATATGTGAAATACGTGAATTATACGGTCCGATGGAATGACTTGGAATTATTTAGTCACTCCGCTTTGTTTCCGGACGTAATTGACTTTATATTTATCGAATGAGGTAGGTTAAATTTTCTTATTAAAAGATAAACGAAATGGAAAAGTAAAGATGCTAAAAAATGAATAAAATAATAGATTAAAGACGATGTTAAAAAATGAATAAAATAATAGAATAAAGACGATTTAATACGCCTTATTGGATAAGTATAACGCGAAGTTGATCTAAACTGTTAGACTAGTGGACAGGGAATAAAAGTCCCATAAACTCCATCCACCGAATAACACCCTTCCGTAACTGTGCGACATTCATCGGGTACATTCGAGGGAAGTGTTTCAATTCGGCCGATCCTTTATCCCGGAGCGTTCGACTCGCCTAGCCAATATGTATACGAGTTTAGCACCAGCGATACCCATCTTTTGATACCGGGAAATCGCGTACTACAGGCCGGAGAGGAGAGAGAGAGAGAGATATCTCTTCGTGGCATAGTGCAAACGACGGAGCCGGTAATTGGATATTTTGCGGGGACTTTGTATTCCGCGCTTAAGCGAGACTAAACTTTTAACTTTAACGAAGACCTACCGTCGAACTTTAACAGAGACGTAAACTAAGGCCGCTCGGATACGGAGTTTAAGACTTCCCCCTACACCGAGATTTTAGTGTGCAGCTCCGTCCGTGAAGCGGCTCCATGATAGCCCCGGCTATGCAGCTATCGCTGCTCCATCGAACGCACTCATCTTGGATTTCATTGCGGCGATCTTTTTTAGAAACTAAAGTGCTTCCAGCCGTTTCAAACGCGCGGCGCAACTATTTTTTATCAGATAAAATTTAGTTCGATTTTTTATCATGTAAAATTTAGTTCGATTTTAAATCAGTTAAAATTTAGTTCGATTTTAAATCAGTTAAAATTTAGTTCGATTTTAAATCAGTTAAAATCGAAAGAGTCGCAGTAATTGATTAACCCTTTTATTGTGCGAATATTTGTGTCACTCTATTTAGTTGAAACAGTTATTAACAGATCTTTCTGCAGAATAGAAATGTTACACTTCCGTTGCAAGAAATAGGGTCTGTATAAACTTTTCCTTCGACTTTGAATTACTTTAAGTAATTTTAAATCAGACGATCGAGTTATTCAATTTTTGTAATAGTGTCGGTGCTTTCTGTTTCATCTACTCATTCCTATCACGAACGTATAAAATTCGCAGTTTAGTCATTAATCTTTCACACTCGAGTGGCGCCGCTAAAAATTGTTATATTACAAAATAATTTATATATTACTATATATATTCATTTTTGAGAGTCTGTGAGAAAAGTAAATGCTGTATCAGTATCAAGACTCGATTTTAGGTCAGAGAAGCAATATAGTTAAAACTAAGAGTGCAAAGAGTTTCGTTTCAACGATTGTTCCAACTGCAAAGGATTAAAATGATTATTGCGGTTCTCTTTGTACACTCATTTTGTTTCAGCGTTCACGTTGCCGTGACTAAAATGTTCGCTCGAGAAATCGCGGGAAACGCCGCAATTAAAGAAAATGGAAGGTTCGCCGAACGAATAAAAAAAATTCCCCGATTCCGTTAGACTGATAAGGATCGCGGGACGAGTCAATGGCACAATAGAAATTCGCCGGCGAAAACGAGGCTTGCGGGAGAACTCGTGCGAATCGATACAGCTCGTCGATAGAGCGTCATCAAAGTCGTTCGGGGGGGCAGGTCGCACGCGCTCCATTCGGGAAACAGGCTTTGCCGGACCGAATCCGTGTACGCGCGCGGAGATTCATCTGCTGACGGTGTCCGTACCAATTCGATGGGTCTTGACAGTGTTTCGAGCCCGCCCGTACACGTTACCAAAGCGTTGCGCTCTCGCGAACAAGCCTCGGGAATTATCTCTGCGCGGTCGGGCGGAATACGCTCCGTTTGACGAAAGAAGAACCCGTAGTCAAAAGCTGAATATCGCGGACGAAATACAGCTCGGAGTGGAATTGATTGTTCCGTTAAAAGAGGATGTCGTTCGTTCATTCTTTCGGACGTTCGTCGTCGTTTTATTTCGGGCTTTCCAGACGGTGCTTTATTAAATCGGTGGAAATACCGAAGCGGTTACGTTAACAATGACAGGTGAACGAAGCGCTTTGACCGACACGCTGTAACCTCAAAAATTCGATAGAATTGAAGAGTTAAAAGAAATTAGAAGCGACAAGTGCTCGAGTTACTGTTCCGATATTTTTACTTTTTATGGATCCCAATAAAATTAAGAAGATGCAATGAATTGGTTTAAAAATTATTTTCGCAATCTCACTAATTAATTCTGTCACCCGTATATAGGTGATACAGCAATCAAAGTGTCAAGACGTTCGTTCCTGACCAATCAGGTACAGATTGTACAAAAACTCATTAATAATATTTTATGAAAAGTATTCTAAAAATGTATGCCATTGCTGTAACCATAAATAGATACATATTACTAAACAACCAATAATGTCAGCGTCACATAAATTATGCTTTGACTGCGAAGCATGCCAAGCGAAAAACTGTCACTCGGAACTCGTCAGAATGTTCGTTTACAGTGCCCTAATTGGTACCTGTCCTGTCATCCACGAACTTCTCCGTAAAAACCGGCGTTCGGCTTTACAAGCCGTGTAATTCGAACTTTTTAGCCTAGATATCGCCTTTTGCACGACGTTCGAAGGTTCTCGAACGGTGGTCATCCGCGCGGTCTTGTAACGCGATCAAATAATGAACACGTACGGTGTTTACCGGCCTCGGGATCGGACGTGTGCACTTTAATTGGGCGAAACATTCGAGACGGTACGAAGGACGTGCGTGGGCGATCACGAGCCCTCAGACTCCTCTGGGAATCGAATCGCATGCTCTGCGAGTTTCTTCTAGGTACATCCCTCATTTTCCCCATTCGTCTCTCTCTGTTCATGGGAACAGTTTTTTTGGTAGAGTATAAAAAGGAGTGATGGAAGAATTGCTTCAAAAATCGAATTTTATACGATTAAAAAGATGCTAAAATTGTTTGTCGCAAAGGTGTAAGTGTTGTACGCGCATATTAAATTTTTAATGTTAAATTGCTTCTAGATAATTACCTGGTACATATTTATACTTCAAGCCAAATATAATTTTATTTGTTCCTTCAGTAATGTTACTAAGTCTCAACCACTCATTTCTGCATAAAATCCAATTTTAAATCTTTTGTAAGACGAGGGTTACTTTTATTGTTATGGAACGAACTCCTATTATAAATTATACATATTACTTATTATTAAAATTGTATATTATTACTATTAAAATTGTATATTTTATACTAGATATTATAGGTTATGTAACCTATAAATTCAATGATTTAGTATTTCTTCCCAGGTCCGCGTCGAATTAAAAAATTTTGTGGCCTACCCCAGCGGGGGCAGTTCTAAGATTAAATTAAATTTCATAAGGATTAAGTAACGAGGTCAGCCAGTAAACAACCCCGTGACCAATCCCCGCCCCGGCTCTCAAGGATATCGTCTGCATTTTTTTTTTATGGAAACAGTTTTTTGGCGGAGTTTCCACGGGTTGATTCGACTTTTACGAGTTCTGCGGTCGTCGGAGGTTTACAGAGGATAGAGGGGACGGCGTACAACGCGGCGAGGAGGGGGGGGGGGGGCTAGGTTTCGACACAGTCGAAAACGAGAAAACAAAAGGAGGAGCAGGGGAGGAACACGGCGAATGCGTCAGTTGACCATTGGAAAATCGGCTCAACTGTCGCAGCTACGCGGACCGTGACGCCAATCACTCCGCGTAGCCGATAAATTCGTTCCGATGCGACCAGTAATTACATTTGTCTTGTAACAATGGCATCGTTCAATCTTTACTACCCGGGGCCATCCAATCCCCGCGTTCCCTGTTCCTTTTTTAGACGGGCCGAAACGATCCGTTTTCTATGCAAAACGAAATCACTCACGGTCGAAACGGTAAATAAGTCGTCGTTAGCATGATTTTGGTTTTAGATATGTGGACAAATTTGTGGACAATGCTGATACGTTGATAGAAGTATGCAAGAAAACGTAGCATCGCGAGTATTCGTGTTTTATGGTGAAAAATTCCATAAGCAGGCGGAAATGGGGGTTGAATGAAATTTTTCATATTTTCGACTGGATTTGATGTAACAGTTATTTTTTGACTTTTAACTTTTTTGAGGGAATTGTTATAAATCCATTGAAATTGTTATTCTATATATTTATGCGTAAATAAAGTTATTAGTTGGGCAGTGACAGCTATTCTGTTCACTTTAAAATGTCTGTCAAGAAAAATAAATGTTGTTTCAGAATTTTCTTCGAAATAGCTGTTAAAATTGAACTTTCATAACGAAATTAAAATAAAAGTTAATCTATAGCAGAAAAATTAAAAATTTATTATATAATTCATATTTATGAAAACTTTCAGTTAGATTCAAATCTTGGTCAAAGGTGTCACTATGAGTCTGGATGAATTCTTTCGCGAAACTAACCTAAAAAGTCGTCGGATTTTAAAAACGCAATTTCCTTTAATTTCCACGAATTTTCTCCGCCAGTCTATGACTTTGCATAAAAACTCGCAGCGCGTTCGTCACAATTCGACGATTATCATTCGGCGCAGCAACTGAAGTACGTTTTTCAAGCGCGCTAATTGAAGAAAGCCGGAAAGACGTGCTGCGCATCGTCGTCGAGGGTGAAACGGGCAAGCCGTCACGGAAGAGACAGTAAGCGACACGGGGAATTGCATTAGTTGGCCCGCGAGAAAGAAAAAGCGGCGAACTAAAATAATAAAACTGGAGGAGCGGCGTCATTTGGCCACACGCGTCGTTGTAATTACGTGTGCGCCGCGATGCCGGCTAATTGGCTGGCAGCCCGGGTTTAAATAGCTTTTTATTACGATCATCCGCAAACATGAGATTGCGTCGTACATTAGGGAAGTGCTTAAACCGTGGTTAAAAAATTATTAGGAAACGAGAACTCCCCACCCCTCTGATCGTGGGGAGAGCTATCGCGCGCGCGCACGCGTGCCATCTCGCGCGCGCTGTTTATCGAATTAGTATTCGAGTGATTAACGGAGAGCAAGCTCTCGAGATTTATGGGCTGTTCGGCGTCAACTTTTCAACGATGTTTGCTGCGGCTTACCGATACCGCCGCAATCTGACAACGCGTTCCGTTGATCGCGGAAAAATCGCTGTAATAACGAAAGCGATACCGCGCGATCAGCGGGCCAATATTTTCTTTATTACGACGTTCGGAACGGGAAAAATGGTGCCATATTTTCTTCTCAATGTTCCAGCTAATTGCCCGCGGACTGTATTTCTACGATATTTTTTCCCCCAAGTGGAAACGATCGTTTAATGTCCATTTTATACATAGTAGACACTGTTAGCATTTTTAATAAAAAAAAAAAAATGAAACGGTAAACTCACTGTCGCGTTACAAATTCTAAAAACTTTAAAGTGCCTCGTACTAGAAAAGCGAATTTAATTTTATTTCTTCCGCGTTTAAAATATTTTTTAGCGTGCTTCCCTTAGACGCGATAAATTCTCTATAAACTTCAACGAGACTTTAAATTGTGTTGAATAAAACTTGAAATCGAGTAATAAAAATTGGAATAAAAATATCTGTGTAAACTGAAAAATATCTATATTCAGAGTCTAAAGGAAGCGTGCAGATTATTCTGCGCTATATAAAACTCGATCGATGCTTTCCACGTTGTTAAAAAAATCGTGCAGCTTTTACTATCCATAAATACGTTATCTCGTAGACTTTGTACGAAAAACAATCGGGTATAATTTTATTTCCCGGGGGGAATTAGGCCGGCAAATTGCATTACCATGCTTTGGTTCCATTTTACCGCCGATGCAGCGTTTCACCCCGTTCCGTGCTCTCCGCTTCGAAGCGTCTGGAAATCCCCGCAAACGAACGTCTTCTTTCGACTACAAAGTCTGGGGGAAACCTGCGCGGAGACCGATTAACAATCCCGAAAACAAGTCGCCCGGCCACCAAGACAAATCCGAGAATCCTAGACACCCCATCGGCTCGAACGCGCGAGAGTCTGTCGGCCGGGTAATTGCGACAAAAATGATTAAAATAATCCTCTTACGGTGCAGCATGGAGGTCTGGGCGACCGACCGGCTTCGCGGAGACGGCGATAAAGCCTGACGGCGGAAGGCGGGGAACAACGTAAATCAGAGAAACTCCGGTGACAAGCGCAGACTCCCAGGGGGAGGAAGAAAGGATCGCTGGACGAAAACAACCGTGGGGACTCTACGGTCCTAGATAAGATCGAAAAATCAAAGACTCGGAATGGAAACAGTGCCCGGGCTTTGTTTCGCCGTGAGTTTTGTCCGGCGCTATCCCGGCGTAGCATCGCTGCCACGTGACCAAAGAAAAGTCGATATCAGAAACCAGAACGGTACGCGAGCCGGCGTAATTGAATTTCCGGCGTGGATCGCGGGAGTTTAACCTTTATTTCGCGCACGCACCGAAGATCGTTCTCTGATCCGCGATAGCTAGATCCCCTCTCTCTCTCTCGCGCTTGTTTCGCTCGATTTCACATCCGACACCTGCAATTCAGTCGGATATCCTCCGAGAGAGCGGCCCGGGCTCATATCTCGGTAACGCCGGGATCCAGCAGACGTCGATTGTTCCCTTTCGCTCCGGTGGATCCCGCTCCATCTCCTCTCTCTCTCCATCTCTCTTCATCTCACTCTCTCGCTCTCTTTCTCTCTCTCTCTCTCTCTCGTTCGTTCTAGATCCCTCCCGCCTTTTTTCTCCGTTCAATCTTCGGTATCGAGTGCCACCGGTTACTCACCGAAATTAAATTCCGATTTTCGGTTCCCTCCCGAAGGATTCCGGCTCTGCGAACCGTTTCCCACGGGAGTCGGACTGTAATCAAATCAGGAGGGCTAAACAGAAAAAATTGTTACCGCCTACTGGAACGAGTAACACACTTTTCCACTTTATTTGAAGAGCTGGAAATGAATCTGATTGAGAGCTGCATCGCGATGATCGAATAAATAACAATCGAACGTCCGAAGGACGATATTGTTGGAGATTATTGACAAAGGATGACACGTTTCTGTACTTTGTTCAAAAATATGGGAATAAATCTTCCCTTATCCGTATATTTATTATATAGTTTTAAAGATTATTAGGTAGGAAATTATACTTTTTTTTATTATATTAGGTTGGAGAGAAATAAATCCATTATTTTTCACTTCAAGACTTTATTTAACATGTTTCCGATTGTCCGATTTAGGTCAAATATGCACCGTTTTGTTTTATAATTTGTTGCCAATTTAAAGGTACCTTCATAATGCCTCTCTAGTAGAAGTCTTGGCCCTTATTAGCGAAAAACTCTTGTTATCGAGTTTCTGTAGCTCCTTCACCCTGTGGCTCGCAACTGAATGGACCATACAAAAAAAAAAAACAGAAAAAGAATTTTCGTAGTGCGAAATTTAACTTTTCCAACGAGCATAAATCTGAAATTGTTTGATCGATACTTTAACAGATATCGATCACTACAGCCGTCTACCGAAAAAATAATGGATTACTTTTTCCCCAAGCTAATATTTGAACAAGGGAATAAATGTTTTTCTCAAGACCGTGGCTAAATAAAGATATCGTCGATGATCTCCAATAAAATATAACGCGGCTGTCTTTTTATTTGTTTCGACGGTTGAATTATTAAGTCTACATGAATGTTCCCAGAGCTCATTTTGTCCGCACAAAACACCTGCCACAATAGCGCCGCTGGTACGGAAACAATTGAAGCTTATCCTAAATGGTATTCCGACGCGGGGCGGTCTACCGGGGCGTACCTTATTTTAATAAAACACACCGGAAACTATTGTCTCAACCTGGTATTAAATGTCAGAGGATGTTCGGTACGGTTTTCATGACTCGGAAATGTCTACTGTACACTGAATATTTGATTTCATCCTTTCCCCTGAAATAAACTTTCTACGTATAGAGAATCCTATCCCTTCGGGTCGTCCGGCTTTTGTAAAAATAACTCTGCTCTTCTACGTGCATATTGTCAAAAGTGACGGGTTACACGTACGGCAAAGTAATATGTTATTCCGTGGCGTATAAAATGTTAACGAGTTACGCAACGCTACTCCAAATCAATGTCCGAAATCCAACGTCGGACGTCTCATCGAACATTTATTTAACGTTCACGTGGCCCTCGCGGGAAGTTGCAAAAATAACAGATTTATCTACCCGATTCTACATTCTTGGTAACCATAGCTATTAAAAACCTCTTCCATAAAAAATTCGAGGATGATACACAAGAATTCGCACTATCACCATCGAATCAATAGCGATTACTCCCACACCCAGATTGCAAACAATACCGGTCCCCTATCCGTCCCCTTCCCGCGCTCGGGTAAACCGGTCACGTAAAGCAATCCGGCAACAACAACCCCCATTCTTTTTTTTTACACCGAAAGGTATCCGCAGCAACCGAAATGCCGCGTCGACGCGACTTTTTTTCACCACCCCCGTTAATTTGCTTGGCTTTTTCCCGTAGCGTCGGCTCGCGGCGGGACAAATCGGTCAAACAAAATCAAGGGGCAAATCCACGGGCAAACACAGCGACGAGGACCCGTGACTTTGCCGCGACGCCGATTGTTTGCTGAACTCTCGTTACCGTGGCACCCGGTGTGTTTGCCGTGCGAACAAAATATTTCTTTTTTTCCGCGCGCTACGGTCGCGAACGGAAAGCCCGCCGTTGTTGAGACGCGAGCGAGCCCGGAAACGTCGAGCGCGCGGATCGCGTTGAATCTTCGAAAGTGTCCCGCGATTCGTGACGGCTTTCGGGACTGGGTCGGATCCGAACCGATCGTCGGGGCTGCAATCCACGGTTCGTTGTTCCAGAACGAATTACCGTGGGGCGCGTAGAAAAGCTCGCGAGAGTCCGCGCGGTTCGCGGTGCACTACGACGCCCAACAATCGCGTAAACTCCGTGAAAGGCACGGTTTCCCGCAGGATTGCGTGCGGGACGACGAAAGCACGATTAGCGGTTTAACGAGCACGTTAATTCAAGAGAAACTGGCTTGTTGGCTATTTGCCTCTCGGCGATCCCGCGTTCGCCGTTCGTTTCCGGCGATTGTTTGCGCAATACGATCCCCATATTTCGTTGCCCGATAGCCGGCTTACAAGGCGCCGCGGCGGCCTTTCTCTCTCCCTTTTTTTTTCCGTTTTATTATTTCCAGTCGGGGATTTTTTTTATCGTTGTCGACGAGGAGTTGGATTTAAAGGAAACGTCGTTTATTCTTGATAATAAAACGTCGTTCTTTCTTTTTTATCGTTGTTAGCTCCGGGGTTTCTGTTGCCGTTTGAAGTCGAGTTACGGCTTTACAATTTTACGTCGCATTCCTGCCTCCGATTACCACGATTTTTGATTATTTTAGCATCCACCCCCGCGCCGCAGTCGAAGCGTTGGCATTGTTAAAGCAACGCAAACGGGTCCGATCGAAATTGTTCGAGCACGGAGACAGTTCAGGTGGAAAGATTAAACAAATCGTTTATCTCCGATAATGGAGTCGAAAATGAATAATCAACCGCGTGGGAGGCCATAAATAACGTTATTACTCCACATATTTGCGATGGATTTCATCGGAATTGTTCGACGCTGTTTCCCAAATTCCGTTTCCCAATTACGCGAATGGCCGTGCGATAATGTTTTAAGTAAATTGCTGGTAAATATTATTGTTGTTGCGCCTTCAACGTAGTTGTAGAATTTATCGTTCTATGGTCGGATTAATTATGGTTGTATATAATTATGGTTATATATCGGCAAACTTCCGCAGTCTTGGTTATGAGAACAAGTCTAGCAACGTGACCCATGGGGAAGGGGCTGCAAGACGTCTGACCATCGCTCGACTTTTCTACTCGCGTCGAACGGAACTGTAGGCAAGACCAACGATCCAAAACTCAGGAGATACTGCACTTTGGGACGCTATATTAACATCCAATTTCTAAACTCACTTTACTTATTAACATTCTATCGACCGGTCATCTGGTCGTAAAAATTTTCGTTTCTATTTTGATTCGATTTATCTTATTAACCAGTCAGCTGCGTCGATGTATTTAGAAGATAAATTTTGTTACGCGTTTTATCGATCATACCGTGTATAATCTTTTTGACAATTGTTCTAAAATTATCCTAAAGCGTGCGAAGTTTACGAGTACGTTACCATAAGTATTTTCACATAAATCGTAGAAGAAATATTTTTATTATAAGATGTAAAATTGCCATTTCCTTGCCGACGGGTATACTATAATATTTAAAAATTTATATAATAATATTGAAGCTTGTAGTGCAATTTAACACATTTATCTCAATAATAGATAACAAATTAAGGGTTACTATAGCAACCGATTTATAGGCTACCAGTCGATAAAGTGTTAACATAATAAAAGAACAGCGCGTGTATTTGTTTTAAATTTACCGCTGCGAAGGCTTAGGAATAAAAAATAATTCGTCGCTTCAAGAAAATCTATAAACGAAATCTTGGAATCTATTAACGGGTTACGGTGTTTAAGAAACACTCCAGGAGTAGCTGTCGGAGGAATTTATAGCAAGGATACCTTGTTAGAGTCACGGCCGAGGATTTCACCTGTGCCGGATCGCTCGAGTTATCGGGGTGACGTTGAACGGGCGAGAAAAACGACAGCGGGGGATCGGAGGCGACGTCGCCTTTTATTTCTAATGGAGAGAGAAGAACTGTTTCCCGCCGGAGACAGTCCTCCGCTCCCGGTACAGGCGCAATCTATCACGGTTATCCTCTAAATCTATAAGAAACGATAAAAGATCGCATTTGTCGAGGACCGTGGCACCCATTGCCGCCGTAATTTCTATCGTTGAACGAGATTCCATTTGCTGCCCCCACCCCCGTTTCTTCCGGCTTCTCTCGCGTACTCCGGTTTCCACCGGCGCGGACCCGGGCCAGACGTTGCCCTTACACCGGGGCGGCAACCGCTTTGCGAAAAAGCTGACAGTTTAAGCCGACACGCGTCGCCGGAACTGACGAGGCTCGGCAAACTCGCTGAACTGTGCACCATTAACTCGCCGACTACCAACATCCATCCCCCTCCTCGCACTCCCCGAAATTATCATACTTGCGCGTCCTATTTTCTGCTCTTATAATTGAAGCGAAACGTAACCCGGAAAGCAGACGACGCCGACGAGCTTGCTAATTAAACGAAATCCGGTAATGTTTGTAAAACGGCCTGAACGTTTCAAAAATATCTGCCAGCAAGGCTCGAGTAAAACGCTGACTCGTTCGAAAGCTCGCGGCCGAGCACGCGGAAGTTGCGGCGTTCGAGCGCGCAGCATCCATATATGCCCGGGATACAGGAGACAGCTTATGGATTGATAGATTAATGGGAAGACGATACCGTCGGGTCCCATGCACACTGTTTAACACGTGTCGATGCTAATGGGATATCTCTGATATCTGACAAGGCTATCGGTTCCGCCGATGCGTCCGCAACGTTGATCACAATTAGACGCATTATGACACGCCGTTCAAGGTCCGCCTTCTATCGAACGTATTCTCGCCTTGAACCAATTAATCTCGCAATTAACGTAACTCCTATATCCCATCTAGTGCTTTTCTCTTTCTCAAGACACTTGCTAGAAAACGATTTAATATATAAAAGAATTTGGTCATGCTGTTGTCGTTCTGTTTTAACCCCTTGCACTACAATAACGTGTCAGACTCGTGATAGAAATTCCACACAATATTCCACTAAATATAAATATTATTAATTTCCTCTATATTTAAATAAAAATAAATTCTTCTGTTATCAAAGTCTATAAATTCTTCTGTTATCAAGGTCTATAAATTAAAGTACATAAAGACGATGAAAGAAGCAAAAATCGTCCGGCCCTATTAAGAAAGATACGAAGGATAAATAAATGCTAATCAACGCAGCGTGAAAAGAATCATAGTGCAAGGGGTTAATAAATCGACTCTTTAAATCTATTAATAAACTAAGGAGCCAAAAGCCACTCCCACGGCAAGTCCCGCCCCCGAACTGCACCAGAGCCCCGCGACAGAACAATCAGCGTCTTCGACCGGCTCCCCACTCCAAACCTATCCAACTCCACGCAATCCGACTCCTCCCCTTCTGCTCCCCACGTGACTCCCGAGCCTAGAAGTCGGCTCCGGGCCGCGAGACAGAGCGCCACGATTTTTCCAAGGATTCTTCTTCCCACGCAGCGATCGGGCGCGACTCGTAAGCGGCTTAGCAAAAATGGCATTTAAACAAAATCCCGTAGCGGATCGTCGCCGCTTCGATCGCAAGTCTTCGAGGCCGGGCGCGCCGGTGTCGGCTAGCAAGTTTCCCCGGCTCTGTAATCGCAGTTTAATTAGTTGGCTGTGTAACGATCGGAATTTCGCAGCCGCCCGTGCTCGGTGTGCTTCAATTAATTTCAAACTACCCAAGAATCCGTATCGAGGGACCGAGAGGCGCGGAGAGGGAGGGGGTTAGGCAGGCCGGTGTTTATGGCGGCTGACACTGGATCCAGCTTTTCCCACGAAGAAGCTGCTTGTTTCGCAGCTGCACCGACGCCGCCGCCGCTACCGCGCCGCCGGTCAAACAGGCAAAGCCAGAAACAGGAAACCGCGAAGTTTTGATTGAGCGGCGGCCTACGGGGAGCATCGCCGCCCGTCGATCTAATACCATAATCGAGTAGGCGTCGGGAGAGTCTGCGCGAACTTCCGGCGAGAAGCTCTCGAAGGAGCCTGACCGCGCGCGGATCGCGCAGATGTGACAAGCTGATTCGCAGACGGGGCCCCGAGATTGCTCCGGCTATCTCTCTCTCTCTCTCTCTCTCTCTCTCTCTCTCTCTCTCACACACACAGAGAACCGGTATTGCCACGGCCCCGCGTGTTGCTTCTCCGCCTTTGAAAAGCCGGCCGAAGTTTGCCAACGTGTTTCATTTCGAGCAAAGACGGAGCACTGTTTCCCGCGGACGTGGGCGGATTCCGGATAGCTTCGCAACTCGAACGGACTTCTGCATGCGGAAAATACTCCCGCTGTTCGATGGAATATTCGCGGTTTTGGATTATTATTCCTTGGTTTTCGCGGTTCCTTTCGTGAATATTTTCTTTCGGTGATTTCTTTACGTTTATATTTGTATTGATTAATTTTAGATGATTTTATAGACAGTATTTGAATGGGCCGGATATTTTATCAGATTTCTATTTAAATACTTATTCTAGACATCGCTGAAATATTAATTAATGCTTTCACTAGAATTCTATATCGATTGCGGCTATTTTAACCCTTTTACTGCGGCAGTGTCTTCCGCCGAAGTACTGTCACTGAACGAAAACTCGCGCCAGAAATATGCATATTGCTTGTGATTTCTGTATATACGTTTTTATCAGTTTTAAATAACTGTATTGAATAAAACAATAATTGCTATAATGTAACAAGTATATTAACATTTTTAATATGAAAGGACCTACAAAATTATTTTTGTATTCTGCCTATGAATGGCACTTGTATAAACTTCAGTCGGATGCCGCATATATGTGGCGCTCGGAGCGAAAGGGTTAATAGCCTTAATAAAAAGATTTCTAAATACTAGAACTATACTAATATATAACTGCTAGAATATATATTGTATTATATAAATGACACGCTTTATCGATAAAACCCATATAAGAATTCGTGACGAGAATATTTTTACAACGTCAGGAATTGTAAAAGAGCTAGATCTAGCGTTAATGTAACCAGATTTGGCGGATCTCCAACTCTTCCCTTTTTATATTCAAAATTAATGTAACACGCGACTGCTGTTACGACGGCCCCGCGCAAAATCTTCTGTCCGTATTTCCATATGCCGAGAGGTTTAATCCGCTTTTAAATAATGGAATAAAATGCAAACGCGCAGCGATATCGTTATTTTCCCGTAAACTAATTTCGGGCGGAAAACAGTGTCGGCACGCAAGATCAAAGGCTATGGTGGTGACTGGTTGTAGGTGGAAGAAGGAGGTTCAAAGCCGGTGGTCCAGCTCCGAAAAATCGGGCGCGGTGTGTCGTCGACGTGGATATTGAAAGTCAAGAATAAACGAGGCTCGCGGCTGGTTTTCAGCGGGGCGCTCGATACACGCGGCGACGGCGTCGGTGCCGACGTCGGCCCGGTGCAAGGTTTATCGGCCCTGACACGTGTTACGGCGACGGCCACGATATCAGGGTGTGCGAACGAGACAAAACGCCGAGGCGGGCTACATCCCGAGCCTCGATCGCCGGCCGATCGAAACCCCTTTGATCAAGTAGCGGTAAACATTCTCCCAGGTCACGGATGAAAGCGCGGCCCCTGTTTTCCATCCTACGCTCCGGTCTGGCCACGAAATCACAGTCCTCTCGCTCTCCCTCCCCCTACCTCTCTCGCTCTCTCTTACCGGTTTTCTGTCTCCCTCTCGCTCGCTTTTTACCACACTTTTCCCACCGGCTAAATATAGCTAGTGAAAAATTGCTAAATCGTTTGCATCGAGTCTCCCTCCCCTTCTCTCTCTCTCTCTCTCTCTCTCTCTTTCTCTCTCTCGTTTTCGTTCTATCTGGCTTTCTCGCCTCGTTCCGAGCGAGCACCGCTGCGAAATGATTGACAATTACGTGGAACAGGGAAATTATTCCGGCACCGTAGACGGAGAGACGCTTCGTTCGTTTCCACGGAGGAAATACATCGCTCGGTGCTCGTTCAGGTGTGCAGAGAAACCCGGTAATGGATTGCGTTTGGAAACTGTTTTTGGAATTGTTCCCGCGGTAATTAAATACCGTGGCACCACCGTTGGGGCCGATACACGCGTTCATACCGATCCGGGATGCGTTACGGTTTGCGGCCGGGTAAAAGCTCCTTTTGGCGGCCAGCGAAATGTACGGTTCCTCTCGGTTGTTTAATTTCATTCCACGGAGGTGCCAGCGCCGAGAGAGTTATTAAACGCTTTTGCCTGTTCATGGGGCCGTTACAACGGGACGAGAGATTGCCGCGGGATCGATGCGTATCAAAATTGTTATGACGTTCGTTCGGCTTTACTATCTTTCGGATGTAGACGATGCGCATTATTTTTTAATTCAACTCGCGGCTCGTAAAATAGCGCCGTTTTTCTTTCCGTTATCGCGGACGGCGCGCTGCGGTAGAAAAGCCCGAAATCATGGTCGAAATATAAAACTGTGACCGATTTAATTGAGAATTTGTATGGAAGGGTTTTCATGGTCGTCGATTACGAATCTGAAACTGAAAATTCAGAAAACAAAATGGCGAATCTAATATGGTGGATGGGTTGTCGGAAAAATGTTTTGATTTTCGAAACTCGAAGTTCGAGGTGAAATTGCCATTCAGGTATAAAAATATGAGTCATTTGGTTTTTCCCATAATACGGAGTCATTATTAAAGCACCCAATCCGTAAGTCAAAAACTGCCCTCCCACAATTTCGATTTTTAGGATTTTGACCACGATTTCGGGCTTTTCTACCACTGTGCGGCGTTACACGGAGAAACAAAACACGGGGAATTTATGACTTGGAAAAATTGTAAAACGTTGCAGAACGAAACGTATAGCGGTCGTATTTCTGATAGCTCGATTGAATGGAGTGACGTTCGTCTCCAGGCCGTAAACTGTTCGGTGAAAGATCGCGGATAGTGGAATAAAATTGGATGTTTACGCGCCACTCCGTCGACTGATTTTATTATGTACGAAGTTGTAATGTTTTATTTAAAGAACCGAATACATGGCAGCGATACACGTTCGCAACGAGATTCACCGGTGAGAGAATCCCCGGGTGTCGAATGCAAAGCGGAAAATTCTAATCGAGACGACTGTATTGACAGTGCCGTCGATAAGAGGATGGACAGCTCGCGGATAACTGATTCGCGACACGCTGCGCCAAATAATTAATCGTCTGACAATCGACGGAGCTTTACGGCAACTTCGACGTTTCCTATTCCCCCCATATATTCTGCCTTCTCGTCCCTTAAGCAAACGGAGAGAAGGATGGCCGTGATCGAAACGGTCGCGAAATGGAAACTGATAAATCAACAACGCTTATCGACGCGTTTTACGAGGCCAGTTTCCTCCATTAAAGTCTCGCGCCGTAATATGCGGGAGCGGAGGTCACGGTGCGTTCGCAATAAAATGGTGCAGTTCATCGGGCGACACGTGGCCTCCCATAACTTTACGTCTCCGTCCCGTTTCTACCCGCTCGGGACTTTTACACGCTCGGACAGTTAATTTAACTTCCGCTCGCTCTTGCTGGACTATTTGCATTATAGAATTTATCGTTAATATTCATTCATTTCCATTTTGCAGTTCAACTCGTCCAATTATATGTATATTACTCGTTGTCTCGCATTTAAATGAAATTCCATTGAACCATCTATAAAAAAAAAACGGTGAATAACCGATTGAATAAATTGTTAAGCTGTTGGCAACAGGTTGCAAAGAATCCTTTTCCTTCTTATTTTCCGAAGCTTCCGATTAACCGGGAAAACAATGCAAAAAACCCTGGCAGCCGCATCGAAGCTCCTCTTTTGTTCGTTTTGGAAAAAATCTTAGAAGCTGTTATATAAGTTTATAAATATTCAGTCTGCTATTTATTAAACGACGCTGTAGTTTTTTCTCGTCCGCTCATCCTCGATGGTCGGTTCGCTTTAGTTGCCTCCCCGTTCATAAATACTCGATCGCTTGTATGGCTTGCGGCATGGCGGAGCTAAGAGCTTTCCGCATCTCTTGTTTTGTAATTGTTGGTTTATCATTTCTTGCTTCGTGTACTAAACTTTAGCTGTATTCGTTAGCCATCGAATGACGCACCATTTTGTCTAATATAATAATCTCAATTATATTTTAATATATTTTTTAATGTTTTCCTCTCGACACTATAAGTCTTTTAGTCTTTTAGTCACTATTAGTCTTTCTATAAACCCTGATAAAACACGAGGAAGTTTGTACGAGTTGCCAAAAGCTAAACCGTCGAACAGCAACATTTATATTCTCGGTCCACACGGATCGAGTGTTAATCCTCGAGTGGACTATCGACTGAAACGGTTCCGTGGGTTATCGCTGGGTAAACCAGTCCGGTGCTCGAGTACTGTTGTAGACAGTAACGCGTCCATCAACCTGTTAGATCGCGTAATACTCTTCGACTGGCAATTCCGACCAAGCCCGTACCAATACCGTCCATCTCTTGTTCCAGGTGGCAGGAACAACCGAGACCAGCCAGGACTGAACGTTTGAACCCTCGTCCATAGAGGAGACTCGACAGGCCCACCTGGAGGCCAGGATCCAGGCGCGGGCATCCTTTCGAAGGAGGTGCCGAAACAACTGACCGATGTCTTGAGGGATTCGATCGCGCGGACGGCAGCGATATCCGACGGAAAAATGAGAGAGCACGGGGGGATGGGGCGTCGTAGACGCGGTTCGGACGAGGCAGCCTGATGCGAGCGGGGGTGAGCTTGTGAAGGGGGGTGTGTCGGGCAGCTGAGCATCGCCCGCGGGCCGAAAAATGAACGAGACCGCGGTCTACCTGCTCGGATCGGAAGAAGAGGTAAACGTGCCGAGCAAACAGCTGAACAGGACGTTCTACACCGCGAGCTACCCGCCGCAGAACACCAGCTACGACGAGCTGTGGCACCTGGCGACGGACAGGGCCGGCCTGGCGATCATTCTATTCCTGTTCTCGGTGGCGACCGTGTTCGGCAACATGCTGGTGATCCTGGCGGTGGTGCGCGAGCGATACCTGCACACGGCGACCAACTACTTCATCACGTCGCTGGCGTTCGCCGACTGTCTGGTCGGTTTGGTGGTGATGCCTTTCAGCGCGATCTACGAGGTCCTGGAGAACCGTTGGCTGTTCACTCACGACTGGTGCGACGTCTGGCGGTCCCTGGACGTGCTCTTCTCCACGGCGTCGATCCTGAACCTGTGCGTGATCAGCCTGGACCGGTACTGGGCGGTCACCGACCCGTTCACCTACCCGCGCAAGATGACCCGTCGCCGTGCCGCGATCCTGATCGCGATCGTCTGGATCTGCTCCAGCGCGATCTCGTTCCCCGCCATCGCCTGGTGGAGAGCCGTCCGCACCGAGGAGGTCCCCGAGGACAAATGCCCGTTCACGGAGCACCTGGGCTACCTGATCTTCTCGTCGACGATCAGCTTCTACGTGCCGCTGTTCGTCATGGTGTTCACATACTACAAGATCTACCGGGCCGCCGTGATCCAGACGAGGAGTCTGAAGCTGGGCACCAAGCAGGTGATCATGGCATCCGGCGAGCTCGAGCTCACTCTCAGGATGCATCGCGGCGGTGGGACCAACACCGACGCGAGACACCTGTTCCGCACCGCCTCGAGCACGCCCGAGGACCTCCAGGACCTCGAGGAGCCGCTCACGGCGATCCACAACAACTGTCTCACCAGAGTACCGTCTACCAGGATCAATAAACAACACCTGGGAAAGAACTTCTCCCTGTCCAGGAAGCTGGCCAAGTTCGCCAAGGAGAAGAAAGCGGCGAAGACGCTCGGCATCGTGATGGGCGTGTTCATCGTCTGCTGGCTGCCGTTCTTCGTGGTGAACCTCTGGTCCGGTTTCTGCTCCCAGTGCATCTGGCAGGAGGAGATCGTGTTCGCCGCGGTCACGTGGCTCGGCTGGATCAACAGCGGCATGAATCCTGTCATATACGCCTGCTGGAGCAGGGATTTCCGAAGGTGAGTCTCTACTACGTAGATCGTTTCTCATCCGCCGGAGACCGCTCGGGGAAATTGCATTATCCGACGTCGCCGGGGATCTTGTCGTCTTCGGGTCACGCGGGGAGGATAACTGTGTCAGTTTTCAAGGTAGCGGACGCTATCTTCTAGGTTCTACCGAGAGTACCCTTCGAAAAGATAGACGACGAACAGTGTACCCTAAGCGGATTCCACGTGCAGATGTCGATGGCCTACTGAACGGGGATGAGGCGACGTGATTCATTCTTTGTTAAAATGATGAGATTGAGGATTTAAGACGAAGCTCGATCGAAACCCGGCAAATCTTTTGGATGTAAAACTGGTTCATCCTCTGGTCGCGTTTGTCACGACTTTGGGCTCATCCTGTATTGTAAAAATTGATCATGGAGTCAGTAGAATTTTCTATTCAACCTGCTGACTATTGTCGTGTCTTAAATCCACTTTTAAGGCCCGGAAATGTGATGTCCTTATTAGCATCGGAAAGCTGATGAGCCCGGCATCCGGAGGCCCTTGATCTGGACCGCAGGCATGCCCCGCATTAGTCCGAATGCCTGAGGTATCGAGGAAAGTCTCCCTCGAACAAAGGGCGAGCGAACGGCCGTACGTATCGATACCGTATCGACACGATGGCTATACGGCGGCAATACCGTATCGAGTTCTAGCGTTTCGTTATCGAGCGAGCGCACGGAAGCACGTAGCCGGTGCTCGTAATTTAAGAGATGCTCGCCCGCGTTTGTCGCCTAATCGCGGATAAGTAGCCTTCGGTCGATAGTTCCGCCGGAAACCGTATCGGTCTGTAATCTGGGTTCAACCGGGGAATTCCGCGCGTTTCTCTCCCCTGTCCCCTTTTCCTTGGCCGGGGATTTCACGGGTCCGTTGTCGGAGAAGGCACCGCGCCGTTTCCACGCAGGAACCCGGGAAAATTGACACCGGGAAATATTTACCGGCGATACGAGTCCTCGCGTCAACCGGTCGATCGTTAACTCCCGGTTTTAAAGCGGCTCGGACGCGCGCGGATTAAGGACGGGCTTGATCATTCCTCCTTTCGGATCAGCGTCAAGCTACACCGGATATCTTTACGAGACCCTCGGCGACGTTACGAGCGCGTTTTACGAGGACGAGGAATGACCGCGCCGATGGGAACATCGGTCTACCAATTGGCGGCCTTGTATTCCCGAAACTGCTTTGTCTCTGATCCCGCGACTCCGCCCGCCAGCGTCCTTAATTGCCTGATTCTCGGGTACTTAGACAATCGCCCGACAAATTAAATCGCGCGAAACTACGGCTTTCTTAGTGGAACGTCCCGTTCCCTTTATTTCCACGCGTTAAACATCCGCGTTCGAATGTTATTTTCAATTGGACTGCAAGTTTTAATTGCAGAGTGCCTTCGACGGACTCCGTTTACTTAAATGTTTTGACTATCGCAAACGATGGAAGAAATTGTTACTTAAGGAAGTTATAGAATTTAAGTGTTAGTGAGACAGTATATGGGGACATTAAATGCCACTCCATCCACGTGATGGTATTAACCCTTTGCACTCGAAACTATTTTAACCGCACATCTGAAATAAAATTTCTGGCACATGGTATTTATATTCTTATTAAATTTTAAATTTTATATATAAATCTAAATTTTGTATAAAAATTATCTTAGGACGTGACAGAACAATTTTAGCGGTGTCTCATTACTACTCGAGTGCAAAGCATTAATCGCGGCACGTTCGCGTATGCATTTTATTTCACGGAAATAAACGTGTTCAGGATTTGGCACAGTCGGCTGGCTGGTGAGTAATGTCTGTAATTATGTCCCAGTTCTTTCTTATCTCCCGACGAGACGAACCCGCGCGAATCGGTCGCTCCTCCTCCTTAATGAGACGACCGACTTAAAAGCCTTCCCCAGACCTTTGTACACGATTAAGTCGCAAGCCGGCGACTATTTACTCTGAACTTCCTCCGCCTCGCGCGTTCCGAGTTCCAAGTCCCATTCATCGGGGAATTACTCGCGCGATAACGTCGCGTACTCGTTAATCGTGTGGATCTAGGTGCAGCGGCGGGAGGTGTTACCGATCGACAGTCAACCAAATATTGGTTGTTTGATAAGGGAAGGATCTTCGACTCCGCGGGAAATCTCGCGTGTCGTCGATCGGCGCCGCATACGCGCGAGTTTATATCGCTTCGAGGTACATCCATCGCAACGGATGCATTGTCATGCTACGTTAATTATTAGGCCGCTAATCTTTATGCAAATTCCCTGCTCTCCAAACTGTTTTTTGGCTCAACGAATCGCACGGCCATTACCGGCTTTGTTTTATCGAGTTTCTGGCACGCTTGTATACGCGCGGCAAATTCGGGCTGTACTAATTACTAGACTGCCAAAGAGGAACGCGACGTTTTCCAATCGATTGTCTAATTTTGGTATATTCGAGGCACCTATCATTTTGTCTGAACAGCCGTATAATCGGGGCGTGTTTGTGAAAAACAATGCCGGCGCCAAAAATAAATGATTTTCTAGAGGGAAGGAGAAAGGCTGATATTTTTCAATTATTGATAAAACCTATTTTATCCTTGTCTTTAAATGTAACTGAGACAGTAATAAATTAAAGACACAAAAAGTATATAGTAGAAAAAGTTTATAGTATATAATATAAGATTATAGTATAAAAAGCTACGAACTATATTTCGATGTTTTAATTTTTTGCTATCAAGCATTGCAACAATATTAATTTTATGGTAAAAGCAAACGCCGAGATACAGGAAATGTCAGCAGTTGTATCTCTTATCAAAAGATATTATGCTTAAATGGTATACTACCGTATACTTATTGCCACATAGAATGGTTCAACCATTGTTTTCTACAAACATTCCTCTTGCGTCTATCTATCCAAATTAATATCCACGTATCGCATAAATAACTCGCAAACAGCGTTCGGATCGTAACGTTCCAAAACGACGAACAAACTCCGTCTCGCCGTAGTATAAACTTTCCCCGCGCATCTTATCGGATATATTCTTTGTTTTTTATCGTCTGCTCCACCACCCCCGGCCCTTAGCCAGTTCCAGCCTCCATCGCTCGACGTAAATTCTATTTACTGCCTACACCAGATAGATATTTGCGGGCACCGGCGACCGAGAACGGCGCTCGTGTTCTACCTTCCGCAAAAACTCGATTCCGACGGGTCACGGAGTTGCGCGCGACAATTATCTAGCGAGCGGACGGAACAGCTGAACACGCGCCGCGATCGGTTCAGAGTATATTCTCGGCAGTGTTCAAAGTCGAATTAACAAGGGCTTCTCTTCCTCAATCTCATCGATAAGAAATTCATCATTTTTTCGAGAGATAGACAATTTACCAAGTAATAAACGCATGTAACAATAACAAAGATAACAAAAATAATGGAAATAATGAATAATAAATTAGTAGAAATATATAATAGAACTCTTGGCCCACGTCTTATAATTGTATAAAATTTTATTTCTCTCCCAAAGTGTTGTATACAACTAATCTGCCTCAGAACAGCAACGTTACCTATTATGGTGGGATTATTGTCGGGAATATAATACGGCATTATGGTGCGGCCAGTGTAAACACTATACGAGACAGTCTATTATACTATGATAGTCTGAACATTGGCGGTCTCTTTGCTACTAAACAATTTCGTTACTGTGTACGTTATAAGGAGTCACGAATGTTTTCGGCATATGAGGCGAAGGGTTAATGGTCCCGCAGTCGCATAAACACGAAATATTCGGCCGTTCACTGACAACGGGCGTCGATGTATTGGCTTTTTTTCGGGGCTCGGCGAAATTGATTGGAAGGACACTTTTGACTTTGGATGGCCCTCGTACAGCTGGAAGGCAATGACAGAGTGGCCATTCGTGCGCTACAGGTTCCTTTGTTTCCCTTTTACGCGAAACGTGATTGGACGACACGTATTTTTTTTTTTAGGCTTCCTGCCTTTTGCCTCTTTCGGCTGCGCTGTTTTCTGTAGCTGTTTCGAGCTCAGATTGCGCAAACAGAAGTTTCTTTGTCATTCAAGATTCTGGACGAGATTTCGTTTCTTTTATTTTTATTTTACATTTTATTCGTGTATTTGACGAGATTTCGTTTCTTTTATTTTTATTTTACATTTTATTGCATTTTATTATATAATATATTAGTGCTATACAAATCTACTATTTAGAGAATTATCGAAGAGAAATAAAAAATAACGTCAACTGGCTGCAGTCAAATTTACCATTTCGATAAATACTTTAGCTCTTCACGAATCGTTCATTTCCCCAAAGATACTTCACCGAACGACGACTAATAATAGATGAATTATCACAATTCCACCCAAAAAGTAGAACCAGTCAAAGACATCTCGCCATTTCGTCTTCGATCGAGTATCCATCGTGAAAAACGTGCGCCGTCAGTCCCTCGGGAGCTCTCCATCGGTCGATCTTTCATCTCGCAAGCTCCTGGTTGACTGTTACACTTGCAAACGAGTGTCGCCAGCTGCACCGGATTCCACGGAGGTCCCGTCTACAAACGGAACGTCGATGGCGGAGTGGCTGCTCGCGAAAATCTCACGAGATTGAGACAAATACACCGTACACGGTCCATCGAGTTAACGTTCCACGCCTCGCTCTCTCTCACTCTCTCTCTCTCTCTAGAATTTCACTTAGGTACCCGGTTCTCCCGGGAGCGTTTGTATGCCGTCGTTATTTATCGCTGAACGTCGCCGTCATTTTTCACGGAGCGTATTACAAGGCGCGCGCGACGGCGGCCTGTTCCCGGCTCGAAACGCGGCTCTCGGCTGTTCGCTTTCGAAAACGACTTTTTGAAAAATCAGTTCGAGGGTGTCCCGAGTTCTCGGTCGAAGCGACCAGGGGGGATGGTGGTGGCCCCGTAGATTGATGGGGGCGAGCCGATGGCCATCGATCCGCGCCGATACACGCGTTTCGCCGGAGCGCGAACAACAGCGGCGAGAAAAAAGGAGAAAAATCAGGGGGGAAAAAACGAGGAGAAAATGGACAGGAAGCGAGCCGACCGCTTCTCGGATCGGCTAGGCTCGGCCGTGCGCCCGCGCCCGTGACCGGGATTTAATTAAAGGGACGACCAGGCTCGTTAGAGCAACAGGGATTCTTTCCTGATTCGCGCGCCATTCATTCCCCGCCGTAGTTCCCGCGCGTTCCCCGCCCTTTCTCCGTCCCCGCCGCGTAATTAAATCCCGCTATTTGCATACCTTCCGCTTTCTCTCGTAACTTTGTTCCCAATTATTCGGTGCATCGTTTCGCGTAACGGACGTTCCTTGCTGACTCCGCCGCCCCAGGAAATCAAAAACCTGGGCCGACGCCTTCGAATTTCGTTACCCGGATTGGAATTGTTCGTTTCACGGCGCCCCCGGTCTGATTAGTTGACAAGAACTCGCGTTCTTCCGATCGGGGTCAAGGCTTCTCTTCGTTAAAAATCGTACGATTGCCTGCGCTCGTTACTTTGTTTAATTAACTCATTGTTATTTTTATCATCTGACTATTATTTAACTCTTCGAGGCACAGGATTTCGGGAAACAAATGCACCCATGTGGCACAGAAATTTTGTCGCGTTTTTAGTTAAACAAAATTGGCATCTTTTTATTGAAAGCATGTAGAAACATAAATAATTAATAATTCAACTGAATTTGTAGAATGAGACTGAATTTATGGAATGAGACTTAAATAGTCCCATCATGCATTGCCGTGTATTAAAAAGGTGGGACATTTTTATTATATTTCATTTTATTTTTATTTATTAAGTATTGTTAATATGACTATGAAGCAGACTAATTATGGATCCATTCTGTTGGTGGAAATGAACACTTCGATTCTAAACTTGCCATAAAATATTTTGTTTAACGCGTTAAATAGACATTTAACGTGGCAGGGAATGTGTTAATTTATTAGCTGTCTATATGAACGACTATTTCGTTGACTGAAGTCCTGTCGGATGTAACCTGTTCAACTAATCACCAAGAAACATTCGAGAATGCGGTTCGTCTATCCGTTTCATTGTACCAGGCTGAAACGCTTTTCGAAATTCGCTGCGGCTTGTTTAGAAAATGGTAATCTGGGAACATTAATCACGAACAAAATTGTAGTTGCGTTACTCGCCAGGGAATATCGACAATTAAGTATGTTGGCCAGGAAGTTTTAGGTCAACGAAGCTGTCAAAACGTTGCTATTAGGGGGAAGGAAACTAGGCTACCCCGAAAATTACCTACACGGTTCCGGATTCGTGGGAGGGGGGGTGAAACCACCCTCCATGAATCGGCAGTCACGGAACTATCTTGGAAACCGTGCGCAGATAAAAATGCAATAACCTGGCAGGCAAAATTGTGCAGTTTGTCGCGCGAGCTCGATAAAAATAAATCCTCGAGGATATTATCATTGCTAAGACCATTTTCATTGGTAGGACCATTTTCATTGGTAATCTCGTATTACGATCGAGCGTACCTTTCTCTCGGATTTGCATGGAATCGGCGACGAATAAACTGCAACGTAGAATATGGTTTCGATTCGGCGCGACCGGAAACGATTTCGCTGTTCGCCGGCTGTTCAATCTGGCCCCGGGACGAGTTCGAACGATTCCGGTTTCGAATCATTTCCGAAACGGATTAATCGTTGTCGCGAGACTCCATGTCTCGCGCCTCTTTAGGGAAATTGAACCTTGTCGCGCGGGCGCGGCCCCGCTGCCGGCTCTAAGATCACTCTGTTACACCTGACAGCGGTTTTAATGGAGCCCTGGGGGGCTATGGAGCTTACTCCATTCCGACAATTACTATCGGCGATGCCACCGCCGGTGTGTCCTCGTGTGGTTCCAATTAGGTTTACCGGCGAGATTGAGTAACTTCCTCCAAGAACCTGCGCATACGTCTATCCCCATCGGTCGGGTTTTCGACAAACAAATCGGCTGAGGCAATCGAACGATGCGAATTTTTAGAAAATTTTATCATGAAGATTTAACGAAAGCTTCGATGCTGCGATTTGGAATAATTAATAGTTTGCAGGTCTTTATTGAAAGGAAGATTTTTATCTGTATTAACATTATTATCTTATTAATATACAAGCTGTATTAATTTTTATCTGTATTAATACTAATTTAATAATTTCAATAACTAAAGTGGAATATAAGAACATTTATTTCTCCTACTATCTTTGACATTTGGTATTACAGTCAATTTTATTATAAATTCAACAATCCATAGTTTAATAATTAATTATCTTATTAATATGTATATAATATTTTAGCTGTATTAATATTAATTTAATAATTTCAATAACTAAAGTGGAATATAAGAACATTAATTTCTCCCACTGTCTTTAACGCTTGGTACTACAGTCAATTTTATTATAAATTCAACAATAATTCAATAATTAAACTACATAGTTCAATAATTAAACTACAGATATTATCGTTACAATAAACTTACTGAAAGTATTACTTTAACTCTTGTCCTATATCACCGATTTAGTATATTTTAATTCCACAGAAATGTTCGCAGCTTATTCATTACCAAATATTTGGAATCCTTCGGGCAGATTCATTTCGATGAATTATTTTATAATATTCACGATCCGTATATTATCCCGACCACTCGCGATTCACGAATTATTTGATGATACCCGCAATTGGTGATTATTACGATTGTTGTTTAATCAAAACGTATTTAGAATTTCTCTTTCGAGTTTCGTTTCAATATTTCCCGGATTGAGGTCCGAATATGTATATATTCGTTTCATCGTGGAAACGATTTTCACCGCAACTTTCCCATTGTGGGATTTCGCTTTAGTGATTAGCTACTGTGTGTGTGTGTGAAGTGAAATATTGTATTGGACGATCGGAGCCGTCGGCTAAAGAGTGGCGTATCCGACGAGTGTCACCCAGTATCCTATCTTCTCTGGCTTTATTATATTAACGAATTATCCTGTGCCGATCTGATCCTCATCTGCATTATTGCCACAGGAGAATAAATAATCTGTAGCGATCTTACGTTAAGTAAATTTAATTGTAAATACCATTTTATTTGGCCAAGTTCGCAAATTTAATTTGCATAAGAAAAATGTTTAAAATTGAAGATCAGTTTTTTCGTTAAGAATTAAATTTCTCAACAATTGGCTACTGATCCAGAATCTACAAATATAGTCTATTGGTGATCGAAACGATTATTGTAAATGCTCTAAGCCAATAATAAAAGGAAATGCTCTCTACACCAGCTCTGTTTAAATAAAATGATCTCGGCTATTGTTCGCGATACTTTTTCCTGGAGTTATAAACCAGGTCTGCGGCGCAACAGCACTAATTGCAGGCAGACATAATAAATTCAGGACTGGCCGGTCACGCGAAGAATGCCGCATGGAGTCAAGGTTCCAGGGTCAGAGTCCAGGCGTTTAATTCGCGACCGTCCTCGTCGATCCGCGACGGCTTTCCCATCGGAAACCGTGTCCCGGTCGGATCGACGGGCCAACAGCGCGACGACAGGTCGCGCGGGATGATAAACGAGCCGCGGCGCGCGGAACCGTCGAAACGACGGAGCCGTCGCTCGTGCCCGGCCCGTTTAAAAACGGCCGCATTTCCATCTGCTTTGCATTTCCGCGTTATGCACGGTGCAGGGCCCGTGTAAATCACCGCGCATGCGAAAATAAAGCGGCCGCGAGAGTGACGAGGCTCTCTACCGCCGACTGCGGGATGAACAAAAGGACGCCGCCGCCCCGCGCCGGTAACGAACGGTAAATTGCTTTTCGAGCCAGCGACGCGTTTAAGGATGACAGGCCGCGAGCGTCGCGGCGCCGCGACGCTTTCCTTCTTTTCACAGGAATTATTTTTCCACGCCGCGGCGCGCGGCCGTCTGAGCGTCCTCTATCTGCTGGCGGGCTGTTTTAATGAAATACGCGCGGCGCGCGGAGACCCGCGGGGCCTCCGACACCATAACCGTATTTCTCCGGCGACCTTCCGTAAATGGATCCTAGGACGCCTCGTCGCGAAAACACTTCAAAGGGCGGCGAACAAGAGCGCGAAAGGGAGGGCCTGCGCGGGCTAACTCCCGCAGGGTTACGGACCATAGGGCGCGCGGAACCGAAGCCACCGTTCGTTCGTTGGCCGGCCATTCCGTCGCAACGACCGGCCGATTCCTCGGACGAGATGACATCTTTTACGTTAGACGGTCCAGCGAGTTCTCTCTGTCCGCCGGGCCACCGCTTCGCAACGGCCGCGTATTTTATCGTTATTTGAACACATTCTTGCTTGCTCGGCCGGGCTACTCGCCCTCGGTTCGCCTTCCTCCCGGCATTATTTTCTGATAGTTCTGTTTGCTCTTCCCTTGTAATACGTTGTTTGATGTTTGGAGAGACTGCGGTTCGCTCGCGGAAAACTGCCGCGTACGGCGATTAGAGTTTCGATTGGTTGAACACGTTTTTAACCCTTCGCACATGCGTCACATTAATTTATTAATATCGTGAGGTAATCGTTTGAAATACTTGAATAATAGCTGGATATCTTTCATTTCTGAAGTCCTTTAAAATTTCACAACAGTATTACGATCTTTATTTGTATTCAATTTTTGTTATGTTATAATAAAATATGTAGAAACATGGTCATTGTATTAGTAGGTGAAATTACGTGAAAGTTACAGAGCATAAAGGGTTAGTATTACTACTGACCTTATTCAGAAGACTAAAAATTATTTCCAAAATTACTCAGACAACCCTCTAGTTGCTAACAAGTTTTGTTGCTTATGCAAATGCATCCTATAATTTAATTAAAAAGAATACAAAACAAGTATAGCAAATTTAAAAAGTACATGAAATTTTTAATAATATCATGTTACATTTTCATCATACGCGACTAACGTATTTAAAAAGTAAATAATAAAAGAATCCTAAATTGAAGAAAATTTCCAAACTCCACAAAATATTAGAAATGCAAATTCCGCTTTGCTCGCTGCTGGAAAATTAAATACTGTTTTCATGTAAAGCTCAGTCTTTTAACCAGAGTTCTTTCATTTTGACACAGTTTAATTTGTTGCGGCAACTTCAAACAATCTCTGCAGATATAACGCGGGTTCTGGTTTTTTTTAAAAATGTTCTCCCCTAAGTAGAAAAAGCTGTTGATTCGCGTGTTTGAGTGTTTTCAAATGCATATTAAATAATCGCGTATAGTCGCAATAAGCGGCGCTAATAAACGGTCCGCGGGTACGGATGGAAGTTTCGCAATTAAGTTTCAGAATTTTTGCCCCGTGGTTTTTGCTGCGCGCTGGTACCGCGTTGCCTCGCGTGGACAAGTTCCAGCGAGTTTCATGGACCGAAAGTTCTACCCAGAGGACGAACTCTTTCAGTTACTTAACACGGTACAGGTGGAATATTCGGGAAACGTGAATTCAACCGATTCATCCTGCCTAAAAAGTACTGAACATTTAATAGTACACGGATAATAATATTAAATGATCTTCACAGTATCTGCAATGATTTTCAATAGTTTGTTCGATTGAACATCCCCTTTGCATAATTGGTGCAACATAGACTGTTAAATATTTTAGTAAATTAAAAATTGTATAGCATCGCTCCTAAACTCTTGTGATGATTTAACCTCTTAGGCACGACGCGCCATTATAGTGGCTTTCGTGGATACTATTACTAAAGTGAACGATTAAAGTGAAAGTGTATATGTACAATACACTAAGAAAAGAATATATACAGCTAATACCGAAAAATATATATTAAGATAAATGGTAATTTAGTTACGAACAATTTTATTCGCACAAAATCCAGCCATGCCTAAGAGGTTAATAAGAACCTAACCTATAATGTGACTCGAATCAAATTATACTTCATCAATTACTTAGAACACCTATGGAGGATCAAACACATTAACCCTACCAATTAAAATTACTATAAATTCAATCTTGAAATAATTTACGCCACAGCGTAAAATAAAAATACTTAAATATACGATCACCTGTTTAAAAATCTATAAAATATTCGAGACAGGACAAGCAGCCGCGCAGTATTAATTTCACCGGAGAGCTTGTCAAGGTAATTCCGACTGGCCGCGTAATTCATCCCCGATACTTCATAAGGTGCTTACGAAGAAATCGAGCCGGCCCACCAATAATTTATCCACCGCCGTTGAGTCGATACCGACGCAAACTTTCCCGACTAGTGGTGTATCATGCTCTGGTATCAGCGAAGTCGCGTCGGCTGCGCGGCGTACCCGGGACAAAGAGTAAGAACATCGAACGAACCTAATACCCCATCGAACTCGCTGTCGAAGCTATTAAGAAGCACACCGGAGAAGAGGAAGGCCGGAAGTTTTCCGGAGGGGTGGCACGGAGCTGGCGACCTCACCGCGGGGGCGTATCGCTGAAAAGATTCCGGCCTTGCGAGCTTTGTTCTCTCTCTCTCTCTCTCTCTCTCTCTCTCTCTGTGTGTGTGTCGACGTCCAGAGGGGGCACGGCCACCTCTGCTGTTCCTCCGCAAGGAGAGACACAGGTTTTTCCCGGAGAATATTTTTCCGGGCTGCTTTTGTCCCAGCGAACGGGTTATTAAAAGTTCAAGGAGTTCCTTGGACGCCGGTGGAACCTGTCCGCCGGCGGACTTGCTTCCCACCGAATCAATGACATCCACCATTATATCCGCGGCCTTTGATCCCGCCGACGGCTACGATAAAGGGTGAACTGGGGCGAAGTCTGTGAACCTGGTTATCGCAATGCGGCAGCGAATAAAGCGCGACCAAATCGGGGCCTGTATTAGCTAATTGAGCCGGACCCAGCGCTCCCTGCCACGATTAAACGTGCTTTGCCTAATTAGCCCGCGGATTAATGCAATCGCGGGCGAACGGAGAGCCCTTGTGAACTATCCGGACCAAGGACGCTCCCCGTGTGTTAACAATGGTGTACCTTCTTGTTGGGTTTGGTGGACCGTGCCGACTGCGCGACAAATTCAAATTCTGTCTCCTTTCTTTGCTCGTAGAGTCTGCTTTTTAATTGGATCATGGCGGTCCGGCTTCCGTTGCGTTTTCTACGAGGGGATTAAGGGGGGGGGGGGGGGAATATGAGATTATGAGACGCTAGTCCTGTTCCGTTCTTCGGATACTACATCTCTTAATATATTTGAACCATTGGTTCTCGTTTACTCTACGTTGAAAATAGTGAACATTAGAAAGAGGTAAAAGAGGAGAAGGTTATACAATTTTCTGCATGCAATGGTGGGCGTAATTGTTTCTTATCCGCTTTGTTTCTTTAGAAATTAAAGCGACCTTGAATTTTTTTTAATTTAAGAGAAGACGAAGCTTTCTTCTCTCGAGCCTGAAGAATTTAATAAAAATAAGTATCGCCCGAGTCCCCGAAGACGAAATGAAACTCTCCGGCAAAAATTAATTTTTTCTTCTCGCCGCTTTTAATATTTCTGCCCGGGGAAATTAGACTCGCGCCCTCCATCCTTAATAAGATACCGTGCCGCTCTCGTACGTCAATTTTGCCAGAAACAAACAGCGAATTTGAATTGGTAAAGTTAACGAGCAAACCGTTCTTGTTTATATCGAATTTTCTATCCTCTTCCATTCCCGAATGAAATTCGAATCTGATGATACGGCGTTATCAGCACGCGAAACGGTAACTCGTTGTCTCAGAAATGAATATAAAGTCGTGTCCATAAAATCTAAAGAAAATACAATACCGCTTTGATCAACTTACGACCCGCGGAAACGTCTACAGCCTATAAAATTTCGCGTTCCTCCGGCGAATTATAAATGGTAAAGTAATCCCCCGGCGGTTCGTTTACGAAAGAAATTGTACGGCGTGGGGTCCGTGAGCGAATACTTGAACGTTACTGCCCCGGTTTATCGTGGATAGAGCAAGGGCTATAAGGGCATGAAACTCCCGGCTATCCCATAGACGTACTCGGAGCGATAGCCGTCTGCTTAAGATCCTAAGTAGCCACTCAAGATTTCGTGGCCTCATAAATACCAGGGGGCTTTCACATCGTAAAATTCTCCGCCTTACATATTAACTACACACCAAGTGCTCGTACAGTTGCAGAGACATTCGTGTCGCCATTATTGCCTCGGCTGTAGCGAATATTTAGCCGGTGTATCCACGAAGTCACTGCGACGATTAACCTCTCAGCTGTGAACGGCGGGAATACTCGTCGCGAGGAGATAGCGATTTTACGTGTTACGACGAGACCGTGCCAGCCCTACGATTTTAATTAAAACTCCTTGCGTGAACTATACGCAAATCTGGCACATTTCGGGATAATCATCGATGAACTGAGAAAACGTCGAACAAATATACAATCGAATAAAAATTGATCTAGGGTAGAATTTATGCGAATTATATTCTATTCGAATAAGAATTTCTTCGTGCAGGACGTCGTGTTATAATTACGATTTATTTCCTCCGTGTTATGTTTTTGTATTATTCGAATAAAAAACGATCTGAACAATGAATTATTTTATCAAAGAGTTATTCGAAATAATTGAAACGTTTAATTGTTGAACAATGATCGATCCGCTATTACTTTTATGCATCGTTGATTTATAGCCAGCAGTTTTTAACGCATCCACGATAAAGCATGTCAGCGCAATTTCAAACAGTGGAAATTGAAAAAGTATTCACGGTTATCGATGTTATTTTCCATACGGGCAAAAATTCGCGACGGTCCCGTTCACGTTCGCGCCACGTCCCGATCGGCGATATTAAAAAAAAAGAATGGCAGCGAACACGTGTCGCGAATCACCGAGCGAGCAGTCCGGGAAAAGGAGAAGAGGTATGTTCGGCGATAGTGGTTCGCGCGAACTTCGGAAATCCGCGATATCGGCGCCGAAAGGAGGACGCGTATTAATTATTCGGGACGCGGTCGCTGGATGGGAACGAGTCGTTAGGAGAGAGGGCTCGTTAATTGGATCTTCGGCGGGGAGGGTGAGTAGGAGCTAACGAGACAGTGGGAGGAGTGCGGGGGAGCTGCTAGGAGCCGCCTCGAAGAAGCTAATAAGGCTCGGCAACGTCTCGGAGAGGATCACCGCGGAGTTGCGTTACAAATGCCGCGATTATGCTGCTCCGGCATACGACATTAGTCGGGGGGTGAATCGCCTCGGAATAAAATTACCGCGATTCCCACGGACTCCCCGCGAGTCCTCGCGAGGCTCCGTTGCTCCCGAGGTTCAATGGCTTGCCTCCAACTTGCTTTCGACGCCGCACAGTGGTCCATAAAAAAATAAGGAATTAGATCCAGAGGCGTTAGATTTAAATCTAATTAAATCTAATTAAATAATGAGAAATATAATACTAATAGTTATAATTATAGTTACAATACTAATAACGATAATAATAACAATAACAGTAATGAAGTTAATGTATTTTTTCTTAATTAATCCTTAATCTGACATTATTTCATTGATCGCTCCAAGTATCGCGTTTATACCTTTTACGAATGAAGAGTTATGAGGCAATGGCACGCCTTGCGTCAATCCGGACCGCTGTGCGCCGCTTCGGGCGGCGCTTTGCCGTCGAGAACATCTTGGGCGTCGCTTTATCAGCGACCGTTTGTCTAAAAAGGATTTCTTTGAGAGCTTTGCTTTGCAAACCTCTAGTTGCATCGAACCTTGTCGAGTTGAGTGTCGCGTCGAGTCGTTGAAGTATCGGATCGGTCCGTAAGATCGTGCGGTTCTGATGTCGATTCAAATTCCCCGCATAATAATTATCCAACAGTTGGGTCTCTTGCTCGATAGCTTTGTATTTTTGTTTGTTCCGCGGTTCTTGTTCAAGTCTCGCGAGCAATAGAGCAAATAATTCTTTGGAAACTATGGAATATCAAGTCAACAAGAATGAACATTTCTGACGTGCATTGCCGAGGCCTATGACAAACTTCGACAACCATCACTTCATACATAACCAATCACGACACAACCGAGCCGACGTCGAATACAACGCAACCAGGACTCGACGGAATACCGGCGCCCTTTAATATGTATTGTCGCAAAGCGAGCGAAGCGGGATTTGCGAGCCTGCTAAATTCAACAGACGAATTTACAATATTCGAGGTGGCAACGACAGTTCGCGCTATATTGGTTGCACTGGATTGGGAAATTTTTAGAAGACGCGTTGGACCATACTTTTCCAATCTCTTTCTTGTTTTTGGCTAAAAGACTTAATAGATTTGACAAACTTGTCAATTTACTGCAGCTGCATCCTGGTTGTCTGAAATATGGTCTATTACACTACTTAATATAACTTAACTTAATATATCTCCCTCCTGCTTGTCTGAAATACTGTCCACCATCCGACTAAATTTAACCTGACGAATTTAATACAGTTCCATCCTGCCTGCCGGGAATACTGTCCATCGTACTACTTGTTTGGCCTGACGGATTTGTAACAATAAAACCTTACTTGTCTGAAATATTGACCATCACATCGCTCAATTTAATCTGACAAAATTTATAACAACAGAGCTCCAACCTACCGTCTCTAATACGAATTAATTTACATGTCTCAAATATCGTTGACCGTACTACTTCCATTTATCCGACATATCGCGCAATGGTCCACTATAAAAGACTTCATAAAATGATAACTACGCTGTCATTTCCTATTTTAAGTTTCCATGGAAAAAAAATGGATGGTCGTCCAAGAGGGAGCGGTATATTTGATAAAACTTTTCAGGGAACGCAAGAACAATAGCCTGGAAGCAGCTGACGCAACAGATGCCCGACTTCCCATTTCAGACGAGAGTTTCATCTTTCTGCATCGAGCAGTGTACACCGGAACAGTTTATTTTACCGCATAGCGGAACGGATTGTTTTTAAGTTCCCGAGGATGGATACGGGTTGAGAAGTGTGCTGACCCATCGTCGTACCAGGACCTCGGGAACATTCTGTATATGCACCAGCGTCCATTATTCGCGGTCGTTCCGCGATGAGTATGCACGCTAACCAATCGTACTCGATTTATCGAGCGACCATAGGCTCGATAGGCAAAGCATCGAAGAGGAACGCGACGGGGGTCGCGCTATCGATTCCCTCCGTTTAACGTATCAAAGGTCCCTCCTTGCCGGAGACTGTCCCTATCTTGTTTCGGGTCTTGGTAGGTCGTCCGACGAAGAATTTCAATTTCTAATAAGGAATTCGGTGCGAGAGGACTGGGGACCGCGGCGAATGCATCATTTGTCGACCTGATAAATGCGCTCTTCTTAATCAAGCTGATCGGAAACGATCGATTCGTGTACGACTGTTCGTAGTTTTAGGAATAACGTGTGGACATTGTGCGAGGGAAGGTACCAAGTTGCTGAGACTGTGATTGAAAGTGTCGGGCCAGGTGGGAGATAGATGGCGAAGGAAATTTGTCTTGATAGAAATTTTCAAACAATTTCTAACGTACCTTGGTGTATCATTTTTTTTTTATTAACATTGTAGAGCGTATGTGAAGCGATTTGTCTGTTGATTAATTTCTGTTTGCTGTAGTCATTAATATATGGCAATTGTTGAGCTAATCTTGGTCAGATATTTGGATATACTTTACATTACTGTGCTTAATCGTATATAGTAAGTATTGATCATTTTTCAGGGCTAAGAGAAAATAGATCTTTCAAATCGCAAGTAGGGCATAAATATATATAATATTAATAAAAAAAAGTCAGTTCGCGAAATTTTGCATTACACGGGGAGATATGAATATTCATAGTCTATTTACTGCTTCAGAAATCTATTTCTCCCTAGCCCGGTTATTTTCCAATAAAAACATTCACAAACGGTGACAAACTCTGTACGAATCTACACGCGACGATTCAAACCAGAAAGCTGCACGAA
Organism: Augochlora pura; assembly: GCF_028453695.1. NCBI lineage: Eukaryota > Metazoa > Arthropoda > Insecta > Hymenoptera > Halictidae > Augochlora > Augochlora pura. Next base: position 25,850,359 of record NC_135774.1, on the reverse strand, counting down.
CCTCTCCGTAAAAAGTCTCCAGAATTCGGCAGAACTATAGACGAACATAGCCTCGATCGAGGACTCACCCGAAGAAAGTCACCCTCGTTGTCTCCGACCAGTAGATACGAGGATAAGCTGTCGGAAGGGAGACAGTCCTGCCCCGTGTGGGCACAGGGCCGTATAAACGGTGTTTTTCTCGGCGGCAAAGAAGGGGAAGATCAGAAGGAAACTGAAGAAAGACGGAGCAATAACGATCCAAGGTTGCGAGCGGCTAGGACCGGAGCTCTTTAGCAAATTACTTTTATTCGTTCCCACGAAATGAGCTCCGGAGGAGCGTTCGAGGAGGTCGGGCCGAGTCGGGCCGAGTCGGACCGGGCCACGCCGGGCTTTTCACCGCGGCTTCCTTTCTCGTTTCCTACGGAAACGTTTCGGGGAATCCGGAGAAAAATTTGCTGCGGCTTAACCGCCGGGATTTTTGTCCGCCCCCCATGTTCCGCGGCGTCTTCGAGCAAGAACAATCGGGAACAATGGTTTCGGCGCCGTGCCTCGTTATGATCGCGCCGGCAAAAATTACACTACCGAAGAAAAAGATAGCACACGCGTTCCCCGAACTTAAATATCATTGAGAATTGTTGGGGATTATTATCAAGAGTAATATTATAATTTAAATGACTTAAAAATGAGTATTAAAGGGGAATGGAAAAATGGCAATTTTCAATTAAAGTACTGTATAAATCCTTACTAAAAACAATGATGGAAGTAATTGAGAATCACGGAGGTTCCACACGTTATTAAACACAGGTACAGTTACATCATTTTCATGTTTGTCTATTTTAAATTTATATAATATGGAATATATTTCAGATCTGCTATCATCTTGTCTGTATTTATTTGGGTATTTTTATTTTTACGACGAGAATTCGTTGAAGAAAAGTCAATAAAAGTTACGTTTATATATTAGTAGAAGGTTGTCTTTCTGTATCATTGGCACGTTTCCTGTACCATAATTATAACACGAGAAATTAAAGATAACACGCGCGTGCTATCTTTTTCTTTGGAAGCGTATGTCTGAATTTAGTGGTAAACACCGGTGCATCGCGGATTCAATTGTTCCTGTAAGGGGGGCGGGGCCGCGACTCGCGATTCCGCTTGGAGTTTTCTCGTTTCAATTAGGAAGCGTAATCTCCAGGATCGAAGGATCGAGGAAATCACGGCCGACTCGCGCGAGATCTGGGCCGCGCACCATCGGCGACACGCGTCTGATGGATCGCATGCCTCTCGTTACGGGACCACCGAACGCGCCCCTCATGCATTATGCAGCCGCGAAACGCGGATTTCAATGAGCCGTCACGAAACACGTCCCACTGACTCAACGGCCTGTATTTTTCATTCGCCGTCTCTGCACGCCCGGTTGCAATTATCTGCTCGGATTTAAAAATGAATTTTTCCGCGCGCCGGCACGACGCGATCCGAATCTGCCGCGGCCGGAGCAGTCGCTTGCGAGAAATCCGAATCTTTCCGCTTCGGTTTTTGTCACGCGAATTGCTTTCCACTACTTTCGGGGCTTTGCGTTTTAAATCGAATTCCTGATTCGATAACTTGAACCAGGTTTCTCGCACTTTCCTGATGGACTTTTCGCGATTTACTTGGAACGTGTCTGATATCCTTGATCTTGTAATAATTGATTTCTTTCGACGCAATAATTGGACCGTGTGATATTATAAAAATACTGATATACACTTCAAACGATCGTGTATATGTCTGAAAATTTTTATGTTCGTATGATCATTGATTTTGCTATAGAAAATGTCCAAAGATCAGTACTTTTTAAACAGTTTTACTTAGATTGTAATACTTCATGAAAATTAAGAGAATGATTTTGTTAATTTCTACCACTGAATATGTTCCTCGATTTTTATAATTATCTATTGCCGTCGATTATTCGAATTTCATTGTTGCCGACAATTATACATCGTCGCCCCCGTCTACAGCGCCACGATCGCGGTCGAAAATATCTGAAAACAGTATATAACGTAATCAATTCAGAATTTCCTATGGAAATGAAAAGAATACATTGTTGAATACGGTTGTTTGTTAATTCTGGCTAAAGCGCCGCCGCGATTTCGTTAATTGCGACCGAAAATATACGAAATTGGTGATTCCGATCAATCCGGGCGGTTCTAGAATATCGGGTCCGGCTGTCGCCGGCGCCGCAGCCGTGGTTATCGATTAATTAATACACTAGATTGCGGGTTTTATGCGTTTATAGAATGTACCAGGGGAGAGGGCGGGCGAAGCCCCGCGAGATAAAAGGATTGAATCCGTGGACTAGCGGAACGATCGGTTTGTTTTCAAGGTAACGAGTTATTGAAGTGACGAGAGGTATTATTCTTTGATTTCGCTTCTTTTTTCTGCAGCGAAAACCCTCTCCCCCGCGCCGCACTGCCGGATAAACTATGCAGATGCAGTTTGTTTACGGAACGCTTTACAACGCGGCACGAATCGGATGAAGTTTAATTACTTCGTCAACCTCCTTCGCAATTGAATAAAATGACTGTCAGCGAACGCCGCGCGTATCAACGCCGTTATTTGAAAGTCGATACGTAATTTCGAAAGCAAACAGCAGTTTTATTGCAGTTTCCAGGAGTAACTGGAGTCCGAGAATACATTTACATGCGACGACGTACATACATAATCGCACAAATAAATAAATAAATATATGAATAAATAAATAAATACCGAAGCAGTTGCCGGCTGGATCGAACTGCATTCGCGACGCGGGAATGAAAAAATTGTTTGTTACATTCATCGACAAGCATTCTTCGGTAGATGAAAGGGGTCGTTTATTACCCCGAAGGATCAAAAGGTATGATTCCTTTAATCTTAACATGGGATGTTTTATCGCAAAGAAACGTCGACCGGCAGAGGGAAATTGTTTATCGCGCCCGTCGAGGTCTTTCGCAACGCCTGATAACCTTTGAGGGTTGTTTTCACCCTGTAGAACCACAAAGTAGAAGAAAAAAATCGAGAAGGCTTCACCCGTTCAGGGTGAGAAACCGCGTTGACCTTTAAGGGGTATCCTCAGCCCTGCGAGGCTGGAACTTCGCAGAAAAAAATTAGAAGCTTGCACTTCTTCAGGGTGAATGCACGCGTTAACCTTGACACGGGGTTTTTCGCCCTAAAGAAGGTACCGAAGGGAATATTGTTTGGGACTCGCAAGGGTTGCTTTCACAGGTCGGAGAGTTCTGTGAGAGAAATTATTTGACGTTTGTGTCGTGCTACAAGAACTCGTACTATTCTATGTGTATGCATTTAGGTGTGCATTTTACGTGGGTATGCATTTAGGGTGATGTTTAACATGGGAACATCGTATATGAAATAAAGCAAATCGTATTCGCTTCGAATGGAGAAATATATTTTGGTTTACTCCTAGCACTATAAATTAAATGTAGATGATGTTTAATATAAAGGTAATATATTATACTAATATATTATACTAAATATATAATTTATTATACTAATAAATTACCTATATATTAAAGGTGATAACATCTATATTTAGTTTCGTGTTAAGAAGTGAGCCAAAATATATTCCTCCATTCGCTGCGAATTCGATTATTTTATTATAATAATATATATTTATAATATAAATGAATTATATTATTATACTAATATATTACTAATGTATAAAATATATTAAACTTAAATAATATATTTAACATATAACATATATAACATAAAAATATAGTAAAGTAATATATTAATAATATATTACATACAGGTAATATATTAATATATTGTACTTTTAGTATAGATCTAATATGCATTTAGTATACAGTGGGTATATTTTTAAATGAAGTATCGTTGTCGCGAACATCGACAATTTGATATACCAGTCCACCAATCCTAAGGAATCGCGAAACAGCAAACAATGCTCCGAACAAAATTCTATCAGAAATTCCGAGCACGCTGGGGTTGTTCTCACCTTGAAAATCGAAAAACTAGTTCAGACAAATTCCCGGCGACACTGTCATCCAAGTTCCACGGCACGTGCGAAGCAGCAGCGGTTCTATCCGCAACGGCGAGCGTGGAAGCGGCATGGGAAAAAACATTACCCGACAATTCCATCAAGGTTCTAAAATACGCGGGGCAACCGACAAGGGTAGTTTTCAGCCCGAAGGAACCGAAAGGTTGCGAAAGAATTACCGGGCACTTCTAACCCGGTCCCTCGGCGGCCCGGCGAGTTTCCGAACAGATCGGAATTTTCAAAGTTTCCTCGTAAGCAACTACCTATCACCGATCACCACCTCGGCGCGGGGCGTGTAGAAGCTTGGAGGGCGCCAGTTCCCGCGAAGAGTTCCGCACCTTCGACCCCCCCATAGACAACTCGATTCCCAGGCGGACCGATCGCTCCGAGCTTCCGGCCAGAACTTCGCTAAGAGTCACGCGGATGCCGGATTCGACGCTTGCAAAAGGGAAACGCGGGGGTAATAAGGGCGCCGTGAACAAGGGACCGTCCGCGAAACTTCTCGGGAACGCTATTCGAATATCCGTCTCACGTTCCTCCCGCGAATCAACCCGAATGATCGCTGCCCGGCCTCCGGCTTTAATCAACCCCCTGGAAACGGGATCTGAGAGCGTTTTCGTCGGAAATGCCACGGCTTTGGTAAACCAGCTGGAGAAGAGCTGCTGAAAGAATTTGGGGGAAAGGGTGAGAGTGACAGAGTCACGATGACGAAAATTCAGGGAAATAGTTTCGTCGAATTTTGGAACAGACTTGCGAAACGCGACGTCAATAACACGATCTTTGAATATCTAAATATATCTGTATTTATAACTAAAACATTTATCGTTTGAGATTCATTTGAAACCTGGCTATACATTATCAATTTTACAACCAGCATGAACATTTTATCTTTTCAATTTCTCTCCAAATACTTCTTTATACATCCGTAAAATTTAATCTTAATGTGTTAATTATTCCCGTTGCAAAAAATTTCCAAATATCATCACTATACACAAGCACCGCGAAAGAAATTCACAGATTATAATTTCAACGAAGACAGAGCGAGAGAGACCGTGTGTGTGGTAGGACGAGAGGAAGAGAGAAGTCAGTTAGAGAGGGTAACAAATGGAGAAAAACCGAAACAGCCAGCAGCCAGCGACAGAAAGAGAAAAAGGGCAACAGTAAGATGGACCGAGAAAAAAGAATACGGGCGAGGCAAACGCGGCGAGAGAAAGGGAAAAAAGAGTAACTAAAGGATGGCGGTCGCTGGTGGAGGAGTGGGTCGGAAGGGGTGTACATAAGCGCACCGAGTGTAAAGTTTTCTCCGGCAAGTTGGAATAGCCTGCGGAGGATAGGGGGGACGGGCGGAGGGGCGGAAAGAGAAAAGGAGCACAGCCCGGAGAGAGGATCGTTCCCGAGGAACGCGTTCTGAAAGCACCGGCCCAATTGCCGCGCGCGGTATGCTCTCTCACATTTTCACGCCGGGACGGGAATATCCGGCGCGTGCTTCCGTGAACTTTTAATCGAACGATCGACACCGGCTTAGAGGGCCGGCGCCGGGAGCGGGAGGGGGGGGCTACGCGAACGATCCTGCGCCAGATGCTGTAAAAACCCCTTAATCGTTATTTAGTGCCCCGCGGAAACGAGTCCGGGTCCCTGTCACGCTTAATTATTTCGTAATTAGACCGCGGGACTTTATGCGCTTATGACAAAAATTGGTGGCTGGTAATTTCTAATGGTAGACCGGCTAGAAAAATCGGGGAACGTCGATGCATTACCTTCAGCCTACTTTAACCCCCGGCAAAAAAGCATTGGAACGCCTTTTAAAAAGCTATCTTTTTTAGAACCGGGCTTGACATTTTTTTTTAATGTCAAAGTATTCACTGTACCATGATTTTTATACGTTTGATTGATTTTGCTATTATTTGGAATAACGAAAGTATATTATATAAGATATATTGTAAAATAATACTGTAACGTTATATAACAGGAAGTTCCTAAATGCGTTTTGAGAAATTTATGATAAAAGTCGAAAATATGATTCAAACGCTGCGAAATTGAGTACAATAGCCGTGATAGTACCTTATCAGGGAATTAATATAAATAGTTCATATTTTAGTTTTCGAGAAATCTTCAATTTTCCGATTTTTTTTTGGTTCTTCATTTTTGATAATCACAGCTTGCAACTGAAAAATCTGAAAAATCTGAAAAAATTCTATAACATGTGGCTTGATGTTCAAAATAAGCATAATTTTTTTCAAAACTTTAGAAGGCCCCTAAAGGTGGAAAAATGCCGAAAAATCGCGAAATCTAACCTCTAAGGGTAGTTTTGACGATCATAATCGGCTATGCCCTTTGATATCGACAAGTTATAGAATTTGTTATTAATTTCAATGGATTGTGATTTCGTCCAATCTCTTTTCAGACAATGTTGATTTTTGTAACTAATACATCCCTCTTATACTAGCATTATCATATCCTTCATATCTCATATTTTTGTCATAACGTCTCACCGAAGCATTTATGGCCGTTTAGTTACATTTTTATTTCTAAAAACCATTCTTCAAGTACGTAGGGGGAAAATACGGGACACCGTCGATAGAAAATGCTACAAGACGAATAGCAAAATTCCGTGGAAGCCCGGTCCGCATATCTAAAATTTCGTAGAAAGGTAGAGCAGAATTTCGTCGCTTAAAGGTTCCGTCTATCGGAAAATCGAGTTCGCAAATTCAACGCACGCGTTAGTATGTACAAGTAAAAACGGCAAGTCATGAACAGACGCGTCATTCGACGAGCACGGCCGCCCGACTTTCGAACACGATTTTCTCGCATGCGAAGTCTCGGGACGCACGAATTGCTTCCTTCCCCCTCGTCTGGCCTGTGTTCCACTTTATGAACTTCATTCCCCCGTCTCCGCCCATTAAGACGACTCATCCCGACGATATCAATGTAACGCCGAGGAGCCAATCCGGCGAAGAAGCTAAGTAACAGAACAGGGTTGACGAACTCGCGCGGAGTTTCTCTCCGCGGCGGCCTCTTTCCCGACGGCCGGCGACAAAATTTCCCGCGAGAGATTCCATCTGCAAATTACACCGGGAGAATTAGCGTCCGCGGAAAAATCCGCCGGTAACTAACGAGCAGTCAGATTACATTTCGTCGACCCGTAACGACCGGCGGGGTCCGAAGCGACGACAAATGCCGAGGCGGTTTATCGCGCCTAGGCGAAGGCGAGCTAAAGCTCGAATCGCGTGTCGACACGGGACAAAGGAGACAAGGGTTGCGGAGGTGGGGTGGGGCAGGGGGGTGTTCGGAACGCGATCGCAGCCAGTCGTAGTACGCGCGGCAGTCGCACGCGCGACTATCACGCTTCACGGTTGTTTGCCGCGGGCAAATGAAAAATCGATATAGTCTCGGGCTTTCTCCGTCCACGGGAATCGCCTCCGAGGTCGAAAACTGAGCAGCAGCAGCAGCAGCCGCCGCAGAGCAGAGGAGAGCAGAGCAGAGCCGAGGCAGCAGTAGCGAAAGCAGAAGCAAAGCGGAGCAGGCTCGGTCTGGTCAATGGTTATTAATAACGAATCGATCGGGCTTGAAAGTAGTTAGGGGAGTCGGTGGATGAAAAGCCGAGCCATGTTAAAAAGGGACGAGAGAATTCGTTCAAGGCTCCTTGCCGAATGGAAGAACTCGCGTAATGGTCTCCCGAGAGGATCGGCCGGCCTCGCCCCGGCCCATTTACCGCACAGATGAATCCCCGAATGTTATGGTTCGCGATGTCGAGTACGATTCGCTCGAATACGCCCGTCTCGGCCCTTCCCGACGGTCCCTCCCGCAACGGTTTCGCCGAGAGCACGATCCGATGCACTTCGTTATCCCGCGGTTCGCTCGGTTGTCGACGATAATCGTCGAGTCGCCGAATCAACAGAGAAATCGCGCGAATGGCCGAATAATTTAGGGATCGGCTCGCATTCTCAGCCTCGCCGGCCGACGATAATTTCGCCAAACAGCTACTTCGAATCCATTAGTATACCTGTACACGCGCGCGGAATTACACGCGGGATTTAGCGCGACTGTCCAGCGCCACGTTAATCCCCGCCACTTGGCCAGAGTGGATCGCCTAACGAATACCTAACCGATTCGATTCGATTTCGGTCCATTCGACTCGATTTGATAGCGAACATAGATCCATCGCTTTCGCGGCACATTCACTTGATAACTGCGTTTCGCTCGTTGTACCACGATTTTTATGGCCGCGATGCTCCTTTAACGATTTAGACAATGGGAATACCTGTTTGGCTGTTTCATCGACTTTTATTGCTGCTGACGCATTCGTCTTTATGTACGTGATACCAGGTTCGATGGTTTCCACGCCGATGGTGGAAAGTCCTCCATTGGCGCGTCAAGTTATTAGTCGACAGTGGTTTCTTGGTGTTTTAGTAGATTGCGGGTTTCGTGCATTTGTTGTTAAGTTACCTTAAAATTGTGGAACAATTAGAAGTGATTAGTAGTAGCTATTATAATGATTAAGGAAAGCACGAAAGTTCAAAGTTACTCCCATTTCATGCAACAGATGCAGACAATCTTTGTGTTAAATATAATTTTTTTCCCTTAGTTATTTCTCATACCCTATGGGAAACGACATATTTCGACTTTCTTCAATTTCAAGGATTAATTTGAAGACAAAGCTTTAAAATTGAATATTAACACTTTTTTAATATTACGGTGTATGTTACGTTACGGAGTAACTAAATGTGTTAACATTGTTTTGTTTCGATAACATTAGCGTTAAAGAATATTTATTTCATTTTCATTTTATTCTGCGCGAACTATATCTGGTATTTAAAAAATTATACGATAATGTTGATAAAATGATATGATAATAGCTCACAGAGATGTGATGCACAGATGATAAATTATTGGCTGCCATGGTGAAAAGCAGATTTATAGGCTACCGGTCGGTAAGGTGTTAACACGTGAAATTCGCAGTCTATTCACGAATTCGGATAAACGCAAAACTGCAGCATGATTAACAAGTGTCGGCAATTATACTTCGCGATGCGTATCGAAGCAATAACAATAATTTTAGTAGATGTCGGTACATAATGTATGCCAATTAGTTATTTCTGTTATTAGAGACGGTATACTGTGGATTTTTATAGAATTTACGGTTTCTGGTACGGCGGAGAAGATTCATGGAAAAATCGTAAATAAAATGAGTTGAGATACGCGGTTCCCGATAATTGCTAGGAGGCATGCATTTTAAGTGAAATCGATCGCGTTCTTATCGCAGTCCGTGCGCACGAATAGAACGGGGCACACGGTTCACGGAGATTAATTCCGTAGAAATACGCGAAGCCACCGAAAATCCCGGTGGCCGGTTGCCACCGAGATCCGGAATCTGGAATTTTTCATTCCCGGCGCCTGCTTTGCCCGGCCTAACCCAAAGGCGGGGGTGAAAATGCAGCCTCCACAATGAATAATTCACTTCTGGCGTAGAGCACGCGCGCGCGCGCTCGTCCGAGAGCCCAGAGCGAACCTTGGCACTGCGAAAATCTATCTTTGGGAAATTAAAACGTCGCCCGGCTGCGCGCGGAAATCAGCGTCGAGGAATGAAATGTTAAAGCGAGCTCGTGCCCGACGGGATTCCCGTCTCGCATCAATAAATCAAAGGGTCTGGTCTACGAATGCTTGTAAACATCTAGAGAGACCGATATATACATATATGTTCGGTGAATAGGAATAACGTGAACGCGATTGAAATTGGAACCGAATTCGGACTACGCTTCGTGCTTTATATATCTGGAGCGGCGCTGTTGACGCATTATCTGCTGGAAATCTGTTGGAATTTTAACACATTTTGACATGCAGATCGAGCTTTACTCGCACGCCCGGCGGAGGGGGAAATCGGTTTAACGAGATCCACTTTTTCAAAGCATTTCGAAAAACAAGATTGAAAAATATATGCTAACAAATTTCCGAATCGAAGGAATAAACTGAATCGACCACGATATCGCCGAGTTCAACGAGGTCTACTTTTTGTTTAAATCCAGATGAAATTCTAGTTAACCGAGTTCCTCGTCCAGTTTCGAATATCTAAAATGCACGAGTTTTTCCGCGCAATAGTCGCGACCCAAACCGTGGTCAGACACGGTCAAATTCGGGACAGAACCCGTCATCAGAGAATAAAAGAGGAGGCAAACCGAGTTTTCGACTTTATTTTTGTTTTTCCGCCATTCCCATCAACCGCACGATCTGCGTTTCAGTGTCAGCCCGTAGCCAGTCGCTCGCCGCACTAATTCCCCGCAAAATTTGTTCCCCGATGCCGCATTATACGGTCGTCCACGGCCGCACAACAAGCTCGTCAACTTCGAGGATAGCAAACCGCAGACTCTCATTATGATTTCGGTCGAAGGAAACCGGCAATTACGGGCAGAGCGTTCCCCGTCTAATTTACACCGCGCTGCGCCAAAGGGAATTTTATCCGGCGGCCGAATAAATAAATAAGCCGCGCGCGGTGCAACGGGAAACTGGCGAGCTCGACTGTTTGGAAGTTGCGCATCGCCGACAGCCAGCCATCGGGCGGAATTGTTGTATCGGTGTGATCGGTCGCATCTGTTACACGAGGAACGGCAAACTCGGGGAAACTTCCGCGCTCGTCGAGCCGTGCTTCGACGGCGAACTACGCAACGCGACAAAATGATAGGACATCGCCAAAATTTTTCGTGTTTCTCGAAACACGATTGAAATATATATTGAAAATGTCTGGGGACAGTTATCCCGCAACGTCTACAGAAAATGTAGACAATTTAATTCAATTGAAGAGTTAAAAGCCGCGATTGAAGAAGGTTCGAACGCAATTTCGCGTAGTTATTTAACAAAATTATATAAATCACTACCTAGGAGAATGTTAGCGGTTCTAGAAAAGAAAGGAATGTCTACACATTATTGAAATGAAATAAAACATTAAAATTAAATAAAAATCATATTCTTTCTGCATGTGTCCCATCATTTTGTCTTTTACATAAACAGATATAATTCCTGTAAAAAAAAAACATAATCAGTGGCTGTGTTCTCACGTGTTAATAAAGAAGGGGCACTGTTTATACAGCTACATGCAAAACCTTTCTATATACATTTATTGGTTTTGAGAAACACGAAAAGTTCCGGGGTGTCCTATCGTTTCGTCGCGCAGTGTACATGGCGGCAGTGAACGTCGAAGTGAACCTGTTGTTTCGAATCGGCGGCCGTCGAATGACAGAGCCGCGGCAGAAACGCAAACCGACGATCCACTTACAGTTTTCACGAGCGGCTCGCTTTGTGACCGGGCGAACCCGATATTACGGGACCGCGCTGCAACGGCGAAACGGGGCAACGAGCCGGGCACCGCCGCCGCTGTAATTTCCCGTGGAATGCAACGTATTCCTGCCCTCTTGTAAATTAAACTCGCCGACGACGCGCCTACCGCGCGCAATATTTTACTCGAAGCGAGCGGCCAACTGCACTCGTTTCGACTCGCGTCGCGCCGCGCCGAGCCGGATTCAATTATGATCCCGATCGCATGATCCGCGGCGCACAACTAAACGGGCGCAGATAAATCTACCGGTTAGCGGGCAACGTTTGCACCGACAGTTTGATGATGATCGGAGGTTCACTGATGATTAATCGAGAGATTCGACGGGATCGGTGTAGAAAGGGTTCTGATGGCGCGCGACTGTATTCTTTTGCAGAACGCGGATGAAAAGTCGCGAATTGGAATTTCAGGTGGCGGTATTTGTTTATTTTCGCTGGGAAAAATTATCCCTATTACTTAACGCGTCTGAAATGTATCTACTGATTTTCCATAGTGTTTTAACTATGAAAAAATGATTTTAAGAGAAAGACAAGGTTCGAGATTTCACGACGAAGTCCTTGAAAGAAATCAATCTTGGGGTAAAAATAAAGACTTCTAAAATTAAAGTGAGTAATAAAATAATAATAAAAATTTTTCGCGATTTAAAAAAACTCCACCAGTCAGTAGACACTGTTTTCAAGTTGTCCATAAAATTTAATCAACCTCTGTTGAGTATTTACCAACCACAATGCGGCGAAGATAAATCTTTATTCCAGTGAGAAATGTTCTCAGCCGTTGCTCGATGGTCCGCTAATGACTAATCGATAAATTTAATGAGGCGGGCTCGTTGCATTTTGTTAGCGACGCCAATTTGATTTTTTTTTTTCAGATCGAGTGTAATCGAACAATGCAGATAAACGTAGATGCTTCCGTAGAGGAACGTTCGAGCGAAGGTCCGATAATGTTCGCTGGTTCGTTAACGACAAATCAATAAATTGGATGGTGTGGGTGAATCGAAATTTGTTAGACGCGGGTACTTTGTTTTTCGGGCTCGGCTTTAAGTGGAGTGTTCTTTAATTGGGGACAGGCTTGCTCGTTGCATTTATCATTCTCCCTTTTTTTGCCCTTCCCGCTCCCTTCGTTTAATTAATTTCTATCTTTCTGTTTCCTTGTCTCAGCTAGCCGTGTTTTTATTTTTACTACACCCGGGCTACTTCGTCCACTGGTTGCGTCTCCTGTTTTTTCGTCTTCCTTTTTCCACGGCTATAGCAGCTTCTTAATTATCCATTAAAGCTTGTGCTCCCGCGAGACGAAGTTCTTTGTTTCCGGTATTTTTCTTGCAGGGATCAAACAGCTGGTATTGATTCAACGTATTGTTACCATTTCTGTTTAAAGTACATTTCAATGTACTTTCTCTATCCACTGCGTAAAAATATATATTTTTTTTAATTTATTCTGGAAATTATTTTTCCGTGCATTTTTATACGGTCCCAAATTCATCACACAAAAATAGATTTCACTGCATTAGTGTTTTCGACATCGTGTGATGAGAATATTTTAGTAATTCCTGCGAATTTTATGCATTTATGTCAACGTTAAGTAGACGCGATTTATAATAAAAGGAAACTTTTCTTCTGAAAAACGATTCAAGTAGAAGAAGAATTAAATAATTGAAAAGTACCGGTAGAACATCTTCAATTCGGTAGAATGATTAAAGAAATATAGCAATATCCTCCTCCCAATATCTGTCTGGTACCTCAGCTCGGATTAAAGTGGTTTACGGGTCGGTAAAGACCCGGCAGGATCCCGCAACCCGACCATTTCTCTCAGCAGTTGGAAGCTGCAGCAGCGGGCGGTATTCGGATCCAATTCGAGGGAAAACGTTGCAGCCGTGATTTGGGTAACACGGGTGGCATCGCGTCGCTGCAAATCATCCCGGGAAAGCAACCTCGAACTTTGACAAGGCACCGCGAGTAATGTCTCCTCCGGTTGACGAATATTCCCGGCACAGACCGGGAGCTGTCTCATCAAACGAGTCCTGGCAAAAGAACGACGGCCGGGGAACGTCGCGCGCATCGCGACGAGAGAAACCGACGGGAAATACTTAAGAGATCGGGGCTCCGTTAACTCGCTCTTTTGTTATCGCGGGAAAAGTCGAATTTGCGTTCGCTCCGACGCGTCGACACCTTGCTATCTCCGCGGAATTTTTCTGGGTCAAAGGAGCCCCCGTGCACCGACGCCCACGCCACACTCCGCCCGGGATGATAAAGCAGCGAAGTCTGCAACCTACATCCATTGTCCGGCTGCCGAGGACGTTCCCAAGGAAGACGGAGACCCGGCAGCGATGTCAGCGATGCCGCGCGGCGCGTCCCGGTGCTTTGTGCAACACGTGTCATCTAATACGGTTATCTTCATCACTCGCGGCTCTAAGACGATGTCGCGCTCTGCTCGCCTCGGACGTCCTGGGAATTCGAAGTCTTCGGATGAGCCGATCCGACGCAGCCTGCATCGCAACGGCGATAAGGTTTGAACCTGTGCTACCACTACGGCTTAGACCGACGGCTGCAAGATGATGCCGGGGGATCCGGTGCACCTGGTTGCATGGACGCTTGTTATTCTAATCCCGGGTTGAGACGCAAGTGGTGCGCTGATAAATTACCGATTTTGGATCTTTTAGATGTTAGTATAAATATCGAGCGATGTCTTTATTGTTATAATCGAACTGTAAAGTGTTGCACAAAATTGATTACGAAATAATTGAATATTGATACTCGAGGAGCTATCTCTCATGTTTCCCATATTACGCAACAGCACGATTATATGAAATCACGTGCAATTTTCTCTCTTCAATTTATCGATCATTGCGCTTCATTTAGAGCCATACTAAAAATTTTCACAACCCTTAAAATTGTATATAACTCTTTAATTTTACCACATCTGGAACGGGCAAATTCGTCGGTATAATAATTTCTCTTGCTCCGGATAAATTATTTCTCCGCCAATTAAACAAACCCGGAAGTAATAGGGACACGGAATAGAGCGTTCTTCCGGCTCCTCGAAAATCTGGCACGATAACCATAAAGTCAGTCACGGTGCGCGGATTCAACGCAAGTAATTGAAACGCAGCAGCGCATAATGCAAGCTTGTTACACAAAGAGCTGTCCGAACGGCCGCGGAATTATTAAAATCATCCGCTTCAGGGAGATAGATCCTTACAAAGGGGCCGAGTCGGAGAGTCGTGTAGACGGTCTCTCGAGTTTGAGTCGTTCAACCCAGGAGGGCAGATTCGGATTCGTCATGGGCCGAGCCGGGAATTGGGACGCTAAGACGTGGTTAGCGGACGCCAAGGTCCCCGATTCGACGTCTGGACGTCGGGCGCCGCGCCGCCGTGTCTGCAGCTCGGGGCGCAACGAGAAGAAGGGGGACGCCTCGCTAACAACCCCTTCCACGTGGCCCGAGCTATAAATCCCAAGCAACCTCCGCGCGTCTTCTGGAGACCGAGAACTCCCCCGCAATCCGCGTGCACGCTCACGCGTTCCCTCGCCACGTGTTGCGGCTCCCTGACGTCACGCAATTACGTCATCGATGCAGTCACACCCCCGAGCACCACCCCCTTCACCGATCCTTTCCGCTAGTTGCATTTTGCGGATAATTCAAGACTAGACACTATTGTGAGGTAGAATTGGTCGAATGTAATTTTATGTAAATTTTTTAAATAAAGCTTCGTTTCGATAATATTTGGAATAAATTCTTCGGATAATATTTCAGTCACTAGAGTGGTGCGTCGCGCCTAAGAGGTTAATAGACAAAAATGAATATAACCTGTGAGTCGTGGGAATCTTTTCTTCCACTTTCTATGTTCATGAAATTACACTAACATGTTATGCTACGTAAGACATTGGCAACTAGAAAATCCACTGAACGGGAAAGAAATGATTAGTTTTGATTGCAACAGTGGCTTAAGAGACACCATAAGCTGCAACAGATAATTGCGCTACCGATCAGACACTGTCACGGTCGCGGAACGTCCCCGGATCGATTAATCGCATACCTCGGACTTCGGTAAAGCCGCGGATTATCCGTTCACGCGAGCACGCCTTGTTAGGCTAAGCCTAATGTCTGATCAGATTCCTAATGCTGTTTCGATATTAACGCCTTGGCTGCTCGCGGGGCATTAATTGACTTGTCGACGGCACCGTTGTAGCTACCAGCATTAATGCTCGGATTAATTTCGCTAAGGATGACTCGTCGAGCCAGAGTTATTGCAACTACCATTTTAAAATAAATAAAAATAAATTTTTGATCGTTGAATTTTATATAATTTAAAAGTCAATATTAAATGAAAGATTTATAGAATTCGCAGAAAAAAAGTTAGCATTACAAAAGTCTAAACAAAAGACTAAATGTAATAATTATATAAGATATATATAATTATACTATAAATTTAATTATTAATTTATCTAAGAATTATTGGATTCGTACATTAAAGGGACATTAACCCTATAATCAAAATATATTATTATCATTATTATTATCACCATTATTAAATCCTTTAAAAAACCATGAAAGCTCTCGCAGCGCTTTCGAATGTCATAGTGTAATTTTAGAACGATCTCGCCAGCTCGACGCGGGGGTGTGGATGTCAGGGCGCGAGGATTCACCATGGCGATGCGCGATGACGTCGGCGATGATGCTATGGTTCGCAACGTTGACGTCACCGTTACACCTCGGCATCGAATTTCCGATCTTTTTCCGTTGTCCCGTGGCCGGACCTGTATTGGCCGTCGGCGTCGGCGCGGCTACGTCGGCAAAACACGCGGCCGTTTAAAATTATACTCGGCTTTGCGGCCATGCCCACGGCCGTGTCGGATCGATCGATCACCTTTATAGCGCGTCATCCGTTAATGTTCCCCATGGTTCTCGCTCTCCGCAACATCTTGCCTAGGAATAATATTCTCCTGTCGCCGAAAACGTATACGCGCGCCGGCGACAAACGAATTCCCGGCGATTTACAAGGCGCGATACAAAGGACTGTTTGGTTCGCCGATCCGTTGGAATCGCCGAATCAAATAACAATTGCCGGTTATCCGGCGGGCGACAAATATTAATTGGATAACACCGGCCACCGATTCGAACGACTAGAAAATGGAATCGTGCCGGGCGCGCGGCTCGGGCGTTAATGAAATTTTTGTTAATCTCGGTCCGACCGAGAGGAGAATTAACCGATTGATCGTTTAATGCCCGTTCGTTTGAACGAGCACGGCCGCGTCGGGCCGTGCCGAGAGTGCATTTCCGGGTGCATATCGGGGGGGCCGCGGTGAACTTTTTAACACGGCAATCAGCTGCCGGGGGCTGCGAGAGAGGGTGTCGGGTCTGGGGAATTGGCGCGGGCGAAATTCATTGTGTCGCCGTTGTTGCGACGGTCATCGATTTCCGGTTTAGTATGTCGCGCACACTGGCCCGATTCCCCCCCCCCCCCCCCCCCCCCCCTACGGCCAGAAATGCATTCGGCGCACGTTTCTCTGTCATTAGAACGTAAACTCCGATAGCTCATTTACGAGCATCGCCCCAATCAGAGGAGAATCTTCCGCTTGTTCGTTTTCGAGATCGATCACCCTCCCCTCTCCACCACCCCGGTGTCCCTTTTCCCCAGGCATTCGCGTCGTTCCGCGCACCCTTCGCCCGCGTGTCGACCTGTGTCTGACGACAACGACAGCCGGAAATCATGGTCGCTTCCGGTTTCGTTAACCGGGGAAGCCAAGCTTTCGTTGTTGCACCGTCATCCCGTGGAACACACCGTGGAACCGCATCGATGATAAATAAGCTGGGGAACGGATGCATTTCGGTGCATTGGCTTCTTGCGCTCGACGTGCCATTTTAACTGTCCCAACACCGGCAATATTTTATTCCGCGCGAGGTACGAACCTCGCAATTTTAATGCGCGTACAGTCGCGTCGGAAAGTGGATGGACTAAACTTGAATCATTTTTAGAATAATAAGAGAACTAGTCTGTGTCGAAAATACTTCTTTAGACTTTTAGACTTCTTTTAGACTTTTGAATATTTTTATTATTATATATGATTATCAATAATTGCAGATAATATAGCAAGTATTAGTGAAATAACAAATGACTAGAGTGAAGAATCGAATAAAAACAGCTTGGCATAGAACGTGTTAATTTTGCTCTTACTTCGAGTGACAAAAAGAAGCCTATGACAAATATTTAAACAATTCATTCAAACATAGTCTATAAAACAAATTAGTCTAACACTTGAAAAAAATGAAAATCCTACTGTTACTTACTATACTATCTAAATTTCTGTATATGTATATTATATTGTTTCCATAATTGATTTTAACACTAGTTTTACGCAGCACTAGAAGCAGTTGTTCGCTGTTAGCTTACGAACATAATAACCGTGAATGAATAAATTAGTGACCCGTCAGTTCGACGGGTTCCGTGAACTTATCGTTAAACTGATAAATACAGATTGAAGGATGTTGACAATAAATTAATTAGTGCGATGTAGGTCGCGTTCGCCCATCTTCAAAGATGAGGCTGGAGGCTGGTGGTGCTAAATTAAGATAACTGAGAATTTATCATGGGTCGGGGCCGTGTCCTGTCTCCAGATCATGAGCCGCGGAGTACAGGATCTTCCAGGAAGTTCCTCGGCTCTATGCACTCGCGGAATCCTGATTAATAGTTACGCCCTGTGAGCTATCTCTCTCTCCTGATCGCCCCTCTAGCCGGCCGACCCCGTGTCCCCTCTATCCGACAACGTTACCCTTCGCTCGTCGCGTCGTTGCCTCTCTACGACCCGGTTTAAGTATCCCGACGACCTTAACCTCGACTAATCAGCCAAGGACGCCACGGCCGCGGGGACGCGGGAGGTCGTACCGCGTACCAAATTCTACCCCGAAAACAGGATACTCGGTTACCTCGCCTCGATAAGTCCCGCCGGATGCGCCCTTGTTAATTAACTTTTCTCTATACAGTCCATCCCCTCCCTCTTCTCTGTCTATCAACTGGCCACGGCAAGAATATCATTACCGTCGTTGCCGCAAGTTGTTCGATCCGAGTCATATTGCGGAGACTGCCCGTCAGAAGATCGAAGTAACGGTAACTAACGAGACCTAAGCTGCGGCACAACCTGTAAATTCTAATGAACTTTCGGAAGCGGATGATGAATTGATTTGCCCACGGTCGACCAGCGCGTTCACGTTTGTAGCTCACGTGTTGAATTTATCTTCGGGATAATTGCTTTCTGCTTGGTCGGACGTTTGCGTTCATTTCGCCGAGGAGAGCAATGGTCTTTGTCACAATGGTATCCGGCGCTGGCGCGAGAGCGTCGTTTTTCTCGCGCGTTTCGCAGCGCGGCTAGAAACGATGGAAATTCCTCGCATGAAAATTGATAAGCAATTCAAATTAACAGAGGTAGAAACATTCTCCCCATTTACCTTGCGGTGATCATACTATACGTATTAGAAGAAGGAATTAAATACAGTGATGTTTTATAAAGCGTTACAGTAGAACTTCGATTATCGACTCCTTAAAAATCTCAGCTCGGTATTTAACGAATGTTAAAAATTATCTATTAATTCTTTAATATCTATTATTATTTATTAATATTTTCTGAAAGAAAAATGTATGATTTAAATAGTTGAGTTTATCGGTTTTGTCCATTACACCGCATTTTGCGTAAACATCTCGCAAGCAAAAATCTGAAGGTTCCAGTGGCATAAACATTATCATCGATCGACAAGACACATTCCTGGGCGTTCCAGAAAAGCTTCCATTTTCTCGGCTGACGGATATTATTATTATTATTCCATGTTATCAACGCGCCTCGCGATTTCCAGAGCATCGCGCACCGTTGCAGCCGTGTGTACCGTACAATCGACACGTACACGCGCGTGCACCTTTCACTCTGGAACGCGAATAAAGCGAGGAAGATAGTATCCGGCACGCTGACGATGTTGACTCCTCGATAACGAGATATTTCCCTTCGCGCAAACTCCCGACTCCCGGCGAAATGTATTCCGGTAAGTTTTACGCCCGCGAAAGGAGACGAGACATTTTTCCATAATTACACGATCAACGGTGCCGCCGGGTGGGGGCCCCGAACGAATTTGCCATTTTCTCGTGGAAAATTTGAAATGCAGAGTGGGCCGGCTCGCGGGACGCGGAGAATCTGCGACGCGATGCAACCTGCTGCAACCGGGCGGACGCGTTCGACGTTGGAAACCCGTGGGCGACGCTCTTGTAATTCGAAGAATATTTCGTATAATTAACATGAGAATGATGAAGCCGCACGGTGGACCGAGCAATCTCTGTCCCGAATCTCTCGGGCTGTAAAGCTGATGTTAACCATCGCCGGATAGACACGGTTTTCATGATTCCACCGCCCGCTCGTGCGTGGATCCATTCAAATCTTTAGTCGACAAATTTCTGAATACGTTCGTTTTAATGTATTGCTGGCAGTTTCTATATGGATACATTCGTATATTTATACATCAATTTCTGAATGAATCTATTCAAATAATTTAGGCTGTGGCTTCTGTATAGATTTCATTCTAGGCAGCAATGTTTGAAAGCAGTCTTTATACTCATTATCACTACATATAGTCGTGACGAACAAAATCACCGGGTCCATAATATTTATTTTAGAATTGTTGAATTACAAAGTGCATTTAGCTGGAAATCATTGAATACACTTTCTAGTTCATGTCCACGTTATAATACAAATAAAGTCAGTCTGAATGAATTTCGTTCATATCAATTCAGATTAAATAAATTCAGACTAAATAAATTCAGATCAAATAAATTCAGATTAAATAAATTCAGACAAAATAAATTCAGACAAAATAAATTCAGATTAAATAAATTCAGACTAAATAAATTCGGACTAAATAAATTCAGATTAAATAAATTCAGACTAAATGGGTTCGACCTAAATAAATTCAGTCATCAATTTGTGTCTTGGTTCAATAACATCATTACTCATTAATTCATTTTTAACCTACTCAATTGACCTGTCGAAACAATGCCAATAAACGGGAAGCTAAAAAAAACATTGTTCGAGTTCGAACACCGAATGCTCACGGTTCCGCTAACTTCGACCCCGAAGAAGCACTCCGTTTCCATCTAAACATTCTCGCTCGTCCGGAGCCCGGCGGCAGCCGATTAAAAACCGTCGTTGAATAATGCAGCTCATCTCGGACGATATCTCGATACGGATCGATCGATCCCAGGAGGCGGGGAGGAGGGGGAGAAGGAGCGAAGGATGAATAATACGGCAGGTCGAGTGTTTTTCAAATATCTGGCCCGAAGGCTGCGCCGGTGCTCCGGCCATGATGAACTAGACGAGTTGCCTCCGACTGTGAGTTCTTAGCGACTCGTATAATAGGTCTATTGGGATTCGAAAGGATCTTTTAAACAGCGCAATCTTCAAGAACCGGGAGGTTGGGGTAGAGGGATGAAGAGAGACGGAGGTGGAACGAAAGAGAGACGGAAATAGAATGAAAGAGAGACAGAGACGAAGGGAAAGAGAGACAGAGACGCAGCGAAAAAGAGAGAAAGACAGCGAGAGAGAGAATGAGAGATACCGAGAGCAAGAGAAATCGAGAAAGAAAGAGTGAGAGAGCGAGACCGAGAGAGAGAGAGAGAGAGAGAGAGAAGAAGGGCCGAGCCTCGAAGAGTTAATTAGGAAAGTTCCAGGAGAGGGGGGAGAATTCTATTAAGACTCGGTTTTGCATGTCGACGATGGCCTCTCGAATACGTCGACTACCCTCGCTCCGAACGTATTCGATGATGGCTCGTTTATGACGTTCGCCGGCTCGAGGAGCTGTTCTCGAATCGCGGAATCCGTTCGAGCCCGACCCGCACGCCGAAGATAGGACCCGGCTACCCTTTGATCCGCCCTGTACCAAAACTACCCTAGTCGGCCCGCCACGGGTGATGCTCGCGAGATTACTCGAGCGCCCGTAAAAAACCGGGGATCCGCCGACTTTTCCTCGAAACACGGAAGTCGCTTTTCAGTAGGGATGACGAGGGCTCTTTCCATTTCAACGTGAACATTTTTCCGCCTTGTGAAAATACCAAGGTAATCATGACATCTCTTTATCTGCAACATTTACTATAGCTTGTATGAACGCTGAAGTCGATTTTTAATTTATGCTGTTATAGAGTAGTGGACCCCGTTATTTGCTCCCGTTTACTATAGATAAACAAGTAAAGAAATAAATAACTAAATAAGCAAATAAATGAGTAAATAAATAAATAAATAAATAAATAAGTGACTAAGTGAATATAGAAATAAATAAGTAAATCAAGAAATAAGTGAATAAAGAAATAAATAAGTGCATATGGAAACAAATAAGTGCATAAAGAAGTAAATAAGTAAATAAAGAAATAAAAATTGATAACTGATTAAGAAAATCTCATTTCAATTTAAAACGAAGAAATACGTCTCGTGGACTCTGTTTGAGATTCTTGATACTCTTCTTGATAATCTCGCTTGTTTTAGTGAGTCGATATTTCTTTAGCATTTCTAAATAGTATCGTTTAGCTTAGAGCCTCGCGGTGAATATTTATGAAAGCTCGCAGCCTCGACGACCAACTGGTGCAAGGAACGAATTAATAAACATTACCGGCGCATAATGTATACGATATCGTGAAAGAACAAGGTGCAGCCGGAGGCTGTTTGAAATCCTCTCGTCTCAGGCAAAGAAAGCTAATAAATTCGTGACCAACCTCATCGAAACCTTTATATTACTTTAGGCCTCGCTCAGAAGCGTTTCCTATGAATGCATAAACCCGATTCCTATCCATTAAGCTCTTGAACATTTAGGTCAGCTTTGGGAACCACCCCCAACTGTGTTTCACACTCGGACAATTCTTTGCGACGATTATTATTTAACGAAAACCATGATACAGGAGTAATATAACATTTCTATATATATCTGTGTTTAGTCGACTTTGTAGAACTTTACTAGATTTTTGATAAGTCTTTTTTATTTTCTAATATACTATAAAACACTATAGAGATTTATTAACCCTTTGCACTCGAAGCGATCTTAATTGGAAATCTGAAATAATTCTTCTGGTTTCTAGTATTTCCATTTTACATAACAAAATTCATTCTATGCATATGAAATCGAGTCTCGTGACTCATATAACAATTACACTTTCAACAAATTTTTCAATTTAAGCTTCGATGATATCTGTAAAAAATAATTTTGGAACGTGTTGCAATAATTTTAATGGCGCCGCAGAGTCGCCACTCAAGTGCAAAGGGTTAACTATATGCACGTTACGGTACGTGACAATTGCTGTGCATTATCGTAGTTTTCCATAGTTTCTCATATTAATAAAGAAATAATCGAATTAAGAATTATTCGGATAAAGAATGATACAAATAGATAGAATACTTTATATGGAATAATCAATTATTTGAATAAAATATTCGACTAAAATATTCGAATAATGCTTAACTGTAAACAATAAGGCCGCAGCGTATTTCGACAGAGAACGGCTGTAATAAAATCATGTTCCGTGGAATTCGCCGACTTCCACCGAAACGGAAGGGATGAAAAAAAATGAGAAACTACGCGCGCAACACAGCTTTTGTGGATTGCGCGGCCGTAGCCGGCACCGAACGGATCCACGCATCGCTGGGCAAGGGTTAATCGTTAACTTCTTCAAAGCGCAGTACGTCGTCGCTCGCCCAGAATATCTCTCACGTTTACGGTACGCAAGAATCGACGCGAAAATTGATGCGCCGTATCGTCGGCGCGTCGTACAATGCGAACGAAAGGGATAGGACGGGCGAGGGGGCGTGGGCAACGACGGGGGGGAATAGGAGATATAAAGTTATCAAGCGGCGCGATCCAAATTCGCGTCCCAAGCTTAACAAGATTTTCGCGGTCGAAATGAATTTTCATGGGCGGCGCGGACCGAGCGTGACGGCACCGCAAAGAATTCGCCCACGGCGATCACGTTTCCCACGTGTTTCTCCACCCCCGCGGGCGGCCGTGTCCCGAATATCATTCGTGATTCGTTATCGCCGCGATTTCTCCCCGTCGAAATTATCAGTTTAAATTGCTCAACAATCACTCGGATGACGAGCACTGATGCCACATTGTTAGACGCTCCGTTACGATACCATCGCGAGCCTTGGCAAATTTAATTGTTGATAGAGAAAATTTTAGACGACGAGAGATGAATTAATTTCCTGTAGAAAATTCTACAAATTCTTAAAAATTTAACTCTATGATAAAAATATCTGCAATCAGATTTCGATGTTTAGAAAATTGTTGCACTTGAGATAATATAATACTATAAACCTTGCAAATTTTCTGTGACATGCTCCATGAAATTTTTATTTAATTTATATAGTCAGTGTCATGTTACCAAATTAATTAATTAATTAATTATATCGTGGTATGAAGATTATAGTTAAAGAGAATATTTGTCAAAGGAATGCAGGAAACATTTTCATTTATTCGGCAGGTTGCGAGCCGCGGTGAGCGTACACGAATCTTGCGATCGTCGAATCGCGAATGCACAGGATCGACTAATTTTGTTAAAGCTCAGGCAGAGCCACGTACTGAAATGATACGCCCTCGTTAGTCTATTCAAGGAGTCGTGCGGGGACGCGTCCGAGATAAAGTTATGCAACGCAGACACGGCACGCGTTTTTAGCGAGACGCAGCTGGTACGGGATGCTCGGGTAGAGAATAATTATGTAAATGACAGTCACGTGTGCCTCGATACGTATTTTTGCTGTTGTGATGTTAAAAGCGACCCGAGGCTATGGAAAATCGATTCGGCATCGCTTTCTTCCATAAAACCTGCCGGTATTCTATTCCTAGACAGCAGACCGAACGTATTTATTTTATTTTGACGTTAAAAATGGATTTTGCAATTTCCGTGAAAAATGTGTAAGTTACTGTAACTGTACTGTATACTTTGTTTAACACGTGAGACAAATATGGGTCACCCAAATTCTTCACTAATCTTGAAAATTGATTTTGATTGTAATATATTTGGACAAATTGAATTTGACTAGACTGTTTCGGTTGCGAAAGAGTTCTATGATAAATGTGAACTTTTTAGTTTTATTTTAATTAATTAAATTGTTTTAACGATGTGGGGATTTTAGTGGTTGATCGTCGGCACTCAATGTGTTAATATAAATATCAAAATAATATATCAAAAAATGTATCATTCTTTAGCTGTTCCTGACAAGTACATTCAATGGCAGAATTTCGTGTTACGACAAATATATTCGTAAAAAACAGGCAACTGTGCGATAGTAATAATCTTGAACCAACGATCGCGGTTTTTGCCATTGCAAAACTTTTATAAAACACGAGTAGAACCGCGCGCACTCTATTTAGCGTTACGTGCACGCGGATGCACCGCAATCTGTCATCGATCCGAAATCTGCATTCTATTTGTTATGTATGAGCGGCGTCGAACAAGGAACGCGTCGCGCCGCGTCGCACCGTTAAAGAATATTTGCGTGGACGGGAGAACGAAGTCGGCCAATATCGTATCCACGGCGGCGGGAGACCGGGTGATCTGCCTTTTTGCTCCGCGAGACAGGTAATAAGTTCAGGAAACGGCGATAACGCGATAGACAACCCCCGTCGAAACGAAGTTTTCGTTGTTTCCCCTCTCGAACAGAAAAACGGTACCCTTGCCAGCCAGTTGTACACATTTTCAACGATCGCGCCGCGTGAATATGTAATCCGTAACCGGCGTCTTTTTTTTGGGGGGGCGCGAGCGAAGAGAGAAATTCCAACCGGAAGCTGAAAACCGCAGGGAAGTTGGAAAAATAGAGGGAAAAGTCGGGGGAACGTTGCTAACGATATTACGCCCGGCTAAGTGGGTTCGTTAACATGTTACAATATTTAGATTGCGGATTTTATGGAGTTGCAACAAAAATGTGTACCTGTAATTCGCAACAGTAGAGATATTGAGAGCATTCGATGATATCGACATTCTTCTTTCGAAGAGTTAATACGTTTCGAGAACGTACAGTGAGTCCAAAAAGTATTCGTATACCTAGTATTTTCGCAATAACTTTACACAAACAAATGGTACACAAACAAAAATTATTTCGATTAATAGTCTACCATGTACGAAGCCTATGTGCAAATGAATTTTCATTAACGCATAACAAGAAAGTAATGCAAGAAATACAAGAATTTGAGGACCAAAAAAGTAAAATCTTTGTACATAGTAGACTACTAATTGAAATAGTTTTTGTTCATGTATTATTCGCTTGTCTAAAGTTATTGCAGAAAGACTAGGTGTACGAATACTTTTTTGCTACATTGTACGAAACTTCTGGGCGAAAGCTCTGTCTATGGAAACAGATGCTGCGAATTTTTCTGTTACTTCGAGTTCCGCAGTCTGGTTATAAGAAGCTGACCTCCGCGGAGACGCCGACGGCGATTCGGTAAACATTTCCGCATCGATA
This sequence comes from Augochlora pura, assembly GCF_028453695.1. Classification (NCBI taxonomy): domain Eukaryota; kingdom Metazoa; phylum Arthropoda; class Insecta; order Hymenoptera; family Halictidae; genus Augochlora; species Augochlora pura. The sequence goes on along the minus strand of NC_135774.1, from coordinate 25,824,558 downwards.
TTTAATCGTACATCCGAGTATAAACTTCCGAGCAACGTGACACAGTTTGAAATCGTCTAAAAATATGGTGGCGCGGCAAATTATTATTCGAGTGCGGCAGAAATGTAGACGAACGTGGTAAACGTAAGCTTCACTGATTAATAATTGCCGCAAATATATTTGAACACTTTTGAGAACGTAACAACATTTCGAAAATTCAACCGAACAGATTTGAATATTTTTCAGAGGACAACAGCCTAGACAGTGGTTATAAATTTTTGCAAAAATTGCAATCGGATAGAATAACACAAAAAATCGATGCTCTAAACAATATTATTGCTTATTTTGTTCAATTATTATTGTTGCAAACAAAATTTGTAAACACTGTCTATGTGCTAGGGTTTCCAGAATCTGGAAAGATACACGTCACTTCGTACAATTTTAAACATTTCTTTTTATTTCAATTAACTGATTCGGCATGTATGTCCGGTGCAGTAAAATGCGAGTGAATTAAAAAAAGGTCAATGAGACCGTTATCGCGGATGAATATAACGCGATTAACGAGGAATCGAAGCAAGTCAAGCACACGTGACGGCGCAGTTTAATGTTTGCCAGAAAATCGGCACACGCCTCGGTAATTGCCGAGGGGAGGGAACAGTTTTTCAGGGCGCCGAGCCCAGGAATTCGGCAAGTTTCGGGGGATGCTAATTCAGTGTTAATGGGCTCCCTTAATTGAGGGGAGGCCAGCAACGGCTTCAAATTTGATAACCCTGGTTTCTGCGACTCCGCGACTCTCGCCGAGAGTTCGTTGAGCACGGAAAAACCAAGGGAAATTGAAACTCCCCCGGGGGGAGGGGAGGGGGAACGATTACCCCGTTGTACACAATAATCCTGTGCTCCCCGGGGTAAAATTTTCAAGAGAGGACGTAATTTCTCGTCGGCCGCGTGCGTCTACCGTGTCCCCGGCGCGATTCCTGCTCGTTCGATCGTAAGCGGATTTTGTTCGGGATAAGTCCCCGGCGAATCCGTCGGAGGAATAGGCGGCCGTGGCCTCGAAGCGATACGCAAATACCGAATTCGTGCGGTAAATAAAGGGGCTAGGGGCGGAGGTACGCGACACGGATGATCGTTTACCTTTTAAAGCGCCTTTTATCCTCTTTAATCGCCGATGACGCGGAAACTGCGTGCACTGCGGCCGGTCGACTGATTTTATTGTTTTTGGCGTTATAGTCGGCTATTTTTTTTTATAGCGCCCGCTTCTGTCGATTGCCCGTAAATCGGTTCATTATTAGCCGCACATTGTCACCATCTCTCGTGTCAATATGGCACGTTCTTTTGTTCGCTCGGGAAACAATTGCCGGAAAAAGTGAGAAACTCTTACAAATCGTTGACGTTTTAGTAAAATTTGAGAAATAAAATTTTTATAAACATCTTAAATTAAAAATACATATTACATACAAGCCTATTTACATTGTAATATTATTTTATGTAGGGCCTACAACAACTAAGAAAAATAATAAAGAAGAAACGAAGAAATAAATAGAAAATAGAAAATAAAATTAGATAATCATAGGACTTGTAAATTAATATTTACATTGGCAACACAAACATTTCGGTTGCGACGTGTACAAGCGTTTCAACGAGTTTTTAATGGATGGTGTTAATTCCGATTGCATGCCTGGCGGAATAACGGAGATATTTTCGAACAAAAATTGACCTGCTCGAGCAGACCATTTCGAGTTGAACAAAGATTGAAAAGTGTGCATTGGCAGGCATCCTATATGTATGAGTGATTATGATGCACGAGCCCGTAGTTGTAGAAGTTTACGGATGACCAACTATTCCGAATACGGCGGCAAATATTTTTGACGGATGGTTTTGAAATTGGAAAAACTTTGCGGGGTTTTAAAAGATTAACGAAACGTGCGCCGCGATTTCGTTTCATGCATGGTGCAACTGTAAAAATAATGGGAAAATGTATCGGGAACGACATCGGCCTCACGATTCATTTATTTATAGAAGAGGCCAATTGAAACTTCTGCGATCACTTAATATTGCTAATTGGCGCACATGAGTCTCCGATTTGTGTTTCACGTTTCGCGATTTTTAAATTAAAACTAGTGTAATTAAATCAAATCGATGTCTAAGTCGAAAGTACGACCCTAAAGTATTATATTCAATCTAATTAAAATTAAAAAATTAAATCGTAAGGCATAAATTATCTCTCTGTGTCGTTCACACATTTTGCAGATCCTAATCAAATTAATAACATATAATATATGCTAGCAGTATAAGATATGTAGTATATAGTATAATATTAGCAAATAATTCCGGTCAAAGTGTAAAATTAACAGAAACCATAATTTAGTCATGCTACCGAAAATATCACTGACACTACTTCCCCCAAATCCCCCCATAACATTTTAACGATCATGAAAACACCATTCTCCGGATTAACAATCGAACACGCCCGGTACAGCGGGAGAAGATCGCCGAAGGGGTTGGATTCGGCCGTAAAACAGAGCGAAATAGAATGCCCGATAAAATCTGACATAAATTTTACAACTTCGGCAGAGCGCGGTTGATATATAGGGGATGATAAAATTCCTCGCGAATTATCGGCGAATATGAAGAATTTCGGGAAAAGTACACCCGGAAGGGGCCCAGCGTCCGGCCGAACGCTGCGAGGAGGTTTTCGCGCGCGCGGTATAGGTCACGATCCGCGAGAGAGCGTAATTCGTTAGATCGTTATCCGAGACAGACTCCTTTATAACGGAACGGCCGTCCATACGGATTCAACTATCCGAGAGCAGCCTGGGAAATGACGTTCCTTTTACGAGAACGTAATAAATCGACCGCGTCCCGGGATCACCGGTTCCCTTCGATCCCGAACTTCCTCCGAGCAGAATCAGCCCGGTCTCGGCCGTGAATAAGCCGGCGAGGATCATTCGGCCGGGGTTCGATATACGAGGGTCGAGATTAAGCATCGGGAACAATTTTTCCGACGCTACCATTTCCACGGCATTTCCCCGCGAAAGCGTCCCAACCGTCCGAAATGGCCGACCAAGAAGAGAGAAACCAGCAGACCCGTATCGATTTAATTAAATAGCCGCGCACTGTTTTTCTATAGACCTACGATATTCCGTGGCCGAGGCCTTCTCGAACATTCTGGAAAAATTCGCTAAAAATTGTTCCAGGTACGCTGATTGAATATTGGAAAAAAAGATGGAGGAATCTTGTATTTGCATTTATTTCGCGATATGGTAACGCCTAGGCCGCGGATGTACTGCGCGATAAATATATGCAAAATGCATATGACATTTATGCACGAAAAATATGCGGGAAAATATGTAAGTATTCGCGATCGATATTAAGTATATGAACTGTATTAACTGTTACATTAAGTATAGTGAAACTAGCTATTCTAGTCCATCATATTTTTTCTGAATTTCATGGCATTAATTAGCGGTGCTGAATGGGATTTAATATTGCCGTTTATTTTATATAATTTTCTGAAAATTCGACAGAGTGCTTCGAAAATTCTGTACAGAACTTTGTAATAATTTTGTGAAATTGATTACAATATATTCAATCATAAAGCTCGATGCTGAAGAGTTAAAATATTGTAAAATAATTGTAAGAATTTTCTATTTTCAAATATTCTGCGATTTGCTAATTAAAATCTCAATGGAATTATGGGAGAATCCAGAATTTTTCTAGAAGACATTTTCCTGCAATTTCCAATGGAACTATTAGTCTTCGCGAAGCGAAAGAAGGAAGGAGGAAATACCGCGAATCGCATTAATCTGGCGCGTTTAACTAATATCGGCAGGCGGATATGAAAGTCCACCTAATCTTTTCCATTATATTTCAGACCCCGCGTAAGGTCGATGCTGGTCGAGGAAGAATTGCGACGTTCTCGACGCGATTTAATCTCCGTGGTTTCAGTTTGTACCAGTTTGCGCATACTTACAAAAGCAACGGAGTAATTAGCGCTCGAAAGGACGAGAGTATAATTAAGACGAAATTTTTCTACGGGAGATTTTCGTTCGAGAATTATTCATGGGGCTGGCAAGAGCCGACGGTGCTCTCCGGAAGAGGGAAACATTCTCGAACCGAATTAATCTCGCTCGTTTAATTAACGTCAGCGTTGGGACACCGATTAGAGCTAATTAATATAATGGAAACTTTCCGGAAGAGAGTTCCTTAGGTTTTTTCCCGCGGAGACATTATTCTTCATGAAGCTCAAAGGATGAATGGTGTCTGTGAAAGGAGGAAATATCCTGAAATTGTGTTAATCTCGGTCGCTTAATTAAAATCAGCCCGCGGACAGCGATTAGAGATGATTGATACAGTCGATATTTCCCGAGGGAAACGTTACTGCAATTCTTCGAAAAAATGTGCTGCGAAAAGAATGTTATCCAATCCTTTTCATATCTATCGCTTAATTAACATCGGCTCGAGAATAACAATTTAAAGCAGCAAGAACACACCCACCATTTTTCTTATCCGACGTTCCTGGACTCCGCGGCACGGTATTTTACACGGATCCAATCCCCATCGATCCTCTTAATTACCATCACTCTAATAACTCGAAGTGAGCGAAAGCTGTCGATACTGGAATCAAAAACCAATTTCCTGAGCTATGCAACACCGTTCTTGAAAAACCAGGATTCAGCAGACTGATTCCAGCGGCCTTCTGCCGCTAAATTTGTATGCAAAAATTGAAATGCGCCGCGCCATTTGGACGGAAGAAATAACTTTCGCCGACCGAATTTGTAAGGCGGTATCGGTGCCGATTAAACCCCCGGGACGCGAACATGAATTTTGGAATACACATCGGAACCGCGATATTGAACGATTAAATCTGCCAGACCTTGAAGAATCGAGGCGAGCCAAGGTCCGTGGTAACGCTAGAAATTTGTTGAAATCGTACGTCGGATAAATTGTCGCCGCTCGTAAAAGAATAACGTCCGAGTGACGGGCTACCGTTTTACCATAGATTATCGGCTTTCGCTTTATGAATTATAGACGGATATTGGATTGCGGCTGAGCGGACGGGCGCGAGAGTTAGGTGTGCTGTAACCTTTTTGTCGAAACCGTTCGAGTGGCCGATCCGTGTCAAGGACGTGGACCTGGACGGTATCCACGGTTATTTGCACTGTGGCGTCGTTTGCCACCCTCTCGGCTACACGTCACGCGTGTCATAATCACCTTCACGGTATCTTCGTCTGCTTGTACACCTACTGCGCGACTCCTAGTAATTTGAGGAAATAGATGTTCGAGTAGCAAGAGAGAAGGGACAAAGTAATCACTCAATAACCGCATTATTTTCACTTAATTCTATGCACTTCCTATACAATTTTAATTACTCATTATATCCTTCGTATGCTTGAGAAAGCATACTACAAAATACAGACAATATCAATTCTCCTAGTCTTTATTTCTCTGGATAACAACCTCTCGACTTCATCAACCGAGTCTCTGAACGCCTACATACTTTGACACGTTCCTATAATTTTCTTGTTGAAAGATAGAGTCATGTATTGCTTGAGCACTACGCTATGCGCTACAACTATAAATAACGAGACGTACGAAGTTATTTCCACTATAAACACGTGACCTATGAAATCCTGTAAGTCCCACATGTGCGACGATACTCGACGCGACAAATCGTTCGACAACTAGAACTGTCCAGAAAGCAAATCCACGTCACATTAGCAACATCACTCGAACCCCTTCCAAGGATACAATATGATCTCCAGGATCAAGACGATCGCGCCAGCCACGAAGCCGATGGTCATGATCAGAAACACGGGGACAAACTGCTGTAGATGCAGATTCGACTTGTACTCGTCGTTCTTCGCAACGGCGGACATTCTAGCGTGGATGTCTCGTTCCAAAGCGATGCTCACCATGTGATCGAACATCCCGTTGTCGAGCAAGAGCTGGATCTTGGAGTCGATCGTCGGCATCAGCGGGAATCCCTTCCAGGTAGCCATGGACAAAGGGAAGCTGCAGATCACGTCTGTGGTCATGGCGTAGGCGTATTCTGTCTCGACAGGCATGCTTCTAGACGAGTTCAGCACCACTACAACAGCGAACGAAGAATTCCTACCTTCTAGAATGTCTCCGATTAGGTCGATGTACGTGTCGTAGTCAAGCTCGACGAACACATTTTTCAAGCGAACGACGAACTCGTCGGTTTCGTCGAAAGAGTCTACGATAGTTTTGAACGCTGCCGTGCCGCCGATCTGGATGTTAGAAGCCGCCAGTTCCTCGGTGCTTTCGAGCTTCACGTTAGACTGATTGATTAATTGATCGGCCAAAGAGTCTATGTACAATTGGGTCAAGAAGAGGCCGAAGATGGTCCAGGAGATGAAGTGAATCCTTCTGGACAGTTTGGTAGGCTGTTTGAACACAGCCACGCCGATAATCGTCGCGAAAATGTCCAGGCCAGTGACATCGGGCACCATGAACACCTTGACGAAACCTCCGAGAATCAGGGTTCCAATAATGGCTGCCCAGACGAAAGTCTGAAAAGGTCTGACCAAACCTTTCAACGATACCTCCGCGATCTTCGGCACCAGCCACGCGACCTGTACCACGTCGTAGGTGTACGAGTACCCTATGTCGTCGTCCTCCTGACGCAGGATCCTCCCGATCACCAGATCCGCCTTAATGGTATCGTATAAAGTCATCCTGACCTGCTCAACATAGCTGGTGTTATCTTCCCAGGCGACCTCCGTTCTCTCCAAATTCATGTCACTCCCCAATTCCTCGATCAGACGACCTTCGAATCCGTCCAACTTCTCCGATCCATTCTTAATTACGATATACGGAGGCTGGTCGAGATAGGCTATTTTCAAGTAGCAATCGTTCAGCTCCAAAGGCCCGACCTCCTTCAGATTCTCCCAATTTCCACCGTCGCAGTTTCCCAGGACTTCCGGCGCGACGGGTGTACAAGCTTTACCGGCTTGGAAAGAGAGGCTACCTGCTACCAGCACCGAGTCACCGACTCTGCCTAGCATCGCTACAATAGACAACTTTCTGTGCCACATGGCTTCGGAGAGAATCGCAGCGTCCGCGAGGAAGGTCTCTTCGTCTTCGAACGTGTCTAGAAGTATCACCACGTAAAGAGATCCTCTGTCGCAAGGGTCCAGGATGTAGTACTCGCTCACCAGACTCTCTCTTCTAGGCATCACGATGATCTCGCTGGTGGCCAGCTGCGGAATCGCGAAATCCACCGACGGCGGGTGCGTGTAGAACGCATAGTGTTCCTTCAGCCAGACCAACAAAGGATGCACGATCTGGAGCACGTCGCCGTGGTCTTCTATGATGATCAGCGCACATTTGTCCGGGTCTCTGATGTTCTGGTTCAGGTAGCTTTGTATGCAAGGCAGAGACGCCGAGAAATTCTGTCGCAACTCTTGGACGACGGCGATCTCGCTGACGATCAACCCCCGATCGCCGGACGATTTCTCCTGCTGGTAGCCGTCGAAGATCTCCAGAGGCATGACCGCGTCCTGCGGGACCATTATACAGGATCCGAGGAGCATCACGGCCGGCACCACAATTGCAGGAGCGAGGAGAGACATGTCCGACCAAGACAGAGCCGCGACTGGTCTTGAAAGGCTATCCTTCGATTGGCTGTGCGGATAATCAAGGACTCGGTGTCCTCTGATACCTATCGCTCTAACGAGCGTGCAGTTTGCTACCGCTCTCGATACCGCGATAACCAGCTCATAGCTCGTAGACGTCGGTTCCTTTAGATTAAATAGGAATTCATCTTCAGGCTATCGGGTGTTCGCTGTGTAGATCACAGGGGATCGATGAAGCGTTTCTTGGAAGTGGTTTTAAGGTCGAATTTCGGCTTTTGATGGTTCTTTTATGGAGAGCAGATTTTTATTCGGGATAGGGTATCGCATGTTTAGCCAGCCCTATGCAAATACTTGCGACGAACCGATGTACGAGAACCATCGTTCGAGTCATGCGATCGTGACGTTGGAACCGTGCCCCGCCATGACGTGACCAACTTTCGAGCTCGTTCTCTCTCACAATGGGCCGCGAAGGTCGCGCTATCGGCAGCATTCACGCGGCTGATCGGCTCCGAACTGGCGTCGCGACGCCCCTTGGACCGCTACCCTGGCGACGCGTGAACGCCAGATTTCGGGCCGTGTCTCTCTCTCTCTCTCTGCGCCCTTTGTGCAGACCTCGCACAGTGCCCGTTCGGGAATCGATAATTCGATGATACGCGACGCTCCTCGGAATTTTCGCGTTCACGTCCGTTGTTCGGGAAATTATCCGACGATCCAATTTTTCGATCGGAAAGAGGAGTTCCAGACAGGTCGAGCGCGTATTTCTTAGGTTCGTTGCCGGCAGCTATGTCGAAACGAGCGTAATTGGTTCAAGGGAAATACGAAACGTGGAAGAACTTCGTAAAGAGACGCGATCGCATGCGAACAGACTATAACAGCTTTATCTACGGCGGACGCTCGAAATTGTTTAAACTGGAGAGCTCTTTGATGCATCGTGAATGATAAGTTCAGTTTAATGAGCGCATCGAAGCCGTAATCGATGTGGTAAGAATATATTTCCGTTACTAATGCCGGTGGTTGGTCGTCGAACGTCTTCGCAACGAAATTCATGAAACAGCCAATGATTTATTTGCAAATCTACAATTTATAATTGATTTGCGAAAGTACGTTTTTTGCTTGTTCGTCGGGATTATTATTAGCTAGAGTATGGCCGGCAAATAAATTTTTAAGCCGACTCTTAGTTTCGTCCGATCGAATATTATCCGCTAAGAATAGTATTCTACGCCTTCTAAGGCCCTCGATTACATGACCCTTGCTGCACAAGGTGTCCCTGGAGGCTACATCTACATCAACCCTCAATTACCGAAGCATAGTCTCGAAGACTTCGCTGAATTTTTAAACCCGCGATAGCGTGTCTACTTTCGTTCCGCAGAAATATTTAATGGCAGGGCTGCTTTGTTCAATGTTCCTTCATTCTAAGGAAAATATATCGTATTCGCTGTGCAAAGGAAAAATGAATAAAACACTTTGACGTCCACTTCAGCATCCCTTCACCGTGTAGAGATTTATAAAATGTCCGACAAGCATTCGTATAAATCGCACTTAATAATATTCTTATTTTATCCTCTCCGCTTTATATAAAATGTTCTCCGTATATATGAGTTATAAAGATTCTCGGTATAGTCTCCATAACGGCAAATACTCTAACCATTCAGACCGACTTCAACCTTTTCATCTTTCCTTCCGATGTTCATGAACCATCCCCGCGGCATCCTAGAAAAATTGAAATTCCCACGAGGATTTTTCGAGTGACCGTTCCATCAACGTCTCCGCAATTCCACCGATCACCGAAGCCAGCATAATACCCCCTTAAAAAAAGAACCCCACTATCGGAACTCAGACGTCACTGGTCTCTTTTTCAGAGCGTTCGTGAGGATCCTGTGCGGGTGCTGCCCTAGACGGATGAGACGGCGGTATCAGCCGGCATTCAGATGCAAACCAAGCCAAGTGAGTATGAAATATTCATACCTCCTATGCGGATACCGCTTGACACGCGCGAGTCCTCGCGAAAACGAGCGACAAAAACTCGTCCCGTCGGCATCTTCCGGTTCCGCGCGCGCGGCCCTGCGTTTAAAAGCGCCCTAATTCGCCCGGCATTCGTATAATCGGCTCGGTGGAAGCTCTCTTCACGCATCCACGGCACCGAGGAAACAAGAGACGAAGAGACGAAGTGGGCGTCGGAAGTGCCGCGACAGCGTTCCAGCCTCGTCCGAGGAGGCGTCGGAGCGGAGCAACAGGCTGTAGGCGGATCGTCGGCGTTCGAATCGATGCGGGGACTCGTAAAAGTTGATTACAAGAGCCGCGGGACAGGCCAGGGGAGCTTTCTCAGCCGTGCGGAAGGCGGTCAAGGGTGCGCGACGAAGCTCGGTTACCGAAAATTCGGTTTTTGAAAACCGGCCAACTGGGAGATATTTATTATTCCGATTTGCTGAAACTTCCCCGCCTCCGCCTCCTGATCATCCCCGATAACGTCGCCCTGTTAACCTCTGGACCAATTTCGACGGTATCGCTGCTCCACATCGGAGCCTTTTAATTCCTTTCCGGACCGCGCGGATGAAGATTCTTGTCTCGCGGCGATCGTGAGATACCGAGGAGCCGGGAGAACGGGACCCGTGTTTTCGCGGTTCCGCTGCTGGACCTACCCCGCGGAACTATAGGTTGATCCCTGGGACACGGATGACGGAAAACTTTTCTTATTTATTAAAAGAAGAAAGTTCGAGGGGAGACGGGGCCTCGAGACGGGAGGAGAGTCACGTTCGACTCCGTGGCGCGCACGGACGCGCGACGCGACGCGCGGCACGCGGCGTATCGAATTTGCATGAATTAGGAGTCGCGTTCCCTCTGCATGCGGCCCGCGTACAGTCTCTCGCAAAATGTGTCACGTTTGGATAACTCGGTGCTCCGGGAATTAAGTGGGGAATTCGCGGGTTTTTATTGTCGCGAGCTTCGCTGTCCGGCATGATAATAGGACAGGAGAAGGGAATTGAGAACTGTTTTGGATTATACGAAATACCTTGCATCTCTGATCGTCTCTTTTACAAGCAGTGAAACAATTGAACAGGTAAAAATAGTCTCTATATGTTTATTCGTGTATACTGCTTACGAGCCATAATTCGCAAATTACCAAAGAATTAACAGATTTAAATTTTATTATATGATGAATTTAATCAGAGGTGAAACGAAAAAATCAATCTATTAAAAGTTAGTCATTCTGCGGTGAATAAAAGTGTCGAAAAATACAGATCGTAGACTGTTCGAACGTGCCAAATTTTCGCGTCAGACTGTAACCCAGGGTACACCCAGTACATCTCGCGCGACACACGGATGTCCCGGAAATTCGCATAAAATGGTACTCAGGATCGGTAAGTCCCGAGAGTCGCCCGAGATCGATTGCAACATAAGTCCGTCCAGAAGACGAACGAACGATCTTCGACGGTCTCGAATGCACTGTTAACAAAAAAATATTCCAGAAGACACGTCCACGATACACAACGCTGCGTCTGTCCATCGAGCTCGCCTACCGCGAGGTACGATCCGAGGTGATCGGGGAAACGAAGGAACGGGGAAACGTAAAAATCGGTGGTCGTTTGTATCCAGTGTAGTTACTGTTTTTTCCAGAGATTCGCATCCGCAAGATACTACTCCGCGTACACGCTCCACCACGTGCGCAGCAGCCGAGAGAGTTCGTGCGAGCAAACCTACATTTAACGATGGGATAACGTCGCGACATGGATACCGGTCACAGACCGTTTGGACACCGCCACGAAAACCATACTCGATCCATCCGCGTCCCCCTCCGTCCGTCGCTTGCGAAGCGTGGTCGCCTGCCTTCGGAAAGTCCTGTCCCGCCCGCCCCACTCCGCACCCCTGTAATTTCACGAACCCGTCATCAGTAACCGGCCGAAGATACTTAGTACAGAATTATCGGCGAAGGACTCTGTCACCGGTCCCATTTAACATACAGCCTCGGTATGTTGACCAGCGAATGGATATGTCGATCTCACACACACACAATGCAACAGAGACACTAACTTAAGTAACACTACTACTGTTCAAACACACACGAGCACCTGCACGAGCTACGAACACCCCATGTGTCGGGATCAGCGCGCACACGTTCTTTGGTATGCCTAGGTGATGACACACGCAGCACCCACTGACTCTCTCAGATGCTCTAGCACTCTAGCGACCACACTGTCTTTTTTCTGTGTCCGGTGGAAGGCGTTCGTTTTTGCCAGGGAGGGTTGTCGTCACGGTTTTTCCACTGTCGCGGTTGAAATCGCGATTTTTTTCAGCCCCGGGCTTCATTTTGGCAAAAGGTGGAAGCTGTAGGCGTGGCCTGAATGGACGTTTATGTCGATAGCCTTCGAATGTGTCGGGTATTTGCTTCGAAATTGTTTTGTTTCGATTCTAGAGCAATGAGGAATCGATAGACGTCGCCGAATGGGCGTGGTGTGACTATTTAGGACGGTATTAACTCACGAATGGAAGACTTTTCTCACAAAAATATAACAAACCATGCTTAGAGTCAATTAAAATTTTATTTAAATTTATATAATATGTAAAAAGTAATTAATACTTTTTATTTAATTCCTAATGATCAGTTGTAAAATTATGTAAGGTAATTTTAAAGAAAACCTAAAGTGGAATTTGCCTCAAAAACCGCCATCTGGGTAATAAAATAACGATTTATATACTCTGAATCCAAATAGACTCGAGCTATGCTATTTAGGTATCAAATACATCAGTCATTTACTTCATAGATAATTTAGGTTATCTCTACGATAATGTAGAGATTACAGACATGAGCTGACGGGATGTGAGATTACAGACATGAACCGAGGGGCCGTGAGATTGCAGAAACGAACCGAGTGGGTGTGACTAAATAGAGTATCTCGACTCGATAGTATCAGACTTGAATAAGAACTAAAAATCCCATGGAAAAGATGCGTCGAAACGATTTCGAGGGTAGCAAAACCGACGGAAGCGTATAAAAAAAAAACTGCGTAACCTATGAAAGTTTCAGTGCAGGCTGGCGATATCGGGAAGTTCTCGGTGAAACGCGAGAGACGTTCTCTCCCGGCAACCCAATCGACTCCTTTGAAACCTCACCTCGGTTCGACAAACAGAAACCCCCGAACAGCTTTCACGCTCACGCAGCTTCGCCGTAATCTGAATAAAGATGACGCGGAGATGGGAAAAACAATTCGACCGGAAGCTGCGCGCGGGCCACGCTCGGGCGAGCCGGCTCGTGCAATTCCTGCGTAGAAACGGACGAGCTCTGGCGCGCGGGATTATTCGCGGCCCGGTCCGAAAAAGGAAACGATTTCGTGTGGGCCAGGCGGGGGGAACAAAAGGAACAAAATTGGGGGAACGCGATTTATCGAAGCCGGCAACGCGGTGAAATCGCGTTTCGCCGCGGAACGAACGCGCGCGTACACGACTTCGTGTCACTCAATTATTCTTTTATTCTAACCGCATTTTTTTTTCTGCTAACCGAATCGATAACAATCGGTCACGACGCAGAAATTAAACTCGGAAAACGCCGCGCTGTTTTATTCGATACATACCGGGCGTCGAACTAATTAAATGTCGAAATGGAGTTTCCGGCAAATGTTTAATGTTCATTTCGGCCGGCAATCATTTTTACGAGCACCCGCCATCGACGCGGTTCCATTTCATCGTTGCGGCCCTTCCGAAAGTTCGCGGGCTTGAAAATAAAAAAAATAAAAAAATATACCGCAACGCCGTTTCAAGTACAAGCGCCGCGGCCAAAGCCGAGTACAGGCTGGGCAAATTAATGTGAAACTGTTGACTCTCTAGTTCGACTTGCTCCGAATAACATCTTCACAAATATATACGACCGTGGAACTCGAATTGGTCGAACATCGAGTTGCAATCGTCCTACTTCGCGAGCAACGAACATGCTAATTAATATACTTTTATACGAGGCATGAAATATATACCGACGAATGCAGAGTGGCTCGCACAATTATAGACTGAGAGTAACTTTTAATTATTTAACCACTGTATCCGATATAAAGATATATAAATACGGTGTTTCGTTAAGCTCTTGCTAAAATATCACTGAAAAATAATTGAATCATTTCGTATGACATTTAAACGCAATCTGCTAATGGTTTAATGAAATTTTACCAAGACCTCTTCATTACGCCAACCATATTAACCCTTTGCACACGGATATCGCCGTCACGGCGGCACATTATACATTCCCGTCAACGTGATATTTCTTTTAATAAATTCGCTGCCAACGTCGCACACGAGTCACAACCGCGATTTTGTATTTCATACAGGGAACATTAAATGAATTTTGTGAATATAATGATTTCAAATTGTAACCCATATCACGATATTTGGGAAATTTATAGCGTCTCTTTAACTACATTTTTGTCATATTTTATGAGAGAATAGGATGCGTTCGGGCTAGCGATATAATAATTCGTGAGCGTTATAATTTTCGCATTTTCTCGAATACACTCGTGGGTGTATCAGAAAAATATTTCCGTGTAAAACACGCGACGCGCTGTCCGTTGCAAAACCTCCCATTTATTACTCGGAACCTTTACAATACCGAGTTCGGGGTACAGAGAAACACACGGAAGTTCAAAGAGGATTTGTTTAAAAGACGCCGGGGTTTCAGCGTTTCGATCAACACAAAGACCTCGGATCACGGTCCTGAATCGGGGCGGCGTTCGCGGGAATCGATCTCGCGTCGATAAAGAACCGGGATACACCAGCGCGTGGGTGTCGGCGGCCTTTGTGAACCGGCTGGGGGAGAGGGGGAGGACAAAAATAAAAATGGCACGCGGGGGAATCGCATCTGGCCGGTAAACAATGATGAAGAGCGCTCGGTTCTTCGGAATCGATGCGCACGCCGTTGTCTCTCGTAAATATTCCCCGCGGGCCGCGGTCAGGAAAATGCCACCGAAAAATGGCCAGCTTCCCGTGCCGGCCGCGTTCCCGTTTAATTATACCGGTCGAGGGGCCCGGGTGTCGCGGCAATTCTAAATCGATCAACCAATTCGCTGAAATTTCCCGATCGTTCATTTATCACCGGCCAATAATTAAATTAATTACTTGGCGCGGTGGCGTCGATCGGATTCGCGCGTCACGCTGCGAACAGTCGGTCTTGTTTCCAGTTTACGGGATCGGTTTCCTTCGAAACGAATCCCGGCGGCCCCACCGCGGCCATTTTTCCCGTCTACGTTGACGTTCTCGCTAGCGACGACGGAATTGCGCTTTCGGGTACTGGGTGGGCTAAAAGTAATGGCGACGGGACGACTGTTTAGTGATTTGCAGAAGTTACACGAAGATGTACCTTTTCTTAATTTTTAATGAGTCGCGAATGATGTGACGACAGTTGTATATTTTTAATATTATCAAATTCATTTATTTTATTTTACTTGTAAGAATAATGCGAGCATTATTAATTACTTTTATTTTTATTTAACGAGTAAGAAGTTTAGGATTATTTGTCCTGTTCTCCTGTCTTCTTAACCGAGGACTGTTTATCTAGGAAATGGTTAATTAAAGAGAGAATTAACATAAAGTTCTGCAGCCTGCCTCTTAGTTAGTATTGGATTGTACCGCGTGATCCTAGAGCGAAGACTTCTCTTCGGGACTTCCTTTGATCTCGTGCCGCGCAGTGTCTCCTTTCTTCGTTCTCGCGCCGAAAGAACCGCGGACTAAAAACGCAAGTTCGCAAATGGCTCCGCCGGGAGCGAAGTGTTTTGTTTCTCTAGTAGCAAACTTCTTATAATCGTGGATGCTTTGTTTTCATCGCGAATAAATCCACCGATGTCGCTCCTTCGATAAATAATTTCAATCTTCCATAAAGTGTCCCGAATCTGTCGATGCCTTGACACGGTAGCCGATAGGTTGATCGACGACTAATTAAGGTTCAGGACTCCCTGGCGACTGTGAAGGCGGTTGGGTATTGTGATCGATAGATTTTGTGACCCTGGTAATAGGGACTATACTCTACTGAGAGGTAGGCTCCGTTTTTAAATAGCGTCTACCCAATTTTAACATAAATGTATAAAGTCCACTAGCTAGTTACTAATTAATAAAGAAATTCGTTGGAAACACAATGATTTTGGAAACTAGTGATTGAAGTCCTGCAGAATTTTAGGGAGACTTAATTAGACTGGTCAACGACCGTGCGAAGACGATGTAGGAATATCGGCAACGTGTAGTGGGTCACGTGTCAGGAGGCAGTAACACGTGTTAACTTTGGAACACGGAGACTATTGATTTCATTATCACGGTGTCCTTTGCCCTTTGCCTTTTGGGGCTCCTTTGTCGGTGAGGATCTGGTCAGTGATCCAGTAAAAACGTCATCAGTGAAAATGGGTCGTAAAGTCGAAAGTTATCGTATTATGCTGTTCTATGTTTGCTGCAAGGATTCTTCTCTTCTCAAGAACACTCCTCCCGCCCACGCAAACAAAGAATTCGCGGGAATATCCAGTCCCGTTGTAAACAGCTTCGCCGAAGATTAACGCCCGTCTTAATGCCAGGATCATGAACTATTCGTCACCTTGTACATAGGCGAAAACAACGCGTATCGAAGTCCGAGCGCATTCGTTTCGGATCTCGCCGTCGTCGCTCCGATGAAATCATAGTCCCCTTTACGATTCATTTCCGGTTTTATTCCGTGACGTTGACGTGCCGCCCTTACGTGCCCCCCGTAAATCCAGTTCTTATTTGATTTCATAGTACTCGAACACGCTCGTTCCTCACCGTATCGAATTTCGGCGTCGCTGTAAAACGGCGAAACAGCCCGCCGAAAAAAAAAGAAAAAATACAGGACGCGTTATCAGCCGCGGCTGCTCGGTCGAAACAGAATTTCTATTTGAACAGCGCCCGAGTTTTCCGGGCCGCGTGAAATGCTAATCGGATGCAGATAGGATTTAAATCGGAGCTATTTCGATGTCCCGGGCGATCGTCGGCCACTCGTCGGAATGGGATTCCTATCCGAAAAATTAGCTCGCGCCGTCGTCCGTGCACTTAGCTCGGTTTCAGTAAGCTGACAGTGGAGGGACGGAATCGGACCGACCGAGCGGGCGAGTTCGTCTTCGGGCTAATGGCTCTTCGAGCGAGTAATGCTCGATTCTTAAAATCTGGATGCCAGTAGACGCTATCCGGATTTTATTCTTCGACTAATCCGACTGCAGGATCTGATTGCATTGATCATGGACTCTCCTTTGTTTGTCGTCTTTTCAATTCTTATTTCCTTGGGTCCCGTTGCTGGACTCAAACTGTTTATGCAAATGCACAGTTTTATAGAGAACAGAAGGAGAAATGTAACCTGGATGGAAATGTATTTTATTGGAAATGAATATATATTTCATTTCGCATTTTTCGATTGCTTTTATGTTCAACAACATATATGATATATGATGGCGTACATTCTTCACGGTGCATATATATTTCCCGTTCATTTTGAACATCTTACTGATCTAATAAATTTAGTCTACATAGAAACTCTCGTATCAGAACCGTACAGTGTCGATAGCACAAATAGCGTGCATAATCTATATTATGCATATAGACATACAAGTTCAAATTAAAAGTTGCAAACTATCGAACTACGTCACCGATCGCTTCTAGCCACCGAAGGTGAGCATCAAAGGGGTCACCAACATCGAACTGTGATCACCGATCACTGACCACGCCACACTTAGCAACCGTGCCAACCGACTAAACAGAAGCCTCTTCCACTCTAATCTTCCCATTACGGGCATTGCTGATTAAGCAAACAGGAAAACCATTCGGAGAACGGTGTTCTGGACAAACACCCTCGATTGCAGAGTTCTCGCCTCGGGAACAAAGACACCGGTATGTACATCCCAGCCGACCGGTGGTCGTTCGATCAACGGGCATCGAACAAAAGCGATTTCCGGTGAACTTTACAAGTTGTTAGGCCAGCGTGACGCAGCCTCGCCATTTCTCACTGGGTCGCGAGACTGGACGCGCCGATTCCAGGGATTCAGAGGCCTGTGAAGGAACGAGCTGCGAACGCCACCGTGAAAGTCCCGAAAAACAAGGGGACATGAGTTACGAGCACGTCCGTCGCCGGAAGAGATATAACAGTCGGAGCTAGCCATTCGCCCTTGCTGTCCACGGTCCTTCTCTCTCCCCGCCCCCTCCTCCCACTCGCCCTTTCTGAATGCTAACCCCTATTCTGGTCGTAACAATTTAGAGGAAAAAAAGGGAATATAAATTGGTCGACGATCCGGAGAAATTCTCATCAATCGCCGGGCTACGGGGACGTCTTGTTGAACGTCGATTTTATGGCAGCTCGTTTTCAAGCGGCCTCGACGTGTACAGGGAAAATCGGCCGATTTCTCATACAAAGTCGGAAATATGGGGGTGTTTTTCTGTCGAGCCGCGGGTAATGGCACGCGGGAGCACGTGAACCGGGCTCGCCTGCCTTTTTTCGTTCACGCTTCGATTTTTAGCTTTACCCTTCGATACTCGTTTATATTAGCGAATATTATTACCAAACGCGATGCACAGCTATTACTGAAATACAATAATTTCATACGATATAGAATGATTTGTTGCATCGAAATTTCGTATATTGGACATATGTGCAAATATGCAAATTTATAAAAAATTATAAGCAGGAGAAGTGTCATCGATTCTACTTTTAACGTATTCCCACGCGTTCGTTGCAGCACTTTGATTTAATGTATCCCCCTTTTCTCGCCGTCCAATAAAATCCACCGGAGCGAGAGAACTCAAAGGAAATCAGAAAAAGTGACCGAATGCCGCGACACCGGACGCAAAAACGCAGCGAACGCGGTTCAACGACTAATACGGACGGGTTTATCTTGTCCTCGCGCGGCTACTCGTCGCTCCGCCGATATTTTTAACAGATTCAACGGTTATAAATTCGCTTTGGGTGCCGATCCCCATCGATTCCGCGTATATCATCGGGGATAATTGAACGGCGGACAGGTTGCGACGCCGAATTATCCCGTGGAATGGACGGGTACATGGAAACCGGACGATGTTTTGCCACAGGGGGAGCGAAAGATTTTCTCCCATCGACCGAGGCAATCAACTTACGCTGACACCGGTGTCCCGGCCAAAGGATGTCGTGGTGATTCGATTTCTTGATACAGAGCTCTCTTATGTTTTACCGTCTTCGCCCGGCGTGCTTTTTCTCTACAGCTCTTTCCGATCTCGATTCAGTACAGTTCGAGGAAGCTTCCTCTTGAATTCGCAATCCCACGGAGCGATTTGCGGTGAAACAAATCGGATCAGTATTGGTTTCGTGAACCATTAAATCACTATTATCTGTTTAATATCATCGAACGTAGACTGGAAGACTAGGTATACCGTGTATTGTTCTATAGTATCTTTCAATACAATAACTAGATTAGTTATCCTTTATTAACCCTTTGCACTCGAAGCCGTTTAAACTGTAAATGTCGTTTTAACTGTATTCATTACTCAATAATTTTCTCAATCTAAACCCTATAGTTGTTAAAATTATTTTGGAACGTAATAGAATAATAGTAGTGGTGTCTCAGAGTCACCATTCGAGTGCAAAGGGTTAAAGAACTAGGAGAATTATTTCTGAATATTTTCCATACATTTTTGATATATTTTTTTCATTATTTTTTATATTTTTTCATATATCACGTATTTAATTTAGTCTAGGTAATATAATCCCGTTCTAAATATACGCGGCAGAGAACGTTGTTAATAATATATAAAGAATACGCGAGTAGCTTTTAATGCACTATCTGGCCGATGCATGTGACGGTAGCGTAATAATAAAAGTGAAAAAGCAGAGACGGATGCGCGATACATATTTGCAGAATGGGCCAGACCTGGCGCACAGTCGACGGCACGGCAAACGTTGATACAACCCCTCAATTATAGAAGCATACATTTCATTCCGTCAATTGTTTCAACAATACTACTGACGCGACTCTCGCATCTCCACGCTTAAGGAGACAATATTCCGCTGCAGTGATATGTACAGCCGGCATTATTCATTGGTCTTCGACGACCATGCCGAAGACTGATAACTAGACTGCGCGGTTTCATGCATTTATGGAAAATATCAATTGCGAAGCGGTAAAACAATCTAAAAAAAATCTTAAATGTCCTATTATTTCCGACTAATTAATATTTCTACGAAACAGAAATAATAGCACAAAAATAGTAATAGTAGGACAAATAATAATATAATATATATAATTATTATTAATAGGGGATCCATATTCTAAAGTCGGGCGGTTCAATGATCCATAGAATCGGAGACCATATATAATGCAGATAATTATTGTTGAAAACTGAAATAATCAACTTTCAACAAGAAAAATTTCCAACTAATTCACGTTATTTGATTTAACTGGAAAAATATCCAGTCTACAAAACAGTCCCCATATCATCAACCTAACCGCAATTTAAGTCTCAGAAAAGTTCCTCCGCAATCGCGGAAAATGAAGACGCTAAAATCTGAGATACGAAGGTCCCGTAGATTTTTCCAGTGTCCAGCGTTGGGAAAGTATGATTTAAGGTGCACGTCCGCCGAAGGACGATCCCGGGGACACTAGTCCGGATTCGCGTCCGAGGAGAAAAAGGAAAGAAAACGAGCAAGAGAAGGAATAGTCGGAGAGGAAGATTGGTTTCCTGGCTGGCCGACGGGACGCGAGAAGGGTAGAAGGATCCGCTCGTCCACGGGGTGGCGAATGAAAAATGAAATCGAGCGAGTGCGCGATGGGCGTGCCAGTTAATGCTTCTCGTGCATTAGGACGAATTATCTTGCATCGGGTCGGGTCGCGGCAGCGGTACGATATTGATGCATTTCTGCCCGCATCGCCTACTTTCCCGTAATCCGTCCCGTCCTTGTTTTATCGCCGCGCGGATCCCCTCTATCTCCGCCATCGTTTCGCTTTTTATTCTCGAGTTGGACAGGACCTAGCCCATTTGCATCGCGGCACTACGGTTCCTCGGCGCGAACCGAATCCCATGCAAAACGGCCGAAAACACTCGAGCAACTCCCGTCCTCGGATTTCATCCCTAAATCGCTCTACCCTGCCTCGGCCAGTCACTCTCGAGATGCTCCCGCGACGAAAACAGTCACCGTGCAATGGCGTCTTATACGTGCTTTCGTCGCTTGGCTGTTCGAGACCGTCGATAAAACTTTGAAATGTTTACAATGTTCGCAGTCGCGCGAGAGAGTCTTGCGAAGTCGTCCGAACATCCTTGCCAGCTCGTTTCGGGAGCGGGAGCTCTGCTGTTGATCTCGGAGAATTTCGCTTCAGCATATTTTGGATCCTCGTGAGTGCAGATAGTGTTTTCATCGGTGATTATCAACTTTGGAAATTCGTTTTACTGATGAATTAGGGCAATGGGGCCGGGTGAAATGATCAATTCCTATGCCATTGTTTGATTTTCACGCGTAATTAACTTTATATTTATCGTATAAGACGTATTCCAATTTTTATATTTCTTTATTCTCAATAATGTGTTATATTTCTTAATTCTCAATACGCAATATTCAGTTTTCTAACTTCATTCCTACGTTATAAATTGCACGTTCTCTTTGATCGCCTGAATTTCGGTTTATATTTTACTGTCACTCCTGAATCTGATACTGTAAAAGTGTAGAGTTACACTCGGATGCGAACGATAGCGGGCCGAGCGTGCGTTTATATTGCATGCGGCGTCGATAGTACGTGATAAGTGACGAACGGTATATATGAGCGTGTTACACGTATGAGGAATGTGTTTCGCCTACGTGAATTAAGTACTAAGTCAGTCGTGTCTGGATCATCGGAAATCGTCGTTGAAGTTGAGATTTGAGGTAAAAATTTCATATGGGAAAGCAAGCAGACGTACCAGTTGAGAAAAAGCAATACGGTACATGTATTTTATGTACTTTTTCCGTGCAACGTTAATACTTAATTAAATGCAGAGGAACAGCTGCAAAAAAGGCGTACAAAAAATTTAATACCCTCCAGCTATTTTCGAAACGTTCGAAGTTCTATAGCATCGATAAGAGATACAAATAAATTCTGAATTCAATATTCCAACTTAGATCTGCCGTTGAAAATCCTCTCGGCGGAGGAGATCCCCGCGCTGTAAGAATCGAGAGAAAAATCAGGCTGTCCCGAATAATCTCGAGGTTCGGTCGGAGGCCAGGGAGGCTGCAAGGGAGCTCCAGGGCCCGGAAACTTGAACTTTCGCCTTTTTGAGCGTCACGGGTATCGATCCACGGGCTCCGATTGCATCCGCCATCTTCCCCCCCCCCCTCCCCCCTCCCCCTCCCCCCGAGGACTGTCTTTTCACTTCCCCTGGATGCCATCCAATTGTCGTTTCCCCCAGCCGTTGTTATTCCCAATCGAAAGCTCCGCGTGTCGCCGAATCTACGAGCTTCCTAACACCGTCCGAAAATGCCTGGCTAACCGGTCCGGATCGAAGACGACGATCTTCATGGTTCGCGGATCGATCCCCCCCTCCCGAGCTCCACGGGAGAACCGTGCAGCCTTCGTGTGTCCGTTCCAAAGGTCGCAACGGATCAACGGAGAGAGAAGTTTCCGCTTCGCTGTCGCGCTCGAGCGGGAGGAGAGTCTTTGCGCGCCGAATACCAAACGGTCGGTGTCGAATCGGGAACAGATGGAGGAGAGCGTGACGACGAAACGATTTTCGATGGCTTCGCTGCCCGTGAACCAAATAAACCGATACGGCCGGCGGAGCCGACCAGCCGTGGAAAAATCGTTGCCGCGCGGACCACCGTCTGTGTCGACTCTGTCCGCGCCGCGATTCCAAGGATTAACCGCCGCGATCTGAATGCCGCGAGACTGTTTCGCGTCTTCGACCCTTTCAGGGTTAATCTGCGATACTATTCGGATTATGGTAAAAGTTAGGATAATTTAAATTTTAGGATAATTTATTCATTTATTTACGGGGGATACGCTTTAGTGGAGCAAAGAGGAAAGTGTCCTTTATTTTGAAAAAAAATAATAACTTCCACATTTAGAAGATTTTACTGAAGATCTTTATTAGATGTTTATAAGTCACTAGAAATTAAAGACGCTAAAGCAAACGCCATATTCAACGACCAAATCTCTTTACCCGATTTCTCACTCTAGCAACCAACTGCGTTCAAAAGGGCTTTTAATACCTGATAACAGAGAAGCTGCTTTGCATTTCGGCACGTGCCATAAATGCGCAAAGATCCTCAGTCTGGTTTCGAATGTATGAAGCAAGAACAATGGAGCTCGATATCCAGTTCATGAATTTTCGCATTGCTGCGAGTGCACGAAGATCCGCGGCCCAGCACGGACAATCGAAGCTGATCTTGGGCAAACAAGCGAAACCTTCCGACAGTCGGCAGTGCCGGCGCGGATTAATTAAAGATCGTGCGCGATCGAACGGGGTGGGGTTAATTACATTAGACCGGAAGCCCGTGTCAACGTCGCCTATAAAAGTAAATCCGGCGAATACGTGTTCGATCGGTCGTCCCATTTCCACGGAGCGTGTCCATCCGCCAAAATTTTCGAGAGCAGCTGCCGCTCGCAACACGGAATGAATCTCTCGTCGCGATACAATGCCCGCCCCAGCAGCGCCGTTTCATCAGTTTGATCCCCGAGCGGGTCCTAGCCGGGCGACCGAGGAGGCGAAAGTTTCCTCGTTTATCCTATCAACCGCCGAACTCCCCGGGGAGAGGCGAGCGAATCGGATTTCCTGCTTCTTCGACGGGCTATATACTCTTCTTCGCAATTTTATAGCGAGCGCGCGGGCGGCCGCGCTCGTTCTCCCGCGGATTAACGAAACTAAGTGGCCGAGTTATCTGGGTCAGCCGCCACACAAACCGGACAATCTAATCGGCCGACTTTCTTCCCGTCGTTGCCGTGATTGTGCCGGAGAACCCTTTGTCGCCTTGGCCTTAAAACAACGCGCTCCACCTGTTCGATCGCGGAATTGCAAGCCCGCGTGTGTACGTCCGCGAGCCGCGACGGTTCATTTGTCAAATATTTTAATGACAGCCTCGCGAAGACGCGGGTCTCGCACGACGCGAAACAAAAAGCGAGGTATTTACGGTTGTTCGCGAGGTATCCGATACACTTGCCGCGGATTCGATTAGGTAGTACATAGTTCCTTTTCTGTTAACCAGTTTCTGGTTGGGTGCGAAGCAGCCGAGGCAAGTGCACTCTTCCTCTGTTAATTGAATATATAGTTTTGTTCGAGTTTGAAGTTTCGAGACCGCCGAGCGAGGATTCGGGATCGATTTAGCGTTTCGTTCCTCGTTCCGGTGAAATTATTTCTGCGCGTGTAATTTGTCAGCTGTACTGTTACGAACAGCTTCGATGCAGATGTAATCATTGTAATTACAGTCCTTGGGTATTTAATTGGCCGCGATTCTGAAAATAGCTCATTCGATGGACATCTGCTTAATCGTCGGGAAACAACTTTTGGAATGCAAAGGTCGCGAATAATAAATTTAGATAGATCACACAGTTAACATTTCCTAGCATTAGCCGGAACAAATTCAACGGAGCCCCGAATAATCGCGCGAAATCTTAAATACTTTCATCCTTAAAATAATACCAGCTCAATCCGGATATAGACCTAAACTGTATAAAGGTTCCATTAAACCTCTCCCGTCGATCCGTTTCTAATCCTGCAAAGTAAAACCGTCCCTCTATTCGCTGGCCCGCTAAAATCGCTGGAATTCACTAAAAGAGTCATTGCACTTTTGAAGTCGCAGTAGCAGAAACGCGAATGCGGAGGGAGAATTTCGCAGAGGGAATGGTAGAGCCATCTAGCGGCGAGAGCCTGAACCAAGCCGCTAAAGGGGAGCTTATCCGAGGATATCGAATTTTTGCAGCGATGCCGTTCTCGTAACGTTGCAAGCCGGTCTGAGAGACGTTCTGTCTCGAAGATTTCGACTTAGTCCATTCGGAGATACGGGTCCTTTAGCTCCCCGCCGGAAGTTGATGGCAACGGGGAAGGCGGAGGTAACGAAACGACACGGTGGGAAACAGAAGGCTATAAAAATTCCAAGGCCGAGGCAGCCGAGTAATTGCATTCATCTTTCACGAATGTACACACGGGATTGCATTCGGAAAGCAAATTTCTCCGACCGAGACCCTATTCCCGCGCGATGGAAGGCGGCGGATCCGACGATTTGTTTCGTGCGATTCGCATGCCGGACGTGCCTTCGTCACCTGGCCGCTGCCGAAATTAGTTAATTAACGAGCGGAATCGATGCCGCGACCGGGACACCATCGTTCAACTCCGTCGGAATTTTCGGAAAAGTAAAAAAGGGACGCGAGAAGGAATTTAATTAAAGTCGGACATCGAAGACCCGCCATTGGCTACAATTTATCGTCAGCGATTAAACTGCGAAATGTCTCTTTTTAATTAGCTGGGTTGGGGAAACTATGAATCTTTCTCGAATATCGCTTTCGCTGGATTCGAGTTTTTCATCTAGCGATGGAAAAGTAGTTCAGAGACCGACGAGGGTGGCTTTCCAGACGTCCAATTAGGCGTATACCTGTATGTATGGAGGGGAAATATATTCGTTTTCTTGCTTGTAATTGGATTGAAGATTTTTACGCAGAATAGAAATTGTTCGCATTCGTTCATCTTTTACCAATTGTGTTGTCGAGTTCGAAATAATGCAACAGTATTTTAAAGTTCATTAAACGTTTTGTATTTGATCCCACGCAGTTTTATCATAAATGCATCAAATCCGCAGTCCACGTGTAATCTACTTTCATTGTACATTATTATGCATATTGCATATGCACCATATTGTACAGATACTTCATATACATGATAATATGCATGTTAATGCATTTCTAATTTGCTATCTGATGTAGCAGTACTAAATTAGTAGGCTATTTTCTCTACTTCGAATTTCTACCATACCCAAACGCAATTCGAACTTCGCAAGGGATTAATAAAACAATGTTCAACATTAGAATCAAAATCCAAGCTTTCCATTTATAGTTCAATTACGTATACTACTCCCACGAATGTAAAAAGTCTCCAAAAGTGAAAAAAATCCCCGGAGAAATTCATACTTTCCCTGAAACTGAAGCAAAGTCTATGTACGAGCATAAATCGCGAAATAGGCCATCTGGAAGTCGCCAGTTTTAAAAGCTTAGCAGGAGGTGCTATTTTTGCAACACGGAACTACGTAAATTATTTATCGCCCCATAGAAGAGACTAAAAAGTGCCCGAGTCAAATAAACTGCGTTCTTATCCCAGATCTTCTTACCCGAAGCATCCACGAACCGACACTTGACGAGAAGAGTCTCTCAGGCTGCATAAATTTTAACCAGTTAACTATTACAATCGCTTTGAAAAATGTGTCCGTTACTGTAATTATACTACACACGTTTCACTTGCTTCATATTACATTTAAATGTAACACTTCTATCAAATACAATAATTTAATAAAGAATATCGAAGAATGTTCTTCTTAACCAGTTGGTTGTTTCTAACAAGTACCCTGAACATGAAGAAATGGCAACATTTTATTCTCTGATTAGGGTACTCGTTAAACGCAGCTCACTGGTTGAATAAAAGATAATGTACCTGCTGCAAGCAACAACTAATTGATGTTACACGTCCCTATACCTTATTATGTTGGCTTGAATGTTTTACAGTGTGTTGTGTCTGTGGAAATTTAAAAATATTGCTATCTAGAGGAAGTGATCAAGACACCGTTCGTAACGCAAATATTTTCATTTCCCACGAGAAATCGTAAACCAGCTTTCGATGTGTTCTTCGAACAATTACTTCAAAATTTTCAGCAAAACACAATGAAGATACTTCGATGTACATACACCACGAAGACAGCGGGCCTCTTATCATACTAAGAGTACTAACTTTTCCCTCCGATGTACATATCGGTAAAGTCCTAGCCGGCGAACTTAGCCTTGATGAATTGAATCCTTGTCGGAGGATTTTTTGAAAATTGTTCAAAATCACGTGTTTCTGATTGCAGTACGTTACCGGAGGGAACGCCGGCGGCCAGGCCAGCAGCGTGAGCTACAGCAGCGTGAGCCAAAGCAGCGACGGCGGTGCCGGAAGCGGGCTTCCAAGCGGCGGGATGTGACGATACACGGGGGCCCGGCCCGGGCCTCGTCGGGATCGAGCGATTCGTTTCCGGGACACGTGATTATAGGCCAGCTGCCAGGGCACCGTTCCGAGGGGCCTTCGGGACGCCTCGGTCCGGAAGACGAAGGCTCCACGGCGTCCCGGAAGACGCGCGAGGAAGACGAGCACAGCCCACCGCCGGAGCCCCGCCGCGAACAAGAAGGGCCCGTCGCGGAAGGTTCGCGACGAACACGTCCGTTTCCCGTCGTCGGGTTTACGGGACAACATGTGGACCACGAAGAAACCACAGAGAAGCCACCCCCTTGTATATAGCGTTTTGTACCACCGACGAATGAGCCAGCGAGCGAAGCCGAACTCGCTCGCCACCGTTTTTACGTTCCGGTACCTTCGGTATTCCGTAGCCTTAGCGAACCTACCGAATCGTTGATCGAACGTGTCCCGCGTGTCTTCAGGGACGCTGCGTGCCCCTTCTTCTAGTTGCGATTTCACGAAAGAATTTTATGTGTTTAATGATTTATGTAAAATCGTTTTCCAAACTATTGATTGTCGAATAAAATGTTTCTTCGAGGAGGACATTTTGTAATGGACAACGATTGTACCAGCATGTATGAGCTTATAAAAAGTACGTGTTTTCATCTAAATTTTGGTATCATGTGTCAGAATAATAGTAGTCTTGATCGAATTATGGCCAAACAAGTGAAACGAGGGCGAAGTATTGTCGGACGAGTACAGTACGAATAGCTTATAATCAGACAAGTAGAATAGTTGGGACATATGGCCAGACAAGTGGAACAAGAACGATAAATGAGAAGGTAAGTAGCTTAAGCCCATACGGTAAGACGAGTTAAATAAATAAATATAGTCAGACAAGTGTAATAAGTATGACCAGCCAAAGAAAATGAGATGAAACTTCGAAGATAACATGGCATAGACAAAAGTGTCCATTACAAGATGTCCCTCGTAAAATAAATAAAAATAAAATTGCGAGTGAAACACAATTACAATTCCCTGCAAAATTAAGTACTCCTTTCTTTCCACAAACGTTCATCAATCCCAAGACGATAAACGAAAACGTATTCTACAAGGAGGGAACGCAGTGTACCGAAACTCGATGCATCGCGAATAGTTTAGTGTCTGGGCTGGCAAAAGTTGCGAGCGAATTTATTCAGCCTTCGACGCTTCCCTCGAACTCGAAGCAAAAGAGTCAAGACTGGCAGCACTAAAGGTATCCTCATCGACTCGTCCGGCGAATGTCCAGGAACGAATCCATTCGCCGAGCCGTTCCTCGCTTATTCACGACTAATTTAATTGTAACGTGAAACAAGTAGCAAGGCCAATGTAACTTAATCGACGGACGACGCGAACGAAGTTACACCGACGGGGCCCGTACACTTTACGATCCATTTGCGCACCCTGCATATTATTCCCTGAAAGATAAAGGATGTATATTTGTCATAAGTTGCGTTGCAAAAACGTTGTAATGTAATTCGGTTGATTTAATTCCGCAGCGAGGATAAAATCCTGGCAACAGCTTCTATACAGTTGTAAAACTTTATTGCGGTATTTAATTAATCTCATTTTCTCGCGAGGATAAAATCCTACGGTCATTTTATAGAATTATGAAAATATTTATGGTATAAAAAAAGAAAAAAATTTTTTTGATTGAATTATATTTTCTAGATAAAGTGTAGTTTTGTTATGATAGTGAAATCCTGTGGAATTTTATGCCAGGGTCGTAGGATGACCGGTAACGTGAACGAGGCCCGTTACTTATTAAAGTGCATCGTTTCAAACGGATCGATTTTAATTGTAATTATAATCGAAAGGAGTTCTAGGAAGAACTCGAAACGTGACCGTCGCTATTAGTGTTTTTGAGACCGACCTCTCGAATTGTGTTCCAACGACTGTCTCGCAAAAATCGGTTCCCGCGACTGTCGACGAATCGTTAGAAGTTTGAGCGTCACTGTTAATCTCGATTATCGTAAACGGACAATCTCTACTCGAAGAATGTATACTCGTCTACTTCTATAGCGGATATTTTTGCAGCAACGGTATTTTTGTTTTACGAGAATCACCCTAATTCTAGACACCTTTCTCAGTGTACATAGAAACCATCGCCGTGTAACTGTAAATACTAGCGAAGAACGAACATGAACGACAAGCATGCGCGAGAGTATGCGACCGAACCGTTCTATTTGATGTAACTGTTGCGCAATTCTAATTCTTCGATGATCAATAAATGCAGTATTATTCAGCGATAACACCACCTTATCGTGTGCTATGAGTTTTGGCAAATTAATCAAGATAGAACTGGACACCCTGTTCGATTCGAAGGGTATGAAACATTCTGGTTGAGAACCGCTATTCGCGAAAGATTTATACATTTACGAATAACTTTGTACCGACACCTCTACATTTCGCATTTCTCATTTATCATTTGAGAGGGAAGGTACCAAACGTAACCAAGTACCATACGAACAAATGGTGGAATTGTTAAATTACGTACACTTGCCACTACAAATACAAGATGGCTTGGACACCGTCTTAGGTAACGTCATTTGTATCTTCCTTCTGAATGGTCACAGTTCTGGACAAATATCTCCTTGACTCTGAAAGAATATAAGTTGCTGAGTCACTTGAATCATGAAAATGAACTGTACGTTATTTATTTCTACAAGAATAACGGTTAAACAAACTTTGATAAAAAGAAGATACGAAAGCTTGCAAAGTAAGGACACCGTTTAAATTAAAGCGACGAGTGGTGCACCCTAGCGCGCGAATGGTTGACGTCTAAACAATGCTAGTCATAATAGTTATTGTAAGCATCGTTAGAACTTGAGAGTTTAATAAAGAGAAAAGAAAAGAGTCTAATTGTGACGGGACAAGAGGGAATATAGTATAAATGGTCCGAGAACAAAACAATCTGTACCGTTCAAATGAAAGGAATGTAATAAAACACGGTGTGAATGTTCACAATTTCGAACAGTGTTTCCACAACATTTCCGGTTTAGAGGGCGCTTTGTACACACACGGGACATTCTGTCTAATTTAACCGCCTAAAAAATTAAATGATTCGCATTCTTTGTTTTATCTGTGTCAAACTATATGGAGGAAGGACGATGGTAAGGACGATTTTATTGTAAAACGCTGTTCATAGAATGTACTTTAGCCTGAATACACACTACTCGTAATCCAGAAAATCGATGCTACGTTAAATAGAACATTTAAGAGAAACGTAATGCGACGCGTTTGATCCGCGTTGTATTGTGTATAACATATTAATATTATTTAATGACTACGTTAATTGATATTAATATATTATAAGGAAATCAAAGAAACTTTCCTGGCCTGTACATACCGTATAAATAATATCACAGAACAGACGCCGTGGTAATTTTAATTTATAAGAAGTAGATAGCACGCGAACGTAACAGTATCATAATTTATGTACAAGAGCCACATTCTCGAGACCACTTAAGTACCTTCAAAGAAAAAAATGTATCTATCAATATGCTGTCCTTTATAATAAAAGGTAAATGGAAACCCCGTGTCTTATCTACCACGCACAGCTTCTCCCGAATAACGTGAGTACATTAGTCGTAAAATGGATCAAGATAAAGTTATTCAATACATCTATCTTTATTAATTTACATACTCTTGATACAACTCAACGTTGCTATGAATCTTTCCGTCATATTTATAGAAACTGCTCCGTTCCAGCAAACAGTTTTCATATATATTATTGTATTTTATCACAGTAATATACCTAACATATATTACACCGTTTGTACTTTGTGTGATGCACAAAGAGTTTATACAAAATGCACGTTCTTGTCGTTCTAAGTACAGGCAGTTTTGAAGATAGGTTAAATCATTTCAATATTTTTATAGAAAACTGTTTTTGCCGCTAGGTTTATAATCAATGGAATTATTTATGAAATTAAATGAAGAATGATGCCCCCTAACATGTATGATTACACTGTGGTTGAAAGTCATGACTAATCAATGATCTTTTGTCTCTTAAATAAATATTTTAATCAATTATTATATGTATATATATGTATATATACATGCGTGTATATATACGTACGGACCACAGTTACATTTATATCATACATTTTGTATAACCAGTGCACTGTCATTAACATGATTTAAAACAAGTTCAAAGTTTTTCTTTGGTGCGCATAAGTCGGTGTTATATACACAATACACAATTGGCGAGAAATGCAAGAAAGTATAAATTATCGGCGAGAATTTTACCATCTAATATATCTTTTGTACTCCTCGGTTATACTGAATCTTTTAATCGTTTCATATCCTAATATAATCGAGAAACTAAAACAGGCAGACTGCACGAGTCGCGCTGATAGCCCCTTCGTAAACATCTGGAATCTTTCTTCAACCCAAAGAACTTTGCATGCACTGAACATACTGTCTAGTCTTTGCACTTGTAGTCTTGCTCTAACAATATCTAAAGGATTTGTAATAATCGTAGTAGTGAATCCACCTAATGTTCCAGCCACTGCTTGAATGAATAAGTGGGAGACCCATTCGGGAAATAATCGGAAAAGTTCCTCTGAAACACGAGATATTAAAATCCGAGACCCGGTATCTTGTTTCACAATGTCTGCTATATCCAATTACCTTGATAAGATATATAAAGTCCCCACCAAAGCGCACTGTTTGGAACATAAGCGCACAGTGATGCAAGGTATCCTCGATAAAAACCTCTATAACCATCGTTTCGATAAATCAACCTAACTATATCAGCTGAGATCTGAGCATGAGACTTTCCTGGTTCTAATGTCAGTCCTAATGGATTTATTCCCATCTGCAAGTAATTTAAATAAGCAAAACAGTGGAAGACATCTGTTCCTCTCTTTCTGCACTTACTTTGTCCACATGATAGTTGCCCCTTTTCGAGTTGTTGATCCCAAGAACCATTAAGTGTTGGCTCAGAATGTCAAAAGGAACTACTATTGTTTGTCCTACTACACTAGCAGCACCACCAGCAATTACTGCTTTAACTCTAGAATCTATATGACCTATAATATGTTCTTGACCAAGTAAATGACGCACACCTTCGTAAGTTGACACATAAAAGACGCTGGATACAATTTGTATAGAACTGATCCAGAATCCTCTATAAAACCCAGCCGTGCCTTCAGCTTTGTAAATCTTTTTGTAAGCATCTATCATTCCTATAGAAAATCAATAATTACAAATAACTCTTAAATATAATTGAAAATATAGTTTAAAAAACTTACCAGTGTACACATGATTGTGCCTTTGAACTTGTAAACGTGTTTTGATTACTGTTAAGGGATATAAGCAACAACGAACTGAGAACGACGAGAGCATGCTCAGTGGAAAGAATTTTGTCTTGTCCATCATATCCCATTCGATGGTACGAATGAGCGGTGGTGCCTCTACCGCAGTCATTTCCTGGATTTATGTCAATGCCTGTTCCAATAATGTTGCAATATTCAAACGCTAAGGTTTCTGGAAGTCTATGTTCAATTTGATGCTGCATATCTCATCGATATTTTTATTGGATTTAGCACCCAAATCTTTCATGTAACTGATAAAAAAAAAAGAGAGAGACATGTACGTGTGACTGTGATAAGGATTAAGGCCTACTCAAGAAAACAATACGCACGTACGTGATAAATTGACTGCGTAAACGTGAACAGATTAATAGACTGCATGTTACAATAATAGATCGAGTGCATTTTTGACACAAACATGGGTCGTCGTGTATATACATGTACTTATACACGTGCAAGCTATATGTCATCCACTAAAACGACGTGGATGTCGAAGAAATTCAATTTGCAATTACAAATATCACTCGATGCAACATATTCATTGATTGCAACATTGTTCGTACACCAAAATCCGTGGCGCATCATGGACCAATTTACCAAGATCTACATACATAGAGCGTTTTCGCGAAGGTCACTATTAGTCGAGGTGTCAATAAGATGCACACGGTCGTTAACGTCCGATAATCGAATGAATAAACAACGAACACTTACGGTGATGTAATACACTTCTACATTCATGAATTTTTTCCAGCTCGTGCAAAGTGTCCATGGATGGTTCCACGTTGTACTCGGGTCAGATCAATTTTTCTCAGATGATATCATGAATGTAACGTTAGGTGACCAAAACTCATGTTGCACAGAGAACAATCAGCCTTCGTTTCATTCAACAACCGCGTGAAATTGTACTGATATTATTCTGAGGATCCCATGCTAGCGAGGGAGCAGAAGCCACAGAAAAGTATGATCTGAATTTTTATGATAACCACACACGCGTATATATCGTCGAGTAGAAAATGCAAACAGTGGCGGGATCATTCGGAGGATGGATGAATCACTATCATGATCGACTTGATCCAAGTCCAACAGATGTCGTGTGCATATCCGATGAGACATTTTATCTTATCCAGTTAAGTAAAAGTAAGTCACAGTCTTGAATTTCATTTCATTTAGTTGACTTCATTCATTTATGCAATCATGAAGGTTTCTTCTGTGAAAGTAATGTTTTTAATTGTAGATTGAGTAGTTAAATTAATCTTACCTGTGAAATTCAAGAGAATATATTATTTTGCACATGAGATAATTTATTAGATAATTTATACATTAAAATAAAATTAATGTGATCTATCTATTTATCTATCAGCTGACTAAAGTAGAAATATTTGTTTAGTAAAATCATAAACGAGACATCTTTTTTTAATTATATCTGGTGTCTGAGGGTAAATATAATGTTATATGAATGAGGTATACATGATACTCGATTCTCAGTTAGAAGCTTATAGCTTCTGAAGCTCCGTTATTTAATTACAAAATATCATATTGAGTATAAATCTACCACTACACTACGTCTGTGTTATGAGGCACAACTCCAGTAGGTAACTTATCAACTACTGGAAAAATGTTCAATGCTTATCGAAAACTACCTTTAGAGTGCGCAACCCCCAACACAACCCTATATCTATAAAAGATCTATAAAACTACCCCTTCCTCTCTCCCAAACGAACATTCATTCAAAACTGCATTTTCATAAGATATCAGCACATCTGAACCATCTAAAATGATTACCAACAATTCTAGAAAACAGAATCCACCCCTAATAGTACAAACGATCTAATTAGTCTCAGAATTAGATTACAATTCATGGCAATCGATCAAATTTGCAGGTACAAAACTATTCTTGGCGATGAAATCCCACTATTCCCATGAACAGTCGACTGCACGTGCAATACAGATCATACTTGAGCGTGTGGAACGCGATTCGCAAGATTATCCAGAAAAGCCCGGCGAGGAGTGGAGGTTTCGTAGATGTTCTGGAAGCAGGGGTAGCTTCGCAGGACGAGAGAAGGTCGCCAATGATTTCGAGGCTCCGCCTACCAAGCAGAGGGTGGTAGCAACCCCCTAGTTGCGGGTAGTCCGCGCAGACCCGCTTTCTATATCACGTTGTGGGCGTAGACGTACCGTAGACACAACCCCCTGATGCATATACCCTGTCTTTTCACCGTTCACCGAGATCAAATCACTCGTCTCAGTCCTATCTTTGATCTTGCCGGTGCAGCAACGTGACCTCGAAAACACGAGCGACGGCTCGTCCATTTCCGTCGGATTATCGGTGTCGTGACCGTGTCGGGTCTTGGTGACAACTATTCGAAAAGGAAAACGCAACCATCGGGAAGCTGTGGGCGACGAGGATGAATCAGGATCAAGAGGTGCCCGCCGCAGCTACGGACTTGGCCAGACTGGTGAGTGAACGACCAATTGACAATCTTTAGAATCTCGTGACAATTGACAGATTGAGTCACAAATCGTGTCTACTTTAATAGAGCAATTTTATTTGTACAATAACATAGCCGACAATTATATTCGAACTGTAACTCTTTATTATTTGCAACGGTTTGTTGCATTTATCGAGGTGCTAGATAACGATTTATAGGATAAATGAATCTTCGCAATTTGTTCCTAGAAACGGCAATTATTTGTGACTCAATTTAATCATTTTAACACTGCGCTGTACGGAAATTTGGTAATAAGATTTTTGAAGACCGTACTATGTCATATACCTATTTTTTTTTACATAATGATTCTAAAAAAAGTTATTAGATTAAATACTAATGATAGTTACCTGTTGATTCATAATTGAAATAATTACTAGTATGATGTGTATTAAGCGAGGGAAGGGAATTAAACCAATGCGGAAACATGCAATTGTAAATTTATAGCATATAAAATTGACAAGTAACTATAAATTGTAATTAGTATTAATTCACGACAAAGTGATCTCATAAATACATACTTGTCGTCATGAAATTATCGATGCGGAATCAAATCTATACTTACACTTTGAACGGTTATCATTTAACAAACTTCTCAATAATTATATACAGTATAAAATTATCGTTGAACTCACCTAATTATTGTCTAATGCACTTTCACACCAGCACTAATTTTGTCCACTAAATCGAATCGCCATCGTTGCCGATTAATTAAAACCGGAGTCGCAGTGACTCCCGAGAAGCACCCCCGTGAAAAATTGGCCGTACATGAACCGTGTCCGATACCGTGTTTCCGGTCGCAGAAGCAAGCCACTCAAGGACACAATGGAGTCATAAGCGTGGACAGTAGCGATCGGCGTGGTCGATCTCATAATGCAGTGCTCTCCCGATGATCCTCGAGTGTCGAATTGCCGTGGCACGCGCCACCACGGTCCGATGGATGGTCCCACGGGTGCCACCCCTTTTGTGCCCTCTAAACACGTAATTGTCGCCACCATTCAACCCTCCTGGTGCCCCTCAACGGGACCCGGAACACCACCGTTCGCAGCGATACACGGGATCCGTGGGTGGTCGACGGGGGCACCCCATAGCAAACGGCGGAAAGGGGGGGCGACGGGTCTCTCTCGCGTCGCAGAAACACTTGATTTATGTTTGTTGATTCTAAAAATCACTCGATTCCCACACACCCGCCCCGTAGCCGAACCGGTGGTTAATTGACTGCCCCACGCTCGCGGGAACATATGCTGCCACTCGAGGTTCCCATGATTACTGAACCCCTCGATCAAGGGAGCGTGTTACACCGTGAACATTTACCTGGACGGGTCCTCGACAATCCAACAACTAGTTTGTCACGAAACTGTAACAGGGAAAGCTGTAACGATCGTCCTTTTATCCTCGAAAGGATGGCATCGAAACGTGCATTTTCTTTCCAACCCTTGGATTTCAAGATATTATAGTAGGATATTATATCAAGATATAATATTTAGTATTTTTTGGAAACAAATTTTCCCCTTTGCTTTGGAAATGAGCAGAGCAAACGCGTCTTTATTATAATAACAAAATTATTCAGAGGAAATTTGTTTTTTCCTAAAAGTATTAACATTTCCCTTTCGTTTCTCTTTGCCGTCTCCTTGACAGTGAATCCAACAGATTCGACGGAGACAACTCTAGTTCATCGACGAGCAACGCGTTCTCGATGGAACGCGATTGAACAACGAGGTAGTGTCATCCCGCAGGGGGGGGGGGGGGGGCGAAGATGCTCGACAACTTTTTTGGACAGTGGCGAGAGCAATTAGCAGATAGAGTCTGGTTCGGCAGCACGCTGTGATCATGAGCGTCGTCCTGTTACCTCGCATTGTTCGCGTTCCGACCTGACGAAACCGTCATTGTGTTCGCACCCTCTTGCTGGGCCGCGACGGAAAGAAAAAAAAAAGAAGGAGGAAGGGAGAAGCTTTCTCCAAGTGGCAACGCCTTCTCCTCCTAATTGATAAAATTGGACGACGACGAGAGATTGGATCGTTAATGAATAGGTCCGTCATCTCTTTCATCATATTTTGGTGAAAAGTTTGCTGCTACGCCGGACCGTTGCGCGTACGCGCGACACGGAAATGGACATCGTTTATCTATTCAAAGTCCACGGTAATCCGTTCTCGAGTGTATCGCAACGAAAAAGTCGAGATCCGCCGACGGATAGGGGAATCTGTTTGGAACGTGTTGTCTGCTCGATGACTTTATTATAAACCGAACCGAAGTGCGCAATTACGAGGGTGGCGTTTCGAAGGGAATTGGGGTGACGACCCCTCGCAGCATCATCGGGAACGATGGGGCGGTCCCCCCCGCTGTCCCTGGGACGGTTCATGGGTATCTCGTTTTCACTAGGTATGCACGAATGTTGCCCGTTCGTTTGCTCGTACGCGACACGCGTGCCCCGAGAAACTACGGTCCGCTCCGTTGCCGGCGCGTCTTTTTCCCCGGGAACGATGGGAAAGGTCAGGGGAGAAACGAAGACAGAGAAGAAGGGACCGGGAAAAGTGACCCGGCACGCGACCATGTTTGCGCGTTTACCTTACGAGTCGTTGCCTCGGGTACGCACTCGATTAACTTCTGATCGTTGAAATTACGGCCCACTGCGATCCGGTTGAAATCGTTCAAACATTCGTAGGTCCTCCATTTTTTACCACTTACATTAGCGAACTGTCAAGCTGACTCGCGTTTAGGGGATGAAACTATCAAAATATTGTTATATTGTTATCATTTTTTAGTGAAGAATATTATAAACTTTTGCACTGTAGCGACTGGAGTTCGATGCGCGAAAGTAGTATTTTGTAAATTTTCAACCCTTAACCGGATTATAATAGTCACAGTGGTTAATATACATCATTAATATACGTTGATGTGATTATTTAAAAATACATGTAATCCACTATTAACTCGTCAAGTTTGCAAAGTTTCAACGTAAACCTACTTTCACTCACTAATTTCGAAATAAGCAGTTTTTACACAAACAGTAACTGGCAGTGATTGGCAATTCGGTTAAAGATTAAAACAATGAACGAAAATTAACGAGTAATTACGGGAAAGTTACGTTGAAAACGTGTCCAACGCCCTCAACGATGACCGGATTGGTTATGGTAATTAATTCACATGCTGCGGCGTGACTCGGTTACTTTAATCGCGAGGTTCGGCAGGCGTTTTTTCAGGTTCATTTAACGCTGTCGTTCTCCGGCGAACGACGTCTCATATCGGGTTGGCGGGATTAAAGATTGAACGTAATATCGGAGAATGTAATTAAAATTTATATCAGAGAAAGAGAGAGAGAGGGGGGTGGGGGCAGAAAGAGAGAGAGAGAGTGAGGGAGAGGAGCGTAGCTTGTGGATTACGAGTGCCGAGCCACCACGGTGGACTAATTATAAATGACTATTAATTGCAATCAGAAGATGAACCAGGGACGAGGCAATGAACGTAAGACCAAGCCGCGAAAAAAGGAAGTCGATTACGTCCTCATAAACGATAATATCCTGTCGAATTAATCGCGAGAGAAAAACTGTCGATAAATGCGATTCAAAAAGTGGCCGCGAAGATTTCAATTAACGACCGTCTCCAGCGGATTATTTTTATTTCGTACAGGTTCACGGTTTGCGCCGAGGGAAGCGTATCGGAGGTTTCGCCGGATTATTGTCGCTTTTTGTCTTTTTCACCGGGAATTTCAAAGTGTAAGCGATCAGCGCAAACCGCAGAAGCGAAACTTCATAAAGGCGAAGCAGACGGCGACACGGCGTTATTGGAATTTCCAAAACCGGTAACCGGCTTTACCACTAGATTGCTCCGCAAGGAGGAAACCATCCAATCGTTCACCGGATGTCCTCCTTGCCTCCTCGCGCTGCTTCTCTCGCTCTTCTTCTTCCTCATTGTGCCGCTTTCACTCGCGAACACCCAGCTCGCTCCTCGCCTAACTCCTTTTCTGCCCCCCCTCCGAGTCGCCATGTTCGTTTTCGTTCCTCCTCGCGGTTCTACATCAATTTCGTCCCGATTGTCTCCCTCTTTTTATTTTCCGGAGGCCTAAAAGGCCGAATCACTCTCCTTCATCGGGAATCTATTCGTCTCGCGACGATTCTCGTCGAATTTCACGGCGTCGATGAAAATAGCAGACGGCGCGATCGATTCTTCGGCGAACAGATCCTCTTCAATTTCGCAAATCACTGCCAATTCGAAAGAAGACAAGCAAACACTTCGGTCTCTAATTCGTAACTCGGCCAATTTTGAAAATATCCGAGCAAATCCGACTTCTTTACTCCGAATTTTATTGTATTTTTAAGCAATGACAATATTTAGGAATATGCCATTTTTCGTCGCGAAGTGTATTATATGCTCTCCCTACCTCATGCAAAATTCTTTTTGCACCCCTTCGGATATTTTTACGTTCTTAACTGTTTCATTCAAGTGTGACGTAATGGAACATTTCTATTTCTACATTTTCTACCTACCAAGTGGCATTCGCCATAGTTAAATTTATTAATTTCTTAATATATTAATGATTTACTCCTACAGAAAAATAAAGAATAAACGAATAGATTAATAATAAAATAATAGTTGACGAAGATTACGTTACACGGTGACTTCGATAGACGTTCTCGCGGTCATCCAGTGTAGCCAGACAGTCATTAGCGATTTAATAATTGCCACGAATAAAGGTGGTTAATAATTCCGGACGCGGCAGACCGCACCGATACCGCCGCGTTTTATTATTGCAACAGGTTCGGAATACCGCGAAAGAACGACGCCCCGACAATTTTGTTATTGAAATCAAACACCTGCATGGCGATTTCTGCGTTCAGCGAAAAAAAACACGCGAACGCTTTCGGAGAAGGAAAAATCAAAATAAGCAGAATTTTTTATAGTCTATACGTAATAGGACTAAAGATCTCGAATAAAATTATGAATGCAAGCCTAACCTCGAGACTGCGTCGGATGCAAGAGATCGAATAAAAATGGTTTACGAAGAGTATAAAAAATATATAATTGTATGTTTTCAGTCTGGTGAAGAGTTCAGCAGACTCAGCGAACCGCTTCAAACGGTGGCCGCGGGATACTGTCCCACAGATTATTCGGTGGCCCAGACAACCAGCGAAGAAAAGCTACATTCTGGTAAGTTGCCTGATTTAATTCTTACTTATCTATATCGAAAATATTTGAGTCATATATTTCGTAAATACACTGTAAAATATTTTGTCAAAATGGAGGATGGACAAGCGAAAAGTGATTATTGTTATTACGTCGAGCTTGATAATATAATTTCTCGCTGCGAGGATAATAATCCATATTATAAAATGAGTCGGACAGAAGTTAATTCTCCGGTTAACAGGTTAACAAAGCGTTTTAACACTAAACCAACCAAGTCGATCAAAATGACTCCACACTTTTTCTTTTAAAATTTTTAGATTATATAGACTTTTACATACGAAATTATTAAATGAATATCACGATTGAAGCATAAATTATAATACAAATAGCAGAAAGTCTATCCAGTATGAAATAAATAAATCCAGTCTTGTCATTCTCCTAAAGCAAAACGCGTAGCCGCTGTTCGAGCTCGGTAGGTTTAGCGTTAAGTTCGGACAGATCCAAATGACCGGGATCCGTCGACTTAGGGTAAAAGTCACCGCGAGCCCGGTTAGATCAACTTGAAATTACTAGCGAACCGAGTTCTATCGCGGGGATCGAGCAGAGTCGCGAAGGGCGGTCCGTTCAGACCGCCATCCCCCAGCTCGGCACGATTTTGAAGTTCTTTGATACGACGTTACCCCGGAATGTCGAGACTTCGGCGTCTTGGGCTTCTTCTCCTATAAACACGCACACACGTCGCACACGAAAACGAATCTAGGGAGAGCGAGAGAGAGAGAGAGAGAGAGAGAAGGGAGGAAGACGCACACCCGCTTTGGAGCACGTGCAGGATGTACGCGAACTACGTACAACGGGGGCGAAGAGAGAACCACCCCCTGAAGAGAGGCTGTCAACGGCAGGCAACCAGTCGAGTCAATATCTTTATATAGTCGCATCAAGGACGATATTATTTTCTGGTGCAATTACGTTTCGAGACGATCCAAGAGTCTCGAAAATCGTCGACGAATTCTCGACCTCGTTCTCCTTTGATGAAACTGAAACCGAGGCCTCTCTATCATGCCAGATGTTGAAACAATTGAACCTTTCAGCTCCTCTAACCCCGGCGCTACGATTATAACAGATCTTTCCATTTCGTTGCAATTTTTCCGTGCAATCTTTTTTTGGAACAGCGTGCCGATTCTAATGCAACTTATTTTATTTCTACTTATTTTACGTACATGTGTCTAGGTTACTTAAATTAATTTTGAATAGTACTGTACATGTACTAAAATAATTCGAATAGTATATAGGTGCTAGCTAGATGTCATCGGTATTGACTTTTCCTCGATTTAAATAGCAAAGAATTGTTGAACCGCTCGAATTAAATATGTCTTATGATGCTATGATGCGCATACGTTATAGCAAGTTCTGAAAATGAAAGAGAAATAGAGGGAGGTAACAGTTTGACCAGCAAGTGGTTAATTCGATGAAATGTTAGCGGTTGTCCCGGTCGTCTCGGTTTCGTACTTGAGTCAGCCTTGACCCAGAAATCCGTCGTCACGGCGAGAAGCCTCGAGGCCGAATTCAATAAGCAACGTATTATCGCCGCAAAGAGCCCCATGGGGTAGTCGATGCCGGCTGTGTACCACCCCGGAGGACTCGCGCGCCACCCCATAGCCGGCGTCTGAGCACGGTGATTGACACTTTATATCTAACATTGGCATGCCGTGGTGTGAACCACCAGCCAGGATGGACCGCCTCCGCCTAACTCAATCACGGCTTATAATGCTGCAATTTCTCTATCGTAATCGCGTTACGCCCTACCACCGACTGCACCCCAGCAGTTCCACGTTCCTCGACGTCGACGACGACGATTCACCGTCAAGAAATATCGAAACGCCGCTGGAATCGCTCTGGACGAAAACAACCCTCCTGATAACACCTTTCCGATGGCCTCCGAATCGACCTTTTCTCGTTCCTGGCGTGGAAATCAATTGCAGGGAAAAGGTTTCGATGAATTCGCACCTGTCGTTAATGAACGTAGGGTTAGTAGGTTCGTTTGGGAATACTTCTTCGAACCTGGACTTCGCCCTCGCATACTCTGTTCCAGTGAATCATTCTTTAAAATAGATCAGAATAATAGCAAAATCATTTCAAGAATTTGAAATTACAATTTTATTAGTTTCAATTAATTAGAATGATTAGGAAACGAAACTAATGCCTATGAAGTTCCTGTATCTTGCAACGGGTGCATGATAATTTTTATTTTGTATGAAA
Source organism: Augochlora pura (assembly GCF_028453695.1). NCBI lineage: Eukaryota > Metazoa > Arthropoda > Insecta > Hymenoptera > Halictidae > Augochlora > Augochlora pura. The sequence continues at coordinate 25,782,672 of NC_135774.1, read as the reverse complement.
GTCATGACCAATATTGATTTATATTAATATAAAACAATATACCTACGATAGATGCCGATATACAATATATTGTACGTAATATACACTCCCGTTCATAAGTACGAGAATATTTACTATTTTTAATGAACAAGTAATGTACAATATGAATTCATGGTATAAAACAAAGTGTCTAAATAATTATAGTCATGGTGTATGTCAATATACAACAATGTACACTTCTTATATTTCTACTTCTTCCATGAATGCATAAAAGTCTGACGTTTACACTCCGCAGACTTCATACACTCGTATTATCATTGTTCGTATTGTAATTGTGCTATAATGTATTGTCTTTAGGGAGGTTGCGTGAAGCGCCAGGGTCCAGTGACCGTACCCCAACAAATTAGCGCACGATCGACTAGTTAGAGTGGTAATCTGGCCGCGCATAGTGGGAGACTTTATTATCTACGAGGCTAAGTAAATTCGATTCGTCAGACGAAACTGTGACTACGAACAAAACGAGGTTACTGACAAGTGGCTACCCGTGGCGAATCCTAGAGGCCCATTAAACGGACCCCATGCAGCACGCACAGATATTTCTGTCGCGGTCTCCTCATTCTGGAAGGGGTTGTTCTCGTCACTGAATCATCCCCCTACTTTCCTCTTTTGTTACGTCTTAGCGCCGCGATCGAGTCTTATCACACCCTTGAGATCGTCTTTCATCGCGGTATAATGACGCAGAAATAATATCGCGGTGTCATAGGGCGCATTCTCCGGCTTGATTTAGTATTGTTTCGCCCTAGTATTAATTATTGGTCGAGCGGAACAACACGAGAATACTATAGGAAATATAGGCATTATTGTTTCACTTAATATTGTCTCGCCCTACAATTAGACGAAAGTGTACAGTGATTTGGAAAAATTGCTTAACATCGAATTATAATCGATTCGAAATATGGATAGCAAAATTGATAGCTCGACCGTGGTTCTTTCACTCGAAATTAATTATTACAGGAAAGCAAATTAATTATTTGAGAGGATTGGAAATGCAGACACTGTTGTTGACGCGCGCATGATTGCAGTACGCGTGATTACAAAATTAAATAAATTATTGTAACGTGTAAATACTTGCGCCGGTATTAATTCCAGGCAATATCTACTTTCTGGTGTCGTTACGGGTTGATGATGACTCACCGAACGGATGTTCACGAGCAATCGTGCAACAATGTAAATAGGCGGGATTAATTTCGCTGCGGGATAATTATCGCCCAGTAACCATTAATCATTACGCGGCGAACGCATACTCGCAGTCCGCCGTTTAATTTCTTGGCGAGCTAAGAAGACTGACGTTGCGCGGTCACGAGATTATTATAAATTGTCTCCGCTCGGGTTCCAATCTTGAAGCTTTCTGTCGAAACTGTTCTTATCAACGCGATTGGGTCTATTTACGATAAGATTGATTAACTCGCGGCTAGGTCTATTCACGTAACCTAATCGTCGAACTATTTTCATGTATGCGATAATTATGTTACGTAAATGTTTGTTTACGCAAATTACAGGTGACCATTTGATTAGAATGGACGTTTAAAACAACGTAATTTTCATTCCAGAGAACGAAATCTACTCCGCGCAGGAATACAGGCAAGAAACCTGGCTGCAAGATGGTGAGTAGCCGTTGTTATAAATAAACGTGTTTGCTTTGCAATTAAACGTGGAATTGTAGCCCTGGTGGTGGACAATTGTTGACGTAGTTTCAAGACCAACCATACCAACTGCCTGGATAGCTCAGTCGGTAGAGCATTAGACTTTTAATCTAAGGGTCCAGGGTTCGAGTCCCTGTTCGGGCGGATATTTTTTTCCTTTTTACTTTAATCGTAATAATTTCTTTTTCTCCGCTGAAATAATCAAGCACCCTTTTTCATTTTTAATCCGATCGAATCGTAGCGAAAACCGATAATAACGCAAGAACGTAATACACGTCGGAAGGCATTTTAAGCATTGTGCTTCCCGATGGGAACAAGCGCGATCCATTTCTCACGGCGGTGAATTCGCTACCGGGTGGATTCGTAAATCTTCCACGAGGATTAGCATTAGCCACAGTGGCCGGCCACTATTCAGGAACATTAATTTTAATTACTTCGAACTGTAATGTAATGCACGGTGGATGCAATGTAATAAGAACGATAACGGACGGGGCTGACGCCAAGGGTCGAAGAAAAATCTATTCCGACCCCGGGAGGGGAACACGGTCCGATCATTAGCTAAGATCTCTCTCTCGCCCACTCCGTTAACGATGTAACCGCGTCGCTTCCCGACGTGATCGAAGATGCTCGCGATAGAACGGTCACAGCCAAAATATAACATTGCATTTCCTCTGTATCACATTACAGGTAGCAGCTGCGAAACCGAGGACAGCGAGCAATACGTGCCGGAGTACCACCGTACGTCACAATCACATTTCTAAATTTCTTAAATCAATCCCGTCGCGCAAACGGTCTCTTAACGATTTTCCATCGGATTCGCCGGAAGTTTTCGGCAGCGTTCTGTTGAAGCCGCACGGGATTGGGTAATCGACGCGACCCAATAACGTTAACTAGAAACTATGTGGCGGGAAGGAAGGCAATCTTCGCGAACGCGGAAACTGCACGGAAATGTCTCGCGCATGCAATTCCTTCCCAATTTCGAAAGAAACTCGGAACGCTCGTACGGGAAGTTGCGAATTTCTCATCGCGGCCGCGCACAGCGGCTGATTTCATATAGCAGAAGTGAAATCCCGGGTTCGGGGAATGCAATTTGGCTTGGTATAGGCTAGGGATTCGTCCGAGTAAACTCGCCTCGCGCGAAACCCTGTGGAAGCTCGTTCCTCGACGAAAGACTTGCTTTCTCGCAAATACGGGAACGCTTTTACAATATTGATGCTTCTGTCAGAAGTGGAACGCATTTCTCCTTCCTTTCTGTAACTGGTCGTGTTTTAGCTCGTTTATCGTCTCTGCGATACCATGTTTGTATAGTTTTCTGCATTTACGAGATTCTTGCTTTTGAATACGCGAAGAGTATCGATCGGAGCGCAGATTGCAATAAACATCGGTTGGTTTATACTCGACTTTCAGTCCATTTATGTACGCGGTACGATAATGTCTTCTTTCTTAAATTTTCTCAAATCAAATTATTTATTCAACGAGGTGGAGCACTTTCTAAATAAATCTCTCGTACATGTCTCAATCAGGTCATGCATTAAAGGGTTGCCATAAAATTGAATCAATTTCATTCTTACCTGTATTAATTTCTTGCTTATTGTATTTACCTAAATATACCTTTAAATTACTAATTTTCAATACTTAAATTAACCCAAGTGTTAAGGCGTTCTTATAAAATCGAGTCAGGCCTTTATCTAATTCAAATGTTATTATTATTAATCTATAACATAATAATAATTCTTTAAAATTCTTTATTTATGCAATATTGTTTTTATTTTTCATAGTTTGAAACATTTTCCTAAAAATTTTCTGATAAGAAGGAATTTTCTACTTTTCCGTGTGATGCAAATGGGTTGAACACCTTTATAAAATGAAATCAATTTCTTCGTCTCATACTAAAATTTTTGTATTAATTTTTGATATAAAAGACAATGTTTATCAGACCCGATGATGACTTCTTTGTATAGCGTTTTCGGGGAGGAACATCGCGCGCGATTTTAACGATCCATGACCCTCGCATACGATTAGGTTTTATCGAGCGACGATCGTTTCTTCGACGCGATGATCGACCAAAGGGGGGTGAGTGAAAGAGGACGGTAAGGGCGCGTGTCGTACCGGAAGTGGAAGGCGCATCGTTGCAGTGGCACGTGGGGGTGGGTCCCGCGTCTAATGGGGCCGCCGACGATTTTGCGTGGCCGAGGGAGCGTCCCCCCGCCCGATAAATCAAACAGACTCCCGGCCCGTGGGAAGCATAAGTCGGAGGCCTCCGGCGATCATTGTATTTGCAAACATCGGAAGTTTACTTGCTGCCGGAGAGCACCGCCGCGTCTCGATTCGGACGAAAGAATCGTACGGATTTGTGTAATCGCTCGGACCTGATTCTACGGCGGACACGCGCACGTTCACCGCGATTATGGTAGCCGGAATCATTAAACGTTGCTGGCGAAATTCTGTTATTGTGTGCCTAAGATCTGGGCAAACATCCTATCCGAAAATGGTTAGATTTTGCATTCGCGAAGGAACTTCGCTAAACGTAGAATTTACCGAGTTCATTTCCTTTCCTTGAATTGCTTGAAAAAATTTTGCATTTTTATCTTGTGAAATGGCTTCGATAAAATTTTATATCACTTCTGTGTGTGTTATTTTATGTTATTTTTAACTGCACTGATATGATCTAGAGTTTATATTCTTGTTATAGACATACATTTTCCTTGATTACTGCAGCGTAATATAAACATTTCCTATTTTAAATGTTACGTCAATATTATTTTCATAATTGATGGAAGCTTGTACAAAACATAGCATAAGAAATATTTTCTATTTTTACCGATACGATCTCCAGACTATGCTCTTGCTGGAAATACCACATTGCTTATCTCCGCGTCACGTACGTTCGTTTCGGGCGTTCGCCCAGCAGTCCAAAGGTTCTTGAAAAGTCCCGACGTCGGATCGGACTTGTCGCCGTGACCAAAGATAAAGCCGTGATGCGATAACAAATCGCGATATCGATCTCACTGGGGCGAAATGAAACGCCGGAACGGGTAAAAAAGTTGGCTATCCCATCCGGTCTTCCCGGTTACAGTGCTGCAACTGTAACATCAACCGGTAAACAATGCCCTCGAATGAAAGTTTACCGGTAAATCGGGAGCCGCGGATAAACGTATTTACCCCGGGCGCGCGATTCGTTCCGATTGTTTGCGCGCGTATTACGTACACAGAACACGGGGGGGAGGCGGAGGCGGATTCGGTCTCCCCCGTAGCCGCGGAACATGCGAATAAAATCAACGGATGATGTGCAAATTTGACCTTGTAATATTATAAACGCAACATTACAGACGTACAATATTTGACGATTCGTAATTGCACGATAAATCCGTAGTTTCGCTTCGTGTTTGCTCGACTCGACGGATTCGAAAGTGGAAAATCGGAGGCGGGAAAATCTTGACGATAAGTCGAGAGGAATATTATATATCGAGGTTCCAGCTTATTTTAAGACGGCGTGTAACCATTTTTTGGGCTTCTAAAACGAGAATAACAGAGCACAGACATTTTCTTTATTGGATTAACACACGTAGACGGCACGCGCTCGCGAGGGGGAGCTGTGTAAGTGAGAGCATATAGACATTATCTGTCGTTGCCTCTGGCCGTTTGCTCATCTATTCCAGGCGTATCGAAATATTTGCGGGATTCGCCAAAGCGTAGCGAAAGATTTTGCGAAATCTTCTCGGTGAACGATGAATTTCGCGAACATTGTTCGTTTATTAAACGGTAAATGATACTGTCGCTACGAGAGATTATAATCGGACAGATCATAGAACAGAATGAAAATTATTATACTTGTCAACTGCTGAGATAATTAATCATTCGAAGGTGGAAGCGGAAATTTAAAAATTTTTCTAACGTGTTCTGCAACGTCTGTTTTATCTGTCTATTTTAGTCATAAATGTATTAATTTCGACGTCTAAAGTTAATCGGCTCGTGGGGACGAGGGTAGGGGAGAAAAATCGTATAGACTTAATATAAAGTGCCTGGCCGTGTAACGCGATATCGATAATCGACGGGAATCTTCTGTTGATTCTTTCTTGCCGCTTTAAAAACATCAGCCCCGGGCGGTCTGCTGCCTTTTTTAATAAAATCTCGATATTGATAGCGGATCGCTCCGAGGTTTCATTAACGGCTGGGGAAAGCGATTTTTCATGTGTAGGTAATAATTGTAATTAGACCTCGGACTCGATGCATTTACGGTAGAATTAAGTGGGCGAAAGGATATGAAATTTCGTTTTCGTCGTCAAAAATTAATAATTTACGAGGAGAAAATAATTTCGTAATAATACGTTTACAATAATTTATGAGGGGAAAAAGAATTTATGAGGATATCCATATTTTTTTAAATAATATATAAATTATCGTGGAACTTCTAATTTCTTTAACTATGAATATAATGGTACGCAAAAGGGTTAATTAACGCGTTGACCAATAGATTTCCGTTCATCGACGCGTATTAATTTTTCTCGCAATGCGATGAACCTTATTCTATTCCGTCTTTTGGTTCGAGAAGATTTAACCTGTTAGCTGCGTGCGACGAATATACACGTCACAAAAACGTTTTCTAAATTCTAAAACAACTGTCGACAAAGCTATACTCATTGTGATCGATAAAACGCATAACAAAATCTTCAAAATAGAATGACGCAGCTAAGTGGTTAAACTTCGACGAACTTCAACTTCGTGATCGCGATCCAAAAATTGCTTCGACCTTCTGAGATTTCTGGGCAGTCGATGCGTTTACAAAACCAGTGGACCGTAGATGAATTTTCAGACGCCAACGTGAAGCAAGAGTCGGCGAACTGCAGGAGGATCAGCGACGCGAGTTACGCGCAGTATCAAGCCTCTGTGAGCCATCCACAAAGTAGCACATTCTTGGACCTGGATCCAGAAAATCGGCCCACCTGCTTCGGGTAAGTATCATTTGAGCATAATTAATTTGCGGATTGAAAATAAATAGAGGACCTTCGATTTGCGGTTGCACAGGGCCAATAAACTGAGTTCAGGAACGAACGAGTCTACGAAAAGCGTCGCTGTGAAAGAGGAGCCTGCAGACAGAGGCTATGGGGAGCCTATTGTTGCAACTATACCCACGTCTACAGCTCAAGACACTCGGAACAGTGAGTTATTAAATGAGTCCTTTGTCAAAGTTAATTTGCATGGCTAGGGATTACTGAAATCGCTGAAATGCGTTCGGATACATTTTAAAACAGAATAAATTTTTAAAAAGTGGATTAAATGACATTTGTTAAGAATATCGGAGGGGCTAAGCAGTGACTAAACAATTTCTTGTTTAAATTGCAATTTGGTTAAAATGGGAAAGAATATGATAGAAAAGTTTAACACTTACGAACTCTTTTATTTCTTTCTGCCAGTCCAAGTAATAACAAAATTAAAGGAAAGTATTTTAGTTAGGTTATGTCAGTGAACTAAATCCTTTGCTATTTAATAAATTAAGTCAAGTCATTGCGTTCAATTTGAAAAATGCTATTCTATTTTAAAAGGTACCCAAATATTAATGCAAGTCATTAAACATTTTTATTATTTCAATAGTCACGAACTATAAAATTAGCAAAAGCTTTAAGAATAACAAATTTAGTGACTCCGTTGGAGGATGATTTCTTGATCAATTAAACCGAGAGACAGCGTCCTCCGAGAGCTCGATGCTCGACAAAACCGAGCTCTGATTCAGTGATTCCCTCGTCTTAAACGCGCACCATGACAAATCTCTTGACAATAGGTCCACGTGGCAGGGTGGTGCCCTATGCGTCCCATAAATAACTGGAGCACAGTGCTTGGTGCGCTTCCGTCCATTAATCGAACCCCGGGCTCGACTCTTCTTCCGGTTTCTGTTCTCCGAACGGTTTCTGTCACCGTTCCGCGATTTTTTTCTCTCTCTCTCTCTCTCTCTGCTCATAATTAGTATATCAGCTTTCTGGAGTCGGGGGTTGTATCGCATGCATAAAGCAACGCCCGGCTTGATCCGACAACAAATACCGGTTTCAACGAAAACTGCCGGTGTAATCCTGGACAATATGCTCGTCGCCGGTGCACCGGACCCGCTCACGCGTGACTAAGTACACGTAAGTGAATAATTGAAGAATGCTTTCAACTCGAAAGCTACTGAGAGAGAGGGCAGGGAGGGATACAGAGAGAGCGAGAAAGAGAGAGGAGAGAGAGAGAGGCTTGCAGAATCCAGCGAAAGCTGCTAAACGAAGGAAAGAGCATGGAATTCGGTCCCTGGGGAGCCGAGCAGGTCGAGCTTTCTTCGAGCTGTGTTGTCGGTAGCAGAAGTAAATGTTGCTTGCAAGAAGTCAAACCGATGTGTGTGATTATTAATCGCTAACAACAAATTTTTAAAAGAAAACTAAAAAATAGATCACTTTGGCTACTCTTTTTACTCTGCGCTTTCAGCAATTTTTAAATTGCACAACCTGTTTTAAACTTCAAATCTAGCAAAACGGGTTACCTTTTACAAACAATTATAAGATAGATAAACAACCCAGAGTTTAAGTATATCCGTAATATAATATTCAGACACGATAAAAATATCACGGACAAACTTTTCCAATATTGCATGAGACAGCAGCGAAACGTGTTAAGTTAATGAAGTTACAGAAGAAAAGGCTCCGCCGAAAGAAACCGGCTGATTGTCGGTGGCAATCACCTAATCGACGTATAGATACAACGCGAAAAGCGTCCTGCTAGCTCATGCTCGGTAATCATCGCGATGATTAGTCTTCCTTTATTCACGGGGCACGAAAACGAATCCTTTAGGAACTGCCGTCGAGTTCGCCGGGCCGAACACGGGCCGCCCGTGTATACCCCCCATTTACTTCCAAGTCACCCGGGAATTATGCTTCTACTTCTCTTCGCGTAATTCCTCCCTACCATTAAGCCGTTTCAATTATTTACAAGCAGTTTAGATTAATAATAGGATCGTACCTATCGCTGATATCGATACCTACCCGACACATATGCTGCGGCTCTATCAATTTCCTATCGGAGGGTGAACGGCGTGGCGAGAAAATACTGTCAGCGAACCGAACTGTCCGTCAAACGAGTTGTTCGAAAATTTTTGGCAATATTACATCTGTTCTCTATACATTTCGATGAAATAGAGATTTCTATTTTATTCCGTGCTCCTCGATTTCGTCGAGCAAAGATTTACGGTTTTGAAAAATGTAATAAAAGACTGGAGACTATGCAGATATTTTTAATTTTTGGGTAATTTATAGTTAACTTTCTAGCAGATTATTTTTAGGTAATTTTCTACTAGCTAATTTTAATTTAGTAATTAATTGTGAAATTAATCGTTAGGGTTGTTAACCCTATACTAATTTCTAAAAAGAGGCAAGACAATTTATATTTACTATGTGTCTATATTTACTTAATTATTTCAATATTGACAGCAAGAAATCAGATTTTAATTCGGACTAAAAAGAACGGAACAACAGTTATGCTGAACATGTTATCATTAACCCTTTGCACTACAATAACGAGTCAGACTCGTGATACAGACTGCATGCAACATCTACTAAATATCAACATTATTAATTTCTTCTACATTGATATATTCTCTTATCAAAGTCTAGAAACGAAGGTATATAAAGACAATAAAAGAAACAAAAATCGTCTGGTCCTACAATTAAAAATATCGAGGACAAATAAGTGTTAATCAACGCAGCGCGAAAGAAATGGTAGCGCAAGGGGTTAAAGATCTCCATCGCGTGTCATATTCGTCAAAATATGCCAAGGGGATAATTCTCAACGATCTGTGAGTTCCTCCTTCGGGAGTGAAAAATTGTGAGAGAATGAAACGAAATTAGATTAAAAAGGTATTCATCGTTGTTCGCGGAGCCAGTGTGAACGACACGCTGTAATTTTCGAAAGCAGCAAGGAACCGTGTGAAATTAACAAGAGGTAGGGCCTGGGGGCCGGTACAAACGATCGAGAAGCGAAATGCAGACGAGATCAAGCGTGTCCTGTGTCCCGTCATCGTATCGGGTTGAATAGTAATAACCGGTTAATGGCTACAGATTGGTGGCCGCCCTACTAATTAATACGTGCACGAGGATCACGGGGATTACAGGTGGTCAGGCCCCGTCGGCACCGAGCCGGCAGAATTCCGCGACAATTACCGTCGCACGAAGAAGTTCGGCAGCGGCTGTTAAATAAACAACGCGCTGACCGTGAGTAATTACAGTGGGTAGGCTGCGATCACCGCGAATCGGCTTGATTGCGAAACGGTACACTGTACCTCAAAAGTATCACCCGAAATCATCGTTCTAACATCCGAATCTATCACAAATGTTCATCTATCATTAACATTGTCTTCAACAATTTAATCGTTTTAAATCCTTTTAAATAGGTCTCCTTTAATCTCAGTTAAAAAATTCCACAGGGGATTTTTAAATCACCATTTCATATTCTCATTCTCTTACAAATAATTAATTACTTAATTAACATGTTTTTGGATAAATGTATATTATGTAATCGCAAAGATGTTCTGGACGAAGTTATGTAAATGCTACGCGATATGAGCGCACTGGTGATTTTTTATATCGCCATTTAATCGTCCAATTTTCTTATAAACACGCATTTGTCGGTGGTGTTGCGTTTGACAGTTTAATTTCTATCTCGTTGAACAAATTCGCAATTAAGAAAGTGTCCGCGAACTTTTGTGCAACAGTGTAGCGTTCGAGACACGGGCTATAAGAGAGAGAGAGAGAGAGAGAGCGAGAGAGAAAAGAGGAGAGAGAGAGAAACGACGTTTCGTTGCGTCAGGTGGATGGAAAATGGAGGTTGCATTATTAACCAGCCTCTACTCCGGAATTCGGGGATCAGGCAGACAGAGACGGACGAATAAAGGGCTCGGCAGCGCCGGAGAATACGAGAAAGTTGGAGAGACTGAGCGAGAAAGGTGGAATCGCGTGAAACGGGAGTCGGAGAGAGACAAAAGAACGCGGCCGCTCTCGTCTGAGAGTGGACGAGTGGAGGCCGTCCTCTTTTCCCGGCAACCCTTCTGCGCACCGCCCCTGACCAGTCCCGGCTTCAACCCTTTTCCTGCTCGGTACATCGCCACCGGTTTCATCAGCTCGCGATTAATTTTAATCTAAAACTACCCGCAAAGCCTCTGGTCCCGCTTGCACGTTGAGGTCGACCCCCTTTCGCCCCCTCTACGGAGAGAGTGCCAGATTGGCCCGCAGCTTCCCTGCCCACCCCCGCCAGGCCCCCCTCTCGACCAAACCCCTCCGCAGAGCCGTGCGGCGGCTCCGCTGTCTATCTCGTCTGCACGAGGATCAGGGATCCGACCGACGTTTGCCCGGCGAGGAAGGTAAAGCTAACTCGCCGACACGATTAAACCTCGGTAACCCTTCCTGTTGATTTTCTTCAGTGACTGAGATCCACCGTAATTACCGTCGAAAGAAAGAGCAACACCGGCCGCCTGCTAATTGAGAGAAGGCTTCGAGCCACGCTATCGGTGCTTGTCACGATGCTAAATTGGTCCGAGCGTGTCCGAAACAGATCTTTTCACAACTTTCGGAATTTTCGGAAAGATGCTTCCGGGTTTGAGATACATTGTATCGAAGGAAGTGGATTGTTTTAATATAACGTACATAGAAACTCGAATAATATGAAGCAGTAAGTTTTCAAATATTCCTTCGACGGCGAAGTATAATTGATAATTGTTTATGAACACAGTCTGATCAAAGATATTTATAAAAAACAGTGAAATCTCAATCGACTGATATTTTAATAGAAAATTCGACCGATGAAGGCTAGCTCAGATAGTGCAGTACAGCTTACAAACGATGGAGCGAACTTTTACCCGGTGAGGGTTAATCGTAAAAGGGTTAAATGTCGCCGTTTCCAGAAACATCCGCTTGACGAGTATCAAGGGGCGAAATTCAAATATTTCCGAGCGTTGTGCTCGAAGAAGTATCGGTGTTTTAATTGCTGAAGGGGGTGCATGCGGGATGACAGAAAAAACGAGCGAGAACGAGAGACGGAGGGATGGAGAGAGCGGCATTCCGGCTCGATATCGGCAGGGGGCTCTCAATTTTTCAATATTCCCCGTACACGACTTGGAACGTAACCGGATTACGGTTCGAGAATAGCTTTTTCGGCTCGAGGGACCGCGGGATCGGCGGGATGCCGGCGGTGTTGGTGTTCCCCGGGAGGAGAGCACCCGATTAATATACATATCGCGCGAGCTCCGCGCGGTATTTCAGGCGGTGCCGCCATCCGCGAGCTTCGCCGAGCCGGCAACCCCGTGGGCTTTGAATATCAACCAATTTCCTGCCGATATTTGTGTGACGAGCACTTCACCGGCAACCGCGCGTGAGTGCAATCGCTAATACGTCGCCCGTTCTTCGTCCTTTTTTCCTTCGGATCCGGTCGTGCTCGGTCCTCCTCGTCCTCCTTCCCCGATCCGTGCCGCGTCTACCTTTCGTTTAATCCCGCGCCGCTAACTCACCGTTTAACCCTTTTGTCGGTAAAAGTCGCGTATAGAGAATTTCGAAAGACGTTCGCGCGCTCGAGAAATTTTGACGAAATCGAAGTTGCTCTGTCAAAGTCTCAGTGCACAGTATCCTTCGGTGGTCTACAAGGAACAACGTCAATGAGGTCATAGAATCCTGAAACGTATCTTGCGTAGACAGTGCGCATCATTTGCAGTAAACCTTAGAGGTGTAGCATCAGGTGTTGTATAAAAGTAGAAACGATCGACGAAGCTTTGTATTTTCTAAAAATTCTGTAAGACTGATAGGCGTATCATCATCCAGATGGAAAACTCTGTTCTCTTTCTCGTACCTAACTTCCTTCAGCAAATCATCTGGCTTTTGTTGATCGACATTACATGGTTCCTAAAAATAATTGAAACAAAGAAATGTGTTAGAGGATTGGCTAAATAACTTATCTACGCTTTGAAAAATATGCTTGCCTCGATTGCCTTTCCTGGCACGTGTTTACACTTAGAGAGTCTGTATTGAAAGAAGACTGAGGAAATACCTATGAGTAAATCCAGAATACAAGTAAATTAAAGGATATTATAATTGTAACAAAAATTAATGTAGTCACAGATAGTCAACAAAATACAAAAATAATTCCTCTAGAACACTAAAAAACGGAGACAAAAATTTGAAGCTATCAAAATCCAACTAAATTTGCAATAGAGATTACTAATGAAAGTAACGCGTGTTCTTGACAGACAACAACCTGGTGTACCAGCAGCAGCAATATGCGAGCGGAACGAGGACCAGCAGAGGCTCACCGTCGCCCAACAGACCCGCCAGCACGTCCTCGGCGGCCTCGCAGTGGCAGTCGACTGTCCCAGCGTCTACCGAAGCTTTCTTTCCGCGCCAAGAGAATTGGAGCTCGGAGGTGTACGGGAAAAGAAGCGTGACTCCCACGTGGACCGAGCTGGGCGCTCAATTAGACAGCAGGAACTCGTCGTGGGAGAGACAGGGGAGCTGCTACCAGAAGAAAGGCTCGCCGACCTCATGGAACGCGGACTACAACGGCAAAAGGCCGTCATCGGTCACCGGAGTGTCGCCTTGGACCGAGATGACGGTCGGCTACCAACAGCAGCGACGCGGTTCCCTTCAGCTTTGGCAGTTCTTGGTGACGTTGTTGGACGATCCAGCGAATGCGCCTTGCATTGCCTGGACTGGTCGGGGCATGGAGTTCAAGCTGATTGAACCTGAAGAGGTAAAGAAGCAAACTTCAGTAACGCGATCCAATTTTCTTCAAAATCGCCTTAGCGTTTTTAGACTCTTCTTAGCATCGCTAAAATTTTCTTGGCATTTTTAATACCTTCTCTCTTTCTAGAGTATTTCTAACATCCTTTAAGATTATCATTTAAACGACGATTGTCAACACTTTATCGACCGGTAACATATATCTGCTTTTTCCCCGATCGGTAACTAGTGAATATAACAGTTGTCATGGCAAAAGATAATTTTTTATCTATTATTGAGATAACAGTCTTAGATTGTGTTTCTGTACACTCTAATATTATTATACAATTTCTTACATATTAGATATCTATCACGATTACTAAAATAAATGAAATAGATAAAATAAATATTATTTAATGCCAACGTTATAAAAACATAAAAATGTTAGTAGATCTAATTAAAAATGTTAAGTTTCTCAACAAAAGCGCTGGTTTTAAAAGAAGCTTAATCATTTTCCTCTAAATTACGATGATAACGGAATAGTCTTCGCAAAGCATTAAGATCCGCCATGAATGTTTCCGTTTAGGTAGCTCGGAGATGGGGTGTCCAAAAGAACCGACCAGCGATGAACTACGATAAGCTGAGCAGGTCGCTGAGGTACTACTACGAGAAAGGGATAATGCAGAAGGTAGCAGGAGAGAGATACGTTTACAAGTTCGTCTGCGATCCGGAAGCGCTGTTCAACATGGCGTACGGCACCGGAGGGTCTTCGAGTCTCCCCAGCGAAGTACAGAACGGTGTACGAAGCCAGTCCATATCCAGCAAGATCTCAACCACGAACGACGTCTCCGACTTGGGGAAACATACTTCCAGTGGCTACGGGGATGCTGTTCTTGCCATGTACTCCAACACTGCTGCAGGTGCGGGACACATTCTCCTACTACCTTTCTGTATCTGATCAGTTACTCAGTTGTGTAGAAAGTAGCGAAAACGTTGGAAACATATCTCCATTTCTAGACAAATAAAAGTTCAATCCAGAGACCGCTTCAAAGTGAACAACTCGTAAAATACATCCCCAACTTTTCCATTTAAATACAGATAGAATATCAATCTGAGATAGGTTTAATTTTGGCAACTGTTATTTGGAAAAACTACCCCTAATTTTCTTGGCAGGGAAAAGGTGTGTAAAAAGTACCTCGAAATTTAGCACGTCGCATTTTTCATTCTCCAGTGTATGGATCGTCCAGCCTGCACCATCTGCACCAGTACCTGGGCGGCAACGACGGCTTCAAGACACCGCCGAACAGGTACCATCCTCATTACTCGCACGAGTACAACGGCGCCCATCATCACCCGCCATCGAGCTACGCAGAGACCTTCCTGAACTACGGTCGCCTATCCTCCCACGAAACGCCGGCCGAATCGAGGAGCCAAGAGCTGCCGAGGATTCCCTACAACCAGGAAACCGAGGGTATCGGCAGAGAACGGGACGCGTCATCGATTTTATACGACGGGGTGCAGAGAACGCAATTGCCGACCGCCCCGGCGATCTCCCAGCCCACCTTGCTGGATGCTACCACCACCAGCTCCAAGATCGAGCAAACATCGTACGCCTGCCTCGGCGTTGGTAGCTGCGTCTGCTGAATCTCCGTCCGATATAAAACGAGTCAGACATTGGCATTGACCATGACGGTTTGAACAGACGAGCCACCGCTTGTCGCAATGGCCGGAGAGCATTCGAACCTTCTCGAGTTGCTGGGATCTTGTTCTAGCTATGGTCGCAAATTCCGGACTCGTGCATGGTACGCGCAGTTGCTAGAATCGAAAGAGAAGCTCGAATTACTTGGTACTTGGCATCGTAGGTTGAGAATGTTAGAATTTGATGAGATGTAGATTGAGTTGTAGATTGAAAAGTTGATTGGTATGTTCTTGATTGGAGAACCAATGAGTTCAAGTTCGACTTGGGAACGCGAGCCAACGAGTGTACGATGCACGAGTCTCCAATAAAACGCGCGATGCGACGTCGACGAGGCAGCAAGTAATTTAGGGGAAAGATATAATAAATTAGAGGACCCTCCAAGTAGCCAACTTACGGAAGCTCGTGCGACTATAGAAACAAAAGCGTATAGTCGCGCCTGTATCGCGCGGTTCTATGGATCATGTACATAAATACCGACGACAATTCGTCAGTTAAGAGTGAGTGAGAACGAGAACGAGAGAGAGAGAGAAAATAGTCCGGAGGATAAAATCACTTGTGATCGTTGAGTCCGAGTAGTTCACCACTGGATCTGTAATTTCTGTAAATATGAAATAAATCTCTATCGAAACAACGTTGCCGGAATTCTTTCGCCTGTCGTCACTAACGGATGTATCCAGTTACGTCAACGAAGCAAAACGATTCGCTTTCTCTGCGAACGGGTCAGCTAGAGCGAAATAGCCGATAGCGAATTAGCATAAGCGATTGCGCGCTTGACCTAGACACGAAGCGCCGTCGGTGTTCTGCACATCGTTCTTGCACCAGCGTATTAACAGGCAGTGACGTAAGACCAGACCATTGGACTGGCTGAGCACGGCTGCGTATTTCGGGCAGTGACACACTGTGGATATGTTTATATCGACCCCTCCTTCTCGCACCGACCGCATCCGACTCGTGTGTCCTTCTCGCACGTGGCTGCCTTGCCGCGAATGTCGCCGGCTCCTGGATCCACCACTCTCAGCTGAGCGATCCAACGGCACCGATCTATGATTCGAGCGTAGCCTGTTGCAACTTGTTGACAACCGTACTCGTCGAACCGTGGTGAACAGTGCCAGTGATTTAATAGTTATCGCGACTCGTGAACACGAACACAAGTAAGTATCTGCCACGATAATATTTTGGCTACTTCCGAGCGCGCTAAACTCTCGCGAGCTCTCCGGACCCGTTTCACGGGATCAAAGGGATGCAACGCAACCTTGTGCAACAGATATACACCGCTTCAGCCCGCCGTCTGGCTTGTATTGATCTCTGTACGCGAAGCTTCTGTAATCCAGAAACCACGTCAACGATAAAAGTGACCGCTGGCGTCACGCTCCCGTTTGCTTCTTCTGTTTGGCCGCCGATGGTCCACTCTAATAGCGTGATTCACGTGCTAGAAATTCGCACGTGCCCGAAAATATTGCGCAGGCACTTCAAAACTGATCCGAAGAATTTAGAGCTCGGTTTCCAAGAGAGTACGATTTATTTTCTAGGAATGGCCAAGACGAAATCCACCGAATCCGAGGAAACCTCGATGGGTTTCAAAGACAAGAAGAAGGCTATGGACACCTTGAAGACGCTGGATGGTAGGGACATCAGTTACCAGTACCATGTGATCACGAGTTTCGTCAGCCGCGCAAAGAGAACCCTGCAAATTACCAGGGACGAGGAGAAGCTGGCTAATCTGAAGGAGGCCCTGCAGGTTTTCGAGGATTGGCTGAACGATTACAAGGTCAACAACCGCGGGAAAGAAAACCTCGCTTATTTACCGATCGAGACCGTGGACGGCTTCAGGAGTCTCGCGAAGAAGTACGGAGTCCTCGAGGAAGATTTTTACAAGTATGTTGGAAACATCTGGATAGCTAGAATGTCTGGCGTTCTAATCGATGATGACATTTTAATCTTCCAGGGCGTACAAAAAGGAGAAGGGCGAGTACAAGAGCATGCGTGGGGTGAGGGTCGAAAATGGCGGGCCCACCTGGGATATCGAGAGGAACCGGAAGCTCAAGGCAATCATCGAGAAGATCAAACAGGATCATATACAGTGGTATGAAACGGACGTAGGTGAATTTCGTGGGCTCCCAACCAAGGAGCACGTCCAGTGCATCATGCTGGGCTACAGTCCCGACCCGACTAAAGTGAAGAAGCTGATTTCCCAAGTGGAGGAAAAGTTCGACAGTGAAGATAGCGAAGACATGGACGTCGACGAGAAAGAGAGGAGCTTGAAGAGAAGCCACGAGAGTTCGAGCAGCAGCGAGGTGGAGGGCGATGAGCCGGAGAGGAAGGTTGCTAAGATGGCCGAGCAGAAGGAGGACGAGAAGGAGGAGAAGGACGAGAAGAACGAGAAAAGCGAAGGTGGTCTCAGCTTCAAGGACACAGAGAGAGCTTTAAGGAGTCTTAAATCGCTGGAAGGCAGGGACATAATGTATCAGTATCACGCGATCTCTGGCTTGATAAAGAGGGCGAAACGAGTGATATCCGTCACGAAGGACGAGCAGAAAATCAAAAACATGAAAGAGGCTGTCAAAGTGTTCGAGAAGTGGGTCTTGGGCTACCACCTGAGCAGCCGGGCCAAGGAGAACCTCAATTATTTGTCCCTGGATCTGGTCCGTGCCTTCAAACCGTTGGCTGACAAATATCAGATCGAAGACAACGGATTTCTGAAGTGAGTGATTGGTATGCCCGTTACCATGAATCTGTTAACGATTCATTATTGTCTTGCAGAGCTTATGAAGACGCGGATGGCGATTACAAGAAGCTCAGGAATGTCCAGGTCTCGGATTCCGTCACCGTTACGTGGGACATAGAGCGAAACAAGAATCTCCAAAGTCTGTTGGAGAATATTAAGGAGAACAACATCGAATTGTTCCAGGCCGAGGGCGATTTAGAGGGTTTGCCCACCGAAGAACACACCAGGTGTATTATGTGGGCGTACAGCTACGATACAGCGATGTTGAAGAAACTTCTGCCTACTCTGGAGGAGAAGTTGAAGTCATAAGTATAAATATCCTGTGACGCATTTATTTATATTAAGTAACGCGAGTACGTTACTATGTTGTACATTACGCAAGGAGGTTTTCGTTAATCTTTTGTTTGGAGAAGCGTCAGGAGACGCTGATGGTATCAATAAACGTGTTATTTTTCCATATTCAAAAGACTTTATGTAATCTCGTTGCGTAGAAGCTATACTTCGTTTGTATTTACTTTAAAGAGGTTACTTCCGGTAGCAGTGAAATTGTTCAAAAACACTCTTAAGTACGACTTTACTAGCTGATTGTAACATTTAGATAGAAGCGACGGTAAAATCACTGGTTTTAAGAACGAAGGTATTTCTGAATATGTGACACATTTTTTTTTATATAGTATTATCACAATATATTTTATCGAATAATTCTGTTCCCTTGTATTGCTTCGTCATGTCCTAATTTTAGCATAATTAATAACTTTAGGCGACCTTGGTTTACACAATTGAGAACGATAGCGGCGCCTCTGCTGGACAAACGCTGAAGCTGAATGTTAAGTCCGTACAGCGCCAGTTTGTGCAGTGGAAAAAACGTTAAACTGTTCGTCAAATTCGACTGTTGATAATGTGTAGCTAACAGTTTGAGCATTCGCCACAGCCATAATTGGCGCTGTGCGGACCTCGGACAGAGCTTCATGTTTTCTCCGAAAGAGACGCCAGTATCGCCCACATTTACATAATGCAGGGTCGTCTAAAAACATTAACAACAGCAAAATCAGGGCATAAGAAACTAAACCAAGGGTACAGATTTATCCAGGAGAACCAGCTGTATCGATACCTTGTGAAAAGAATAGATGCAATGGTTACAAAATATAATTAATTAACATAATAACAGTGTCATTTAATACAGTTTTTAAAAAAGTTATTGCATTTTAAAACGTGCTCGAATACTTTCTGCCTGATGTAGCATAAGTGTTATTTACACCTCAAGCATCAATTAATTATGGCCCGCGGTGTTGTCACTTGCTATTTATACGCGACATCATTGCGATAAATTTTACTGTACGATTTTGTAATATTCCTACTCCCAAGTATCCGTGCCCAAGCGCAATTGCTACTCGCGGCGCCATTGTCGCAGCTTACCAGTTGCCCAAGAAGATGGCGCGACGAGTCAAAGTGTTGCCATTCCGGAATCGATAGTTTTTATTACCGCTGTGCGGCTCGCAGGGGTGGGTGAGCCTTGGGTCCGGTTTTGAGGTTAGGGTTAGTGACTCGGTGACACTGGAAACGGCGGTTACGGGTGTCCGTAGTGCGGGTCGCGATCGCACCGGGAGAGACGAGGCCGTCTCGCCGTTTTGACGGTCGTCGAAACGAGTCGGACTGGTCCTACCTGATCGGTTAATCACAGGTGAAACCAATCGAAGCGAGTTCGATACGGGGGAAATACATACGTTCGTGTGAGAATGGCACGCGCGGCCGATTTGTTTATGCTTTACGCTTCGGCTAAGTCCTCGGGAACAAGGGAACTTGAACGCCGCTTTCGGCCGTCTAAAAATAGCCGCCGCTTCCATCGTGGTTCGTAGACCTCGGCCAGAAGGTTGCAGACCCGGTCCGGTCCGGGTATGCGGTTCTCGAGATCGATTAACGGGGGATCGCGACGCAACACGTGACATAACGATCCATACACTGTGTCCCATTCGGCACACTCGCGGGCCGTACCTCTTTGTTCGCGGATATACGGAAGAGAGATCCGTTTCGAGAGGAGGCCGAGATATGCGGGTGGCCGGTTAGAGAGGAAAACGGGCTTGACGACGGGGCCTACGAGGGGTCGAACCGAGGGGAAAGATGGACACGAAACCGGCGGGTAGTGCGCGGATAGTTTGTCTTACGATGGAACAGCAAGAGGTGTAGTGAAGATGTCACAGACCGCGGATGCTGAGAGTGAGGCGGGCTCCATCTGCGACGAGGAACGCGTCAGGAAGCTGTTCCAAGCATGCGACGGCGACGGAGACGGTTTTATTGACAGGTGAGCAACCGACACCTACAATTACGGTTTTAACGGGGTGCGAGATACGCCGTTTCACATACCCTGTTTCAAATCCTCCGTATATTCTGTTCAACCCGCTGTTTTCTTTCAAATATTATTACCATAAATATTAACACGTTTTTGTACACATAATTGCCCGTTAAACTGACGTCGAGGATTTTAAACAGAATTCTTTCTGTTAGTAACATTTCTCTGGAAGGAACTAAAGTTTTAATCGCTCTAGCTGTAAGTAGGGTTATTTATGGACAGTAGATTCATGAATGTAATAATAGGCTAAAGGCAAATTTAGCACCGGAAACACGTATACAGCCATTTTATTTCTTTTATACTTATCCTTTAAGCTGAGAATTGAGTCTCTAACCGTTTAATTATTTTTATGTTACCATCGCTGACTGCTTAATCTTATATCAAAAATTTTTATTAGGAATCAAAAGATCGTAAATCCCAGAAAATGGGACCGATATCAAATATGGCGACCGGTGGGAACGCGTTGCTCAAAGTATTAACCGATGTATCTTGAGGAACAAGGATGTTATTCCGCTGAAAGAAAATTGCAAATATTTACGAACCGTTCTACTTCGATATAACTGGAGATACTATCGGCACTGTTGCTACACGCAGCAGGAATGGCGCCAACGAAGCGCGGAGGGCTGAAACATTTCGCTTCCAAACATCAGCGATCCGAGTTTCGTCAAAGAGCCGGCGAACTTCAAGCGAATTAAATGACGAAATAGTAGGGTAAACGCGAATCACGTTACAGGAGTAACGGGAGTTTCTGACACAGTTCGAAAGCGAACGAAAAAAAAAAACACCGACTGGTCGTGGTACGTGGCACCGGGAGAAATTCCGATTTCGCCGGTTGAAAAACAATGGTCGGTCGAGAGTTGCACGACAAAGTTGCCCGTTGCGTACGTTTTAATTATAACCCCCATTAATTAGCCGGGTCTGGAAGCATATCGCGATGCCGCGCGAGAGTTAACCCGGCGGAGCTCGCGTTCCTCTTCCTTTCTTCTTCGTCCTCCTCCACCTCCGCCACCCCCCCTTGCTCTCTTCGCTTTTTCCTTATTTTCCCCGCGCCCCACCACCGTCGAATGAATAAAACCCGCGAGATAATGCGAGGGCGCGCGCGTGTATGCGGGATGCTCGCGCGGCAACGCGAGGCCGCACGGCGGTGGTGGTTTTTCCATTAAACGCGTAACCGTTTCCCCGATATTCAAACCCCCCGTTCCCTTACCCGCTGCGCCTCACCCATTCTTCGAGCCCGTTGCCACCCGCAGCGACTTCCACCATTCAGATCGTTCTCGCAAAAATTAGCCGTCGATTCGCGGCTGCCAGTCGCGTTCTCCCTTTGTTAACCCGGTCGAAACCCGTCGAGCTTTTACCGAGCTTTTGCTCGTCGATCCTCGGTACCGCGATAAAAGCTCCTCTCCTCCCCGCCGCCGCCGTGCCACGGGGTTAGAAACCTCCCGGCACAAAAATCTCTGTTCCCTTGTTCCAGGGAACGAGCTCTCTCTCTCTCTCTCTCTCTCTCTCTCTCTCCTGTCCCACCGATGAAACCATCTCTGGATTCGAGAAACCCGCGTTCGTAGAAAAAACGACCGACTTTTTCGTTTACTTTGACTTGGGGACCTACAACGATAGCGCCTCTAGCGACAAAGATATTACCGGTCGTGTAAACCGCCGACGTTCCTTTGACGGGGCAAGTATTTATTTTGGATATACAGAGAGGGATGTCACGGATAGTGTCGGATTCAGACGGACACCCGAAACCCCCGGCCAGGTCCGTGTTTATCCTACGTTATCCTCCTTAGTCGCCTCGGCTCGAATTGATCAATGTGTTGGGACTATTGTAATCGCTCGGATAGAGTAAACTTGCGATGAATGGGATTGTTTGTGCCGGGGAACGTTTAACTTTGGACTTTGGATATTGGACGATTTTCTACCATTAGGACCACACACATTAGTAGTAAACTCCAGTCTAACATAGAATAGTTTAAATAAAAATTAGGGTTTCTTTATTAAGTTCTTTTTACAGTAAATATTTCTCACCACCAATTTGAAGGGTTGCGACCATCGTCAGCGCACAGTTACCTTAAAAATAAATCATCGTTGAAATTTTCTCGCGATCGCTGCAGAGAATTCCTGTTTGTAATAATTACCAACGGTAATTAAGGGAACACTGGCCGAACGGAGGGTCGGGACGACCGTCCGGCCGGGCGTTTCGATTTCAGACCTGAATAGAACGATTAGTTTGTCATCTCGGCACAAGTGGCGCGTGACGAGCGAGCGCACGCGTGTGCACAAGCGCTCACAATAGCATCCACGTTGCACGGCACTATTGACATTTCCAGCTCGGAACTGCTCTCTTGTCCGCGACACATTTGCGTTCCCGTTTCCTTTCTTTCCCTTCCCCCTCCCCCCTCCCCCGGTTCCCCTCGTCTCTATTTTCTCTTTTTATTTGGTTTCCCGTGGCCGGGGTTTCAAAAAGCTTTCTCGTGTCCCGGTATCGACGGCAGTCGATAGGACCCGCGCGACGCGGGCGACGCGATTCCTCCCGGACGGGTTCTCGAATTCACGCTGGGTCCCGGCGATCGATAAAATTAGCGATTACCATCTGGCGTTCCACGATCGGAGACCGCGCGCGGCCTCTCTCGTTAAGACGATAAATCGAAGATTTATCGGGCCCCGATCGGGCCTCTCGATCGTATCTCGCCGCAACGGGCGAATGATCCGCTCTCGGGGCCCCCTCCCCCACCCGTAACAAGTTCCATCGATTGTTTTAAAGCGCGCTCGCGCGCGCGCACGCATCGGGGCCGCGCGAGCACCGCGTGATAATTAACGGCCTACCTCGTTACATCGATTCCCATACCATCGATAATTATCGCCCGTGGGGTGGATTCGTTAAACAGCCATCAATTTATCCGCTTTATCGCCTTAAAAAATTACGCTTTACACGCGGCCCCGGCCCCGGCCCCGATCTCCTCTTCGTCGAATCGAATATTCCTATGCAGGAATTATCAGCCGACGTTCCCTAAATTAACATTTCCTCCCGATCGAATTAGCTATCCTGCGATACACGCTATTATACGTGATAATCGCGCCGTGTTCCCGCTGCAAGTGAATAAACTACTTACCCGCTTTTAATGCTTATATGTTCGCAAATCAATTAAAATCGTTAACGGCCCGATGCAGCGGCGAAAATCAATACGACCGTAAAATCTGGCAGGAGAGATAAGCGTTATAATGATTTCCATGGAAATATATTAACGAATTTATGGTGAAGAATAAATATCTTTTTTCGCTATTTAATGAAACAATTCTTAGTACATCATTTCTTTTAATACGATAAGTAATTTGTACTTGACTAAGTAAGGGTTAACTATAAAACAAAGTAACTAAATATACTAAGTAATTACATATACCAAGTAACTAAATATACTCACTGATTAAATATACTAAGTAATGAAATATAGTAAATAAATTTATAGTATAGAATAAATATCTTTTAAGATAAATAATCTGTACTTGACTAAGTAAGGGTTAACTATAAAACTAAGGAACTAAATATACTAAGTAATTAAATATACTCAGTGACTAAATATACCAAGTAACTTAATATACTAAGTAATTAAATATACTAACTAACTAAATATACTAAGAGTTAACCATAGTTAAGGGTTAACTTCTAACAATCTCTCCATTCTCCCAAAAATAACACAAATCTGTTCTCTGAACGATCTCGCACGAATTAACCCCTTCGAAAATAAAATCAATGGCGAAAACATTAGCTGAATCGTTGCTAAAGCCGCCCAACGCCCCGATCAATTTTCAAACTAGTCACTTTTACCGCTCGACGGTGGCAGCGCGAAAATTACTTGCACGCGGGATGATTCAATGATCGTGAGTGCATTGGCAAGATTGCAAACGGTGATTGCCATCGAATAACTAATCGGCGAACAGAGCCGGCGCGTTACCGATCCCGGCGGCGGCGTCGGCGGCCAGGAATTCTCCATTTAATTTCGCGTCGCGGGGGTGAACGTGAACGCGGGCCAATTAAAATGTTGGCCACGGAGGATGATATTCGCGGCGAGGCGACGCGACCCGTTCTCAGGCAATTTCCGTTGTGTGCACTGCGCGCGGCATACCACACAGACAAGTGCGGACGACGCGGTGTTCGTCGATAGGAAAGGCTCTCTGTAATTCGAGGGGGCTCGATCCGAGATGAAAATGAAAAGGGGAAGGAGAGGAAGAAGAAAAACGAAAGAAGACGGTAGTTTGTTCTGCCGTCCTTCTTCTCTCTGCCGCGAGACTCGACGTTCCGACCTCGGAGAGATCGTTCTACGGCCCTCGAACAGCTTCCCACCCTTCTTGTACTACCTCTAAATGCTCTCCCGAAACGTTTCTCCCCCTTGTCTTACCTCGCGATTACCGTCGCTCACCCTTCTCCGCTTTGATATATCGTAGAAATAGGCAATAGGAATACGAATACTCCGGCGCTGCCTTCTATCACGTCCTGGACCACCCCTCCCCCCACCGTTCTCTCTGTCCTCCTTCGGCACCCTTCCCTCGACTTCTTTAGCGAATCAGTTTCACGGATCGATAGCTCGGGAGATTATTCCACGCGTCGCGTAGATGCGAACGAGGATCGGGATCGTTGTTTTAACAGGGCCATTGGTTGTCCTGTGGTGCAGTCACCCTTATTTATATTTATTTATTTACTGTGAGCCTTTTATAAAGCTAGTTATACGTCGTAGGCGATATTAATATTTAACGTCAAGTTTAAATGTATGGTCACAATTCAGAGAATCGATACAATTACAATAATTACGTTTATAAGATGTCAAGGTGTTGAATAAGAAACTAAAATCAATCATATCATATAACCTTTACTTGTATTTATTTATTTACTATGAGCCCTTTATAAAGTTAGTTATACGTCATAGGTGATATTAATGTTTAATGTCAAGCTTGAGTTTATGGTTACAATTCCAAAATCAATACGTTTAAAATAATTAATTACATTAAAAGATATCAACGTGTTAAATAAGAAATTAAAATCAATCGTTTTTAATTTACAGTAGACTAAAAGCAAGTGTACTAAAAACATTCCTCTTCTTTTCAATTATGAACAACAATTACGATTACAGATTGTATAAGCAATTAGTATCTATCCGACAGACTGTCAATAGTAGTTAAGGGCTCGTCAGATCCATATTGTTCCTTGTGTAACCCGCACGGCCGTCCAATCCGAAAATAGCGAAAATCCCGAATGCTCTAGCGCTGTAATTCCATGGCCGAGGTAATCGAGATTAATTCCATCCCGGATCCGATCAACATCGAGTAAGAGTACGCTATTCGCCGGGAGCGCTTTCATTCGCAAGGACAGCTTGCGCAATCACGTCGACATCGGTTCGGCCGTGAACAGGGGGGCTGTTTGTCCGGGCAACGTGATTCCAGATCCTCGTGGGAAGAAGAAGAAGAAGAAGAATAAGGAGAAAACGAAGAAGAAAGAAAAATGGTTACGACGCCGTAAACGCGACAGAGGGGGGGCACAAACTGCTGCCATTAGTCGAAATTCAGAGCAGCGAAATTTCCTTTCCTTTTCGCGGTTCATTATCGTCCGCCCTTCCGCAGCCTCGTTAACCTTGCCCGACGAGATTCGCGTGTCCCCGGAGCACCGTCCCCCCCGCCGCCCGTCTCGCCGACTCTCCCGGCCTCGGCACCCTTTTCCGAGACCCGGTGCGCCACGTCCCCGTGTGCATCCAGCCGGATGCAGGCTCGAAACCGAACGCTCAAGTGCATACTCACGCGACTTCCTCCCTCGCGCGTCTTGCTTTCCCGCCATCTTCGACTTCCTTTTCCGCAGCCCCCCATTCTCCCGACCGCGGTCCTCGCTCCAGGATCATCGTCCTTTATCACCGTCGACGCCCTTTCGACTCCTCAATTTTCGCGTGGTCCGTGAAACACTCGCGAATTTTTCCGACGCCGTTTTCCGACGAACGATTTCTCGACGAAGCCGTCCGAAGCGCGCCGGCGATACCACGGAAACATAACTCGGACAGACGGCCGCCAGGCTGTTTAAACATTGGTTCAGGCATTAATTAAAAAATCGACACGACTTTATAGAACGATCTAATATTTACATCGGCGTAATTGTTGTAGCTTAAGTCCTCGGTAGGGGACTCTGCGCCCGGCCAATGAATCCGAGCGTAAGCCTCCCCTTTCAACCCTTATTTCGTGCCTTTTTATTTTCTCTCTCGCTCCGCCCGCCGCTCCGCGCGCGCTCTTTCGTACCATTTACTCTTCTTCTTTCTCCTTTTTTTTTATTCGCCGTTTCCACCCTCGTCCTCCTCCTCCTCCTCCCGGCCGTGCACACGCCGTTGCCGCGCGCCCTTGTTCCCTTGCGCGTTCGAAGCCGAAGTTTCGCATAAACGCAACCCTGTTCGCATAGCCGAGGCCGAGATCAAACGATCCTCGGGCCGCGTTCGCGGAGGGTTAGGCTCCTTCCCGGAACAGGGGTAAATCTCGTTACCGAAAACCGAGACGGGCCCGGGCTAGGCTCGCGCGATTACGCCACTGCCGCGAAACCGACGCGATCACGGATCATTGGGAATATCGGCTCGCGTGATCTAGTCGGCCGATCGCCGCGCCGTTTGCCTCGGATTTTAAATCGAATGATGACAGTGTCACGCCCCGGAAACGTTTGTCTCGTAATTGGATTAACGTCGGCCCTCCCCTTTTTTTTTTGTCTCGGAGGCGGCCCTCCGCCGCATCGATCCGCTCCAACTGTTGAATTCCCTTTCATCCGGGCCACCTTTAATCTGAATTAATACGCACGTCCCTGACGTGGCGGGTTAACGATTTTACTTCTTCCTCTTCTTTCATGTTTAAGCATTGTTTCAACAGCCCCGGGGGCCTTTGTTTCATTGCTGAAATGTACTCGCTGCGGCAAAAATGGATTCTGGACAAACGACTTAACGAAGGTCGATTTAATTATTCTGGAAGGCTGCTAAGGGCTCGCACGTGCGGGGGTGTCCGTCTGGTTGAAGGAAGATCGAGTTGATGATAGCGTAACTGAATAAATTCGTCGGGAAGATGTAATTGTTCCACCGTGTGTCCCGTGTTAGTGTAAAGGGTGCAATGAATCGGTCGGTTGAAGGTATAAACAAAATAAATATGGTGGAGTAGCAGAAATTTCAAGATCATGTTCATTTTTTTAACTTTTTGAAGCACAGGATTTCAGGAAGTAGATAGACTCGTGTGGCACAGAAATTTCGTCGCGTTTTTAATTATACAAAATTGTAATCTTTTTATTGAAAGCATATAAAACCATGAAGAAATAATAATTCAAATGAATTTGTAGAATGAGACTGAATTTATAGAATGAGACTTAAATGGTCCCATCATGCATTACCGTACATTAAAAAGGTGGGACATTTTTAATCCCACCGTGCCTCAAAGGGTTAAACAGCATCACATATTTTTTTAGTGACTTTATAACAGTGTAATATACTAAAATTATCGCGATAGTATAATAGTATTAAAAACTTCGTTATGAAAAGCTTGATAGCTGACAATGGAAATTAAAGTCGCTCTAATTTATGATTTATTGCATTTAATTTGTCTCGGAACCTACCACTATAATGTCACGTAAATATTACCACCCTATTAATATGCCATACTAAAAAGCCTTTCCATAATCTGAAGTCTTCGCGAGATATTACGCCTCTCATATTTAAACGGTATATTAAAAATCGTGGCAATCGTAAAGACTAAAAATTACGATGCAAGAAAAAACTGTTCGAGAAAAGTGTGCAAAATTAATATACGGGGGAGTAGCGGAATGCTCCCATTGTCTACTACACCCACGAACGGGGTCGACCGATAAAACATCCCCTATGCTTACTCGACCTCCATTATATTCTTCGGAGAGCGACCCGCTATACGGTAATCGAACAAAAATTCGCCGACGTCTTAAACAACCCGCAGGCGCTGGCAAATTCGCCGGGAGCACCGAATTCGCAAAGCCATCGCCGCGCGAGAAAGTTTCTCTGTTCGCGGAACTCGGTTTCCCCGAAGCAACTGCAGTTTCGCAGTCGGCGCGATCGACGAAAGTGCGGATATTTACCGGCGAACGGCGCAGCACCGCTCTCGCCTCGAACTCTTCCAGAAGCCTCCGCGCAGAGTGTCTCATTCTCGCCGGAACGGCTCCCCGAGACCCGTCTAACCCCGTCCGCGGCGTACTAACCCTGCCAGACCCCGGCCGCGGAACCGTCACCCAGCACGGTTTTTCTTCGCCGAGTTCTCTCGACGGGCTCGAGACTCCGGGGGTTAGCATCCGCGAGGACACTCGAACGCTCTCGCGCGCGAAATGTATTCGCGGGGCTACCGGTTGGCAAACGCTGTCCGCTCTAGGAATACACCGAAGCGTCTACGACACCCTGGGGTTGCTCGCGAAGGGTGATCGCGTTTTATGGCAAGTGAGTCACACACAACCGGGGCTCCGGCCGACCCTTCCTTTCGTTTTGCTGGCACGATTACGCCGCGGAATCGGCTGCGTTCGCAGATCCCTCCTTCTACGCGCTCCTTTACAATGAAATTACACTCGTTCCCGTGGCGCGCACGGCCCTCGGTTGCGCCGACTTCTCGACGTTAAAATCCACCGACCCGCGCGGAAATTCCCGGTAACCGATGGCGAATTCGATCATTTTTTTTTGCCGGTCTGGGAGGGCAATTGCGCGGCGATCGGTATCTTTAAAGCTGGTCTTGAATTCGTCTGTTTTTCAGCGAAATTAATAGTTGGTACGGTTCTGTTAATTTATGGATCACCAGCCAATCAGAAACGCGATGGAGGGGTCTCCAATAATTCTGAACGTATCCTGTGTATCCTAAGCTTGCAATTTTATAGAAGAAATTTGATAGAAGACGATTGATTGATAGGATTTATTTAAGAAATATTTCAAGCGATTTTGCAAGTTTATATGTTTGAAAGTTCAGTCAAAACCTTGCTGATTGCTAGAGTGCGAATCATTAGGCAAGATATTGTCTGCATCGATTTCAAAACGTGGAAGATTAGTGCAACTCTTTCTCTCTTTCAAATAATTTTGATAAGCTATAATTAATGCGTAAACAGTTTTACTTTGTTTTAAC
The DNA here is from genome assembly GCF_028453695.1 of Augochlora pura. Lineage (NCBI taxonomy): Eukaryota > Metazoa > Arthropoda > Insecta > Hymenoptera > Halictidae > Augochlora > Augochlora pura. The sequence continues at coordinate 25,753,376 of NC_135774.1, read as the reverse complement.
ACTTGGACGGCGGGGTTTAGGTCCTCTTAAACTCGATATAAATAATGTTGTTCGATTATTTAGTTTCACCTTATTTTATGTTTCACCTAGCCATTTGTGTCACAATTGCATAAAATTCTCTGTTTGCTAAAAGCTTGTTCTAAAAATATTTTGAAGTTGAACTAGATCAGTATTAGAATGCATCTAATGCATTTAACCCCTTGACGTACCATTTTCTTTACAGTCACCACGATTAGGAATTCTTCAATCGATATAAACTGTTAGAAGGGACAGAACATTAATGTTTATTCCGTGCCTGAATTTACTCGAATGCTTAAATATTAATAACAAGGGATTAGAATTTTATTCCAATTTTAACATCGATATTTAATTATTTGTTACTAGTAATTTCCATCACGAGTCGGACTCGGCAAAGTACGGCAAGGGGTTGATTAAATCGGTTTATTAGAAAATAAGACTTGTTGATTACAATGACGATTGCATGAAAATTGATAATATTTTACGCCACTATAATACTCAAGATATTATTCTCGCGAAACAAGCCATAGTGCCGTCAGTCGCGCCGCTTGGATGTCAATTTTTGTCGAAGCCGGGCGTCCCGACGTCCGTCCCGAACGGATAATTAAGCATTAGATGGTATCGCCGCGGATGATTTACAGCCACGGAGATCAATGGCAGATATTTCTCTTTCCGCGCGATGGAACACCTCTTCCGCTTTCTAACCCTCTCTCTACAGAGGTCCGCGAAGGTCCCCGGCGCCGATAAAAATCACGGTCCTTCCGTTACTATAATTTAAAGATCCCCTCGACCCTTGACACTCGATTAACCGCGCGCAATACGCTCGCGGATTCCACGGTGCCGGCCGGTCTGACGGCCTCACCTGCACGGAACGTTCCCGACCTATCCGACTACACCGTACCTGTGCGCGCCGCGAACACATCCAGCGGAACAATTTCAAAGGTATTCCGCGAACGTCGATTTCAAGGCCGCCGGTCGCGCTTCCTTCCTCGCCGGGAAAGTGGATCGCGAATTTCTCGCTCGCGGCACTGCGTTTTTCGCGAGAAAAAGGGTAGCCGCGTCACGGATTCGCGTCGCGATGTCATTCGAACGGTGCAGTTCCTCGCGAGAGCGCGCCGCATTCCATTCTTCCGTTGCATTTCCTTTGACGTTTTACGGGCAAGATGCGCCGAGTTTCGCAAAAGAGAATTCTATTATATCGCGGGTTTCTTAGCTCTGCGACTTCGCGTATGCTCGGTTAAAAAGAGAACGAAATGTAAACAGCACGTTCAGGTAAGCGCTGCTGCGGTTGCAGCCGAGTGGCTGCTGGCCATTTTTATCGGGAACCCTTCCATACGGAATAAAATTGTGATTCGCCGCTGAATTTTAATAAACTGCACAGAACATTTCTCGAACACAGTATCGAAAGATAGAAATAATTTTTGTAATAGTTTAAGAACGTCCATATATATATCAAATTTAATCAAATAAATGATTTATTTTAAATAGAAGAATTTAATACGTCTTATTTTAAAAATCTTTAGTCAATTATCCTTGAAAACAAACCAATAGTACAGCGATTGGTTACTGTGTAATAATTAGCTCCACTAGCCTAAAATATACGAGAACCTTTTTCGAAGCTGTGAAAAAGATGAAGAGGCACGATTATCGGCGACATCACTTTCGATTATCGAGGTTCGACGAGGTTAACAATGAACGGAATCTGTCCCCGGTACAGCGAGTAAATCACCGCGTATTAAACTCGAAGGGAGGGGGGATGGGGATGGCAGAAAGTTGGAAATTCCTCTGTTAATTAGTCAGCCAATAATTATCGAGTTCATCGCCAGCCAGCGGCCCCCCCGGCCGTTAATTACGCGCTCCATTCTCCGAGCTCCATTTTTCCCCGACACGTGCTCGATCCTCGTAATTTCGTCGGACAGGCTCACGCCCGCGCCGCCCGTGCCCCGGCTTCAATACGGGTCCAATAAATTTGGCGATCGCGCGGCCTCCGGTTATCGTTATTCACGCCTGTCTCCAGCCACCGGTAAATTTTGCACATTTCTTCGCCGGCAGATCTGACGCGGGTCTGTCAGCGCCCCCCTAAATCACGAGTCCCCGTGACTCGGGACAGTTCGTTTCTATTTCCCGGCGATTTTATAGCTCGCGATTGGAGAGCCTCGACGTTGATCGTTGACGCGTTGTTCGACGCAGTAGGAAACAGTTCTAATAAATCTAACAAGCTTGATTTACAACTACGATACGGTATTCGACAGCGGGCGTTCGATCATTTTTGTGTTTGCCACCGGTTATCGAATATCGACGGTGGCTGTAGAGCAAAGTAGGAACAAAAGATGAGTGGAAAAAGTAAGATTTGATTATTTAACCCATTCGCTGCCAAGCCTAAATTATATGAAGTCATTCCCATTGCCATTTATATTTCATCATTTATATTTTATCATTCTCTATAAGAAATAAAGTATTATTTTTGTAAAATATTTTATTTGTAGTATTTTTTCAAGTTTTTTACATATTTATATATTTATGTTTGTGGCCAGAAAAAAATTGCTAATTCAAAAGCCTGCGTGTTATAATATATTTAAAGTAGGACGAGTATACTCGTCCTTGGCAGCGAATGGGTTAATAAAAATTAAAGAAGAATTTTTTTTTATAATCCAAAGTATCGCGAAGTTATTGTGTACGTGACTATGGCCGTCGAAGACGTGAATAAATTCCACTTGACGATGTTTGACCACGTTGGACCTTCTTGAGTTGTCTCGAGTAGGTACCCGACAGTAGACAGTCTGAGGTATAATGCGATAGCTTTCCGCAGCTGGATATCGCAGCGGCGAATCGGCAGCTCGCTTCAAACCAGCAGTTTTCATCAAGGGGGATATAACGATGATTGAGAACAGGCCTGTAGAACCGTGCTAAAGGGAACACAGACGTTCCCTCTGAAGCCGCGGGAGCCTCTCTTTCAGCGCGCGATAAAGTATCCATCGAACGCATTCAGCCCGTTAAGCATTGATCTAGCGCGCGCGCGCGCGCCCGCGCGTCGGTGTTTCGTTATCGAAAACGCGGGCGCAGCGGAACCCGGAAGAGCCGGCAATTAACCCCGGGGTTTTGGCCGTTCCGGGCCGCGTCTGAGGACTCGGCGGAGCGAGCGCAGCTTCCCCGATTTTCCCCGTTGATTACTCGGAAATCGAAACCCCTCGAAACTTGGCCCAACAAAGGGACAGACGCCGAGGAAGGAGATAACGGGGAGGCGAGGCGAGGCGAGGCTTGGCGGGGCGGGGCGCGCGGCCGGGCGACGACAAAGCGCAGACGGGCCCTGGGTGCTGCCGCGAGGGGCGAAACCCGCGATGTTTCTCCCAGTGAAAACACGGCATTAGGTAATGTTTCCTTTCTGCACCCGGTTTTTTTTCCCCTTTCACCGCCCCCGTCGCGCCTCGCCCCGCCTCGTCCACCGTTCGCCGCGGCTCGCCTTGCCGCGCGCTGCAGCGAAGGTTCGCCACCTCTCGCTGGCTTTTTGTTTTTAATGGCGGACCTGTTCCGACGTATCCAGCGGGAACATACCGTAGCGTCTGAAAAGGGAGGATTGCCTGAAGGAGACGCGGGGTCCTTTCACGCGAGCCCGAAGGGCGCCCCACGCGCGTACCAAATAGAGCGGAACACGCGCTTAACGCCGAACAACCCTGTCGCTTTTCAAACCGTTGACCCTTTGCCTACGCGGCTCTTCCACGGTTTTCGGCCTTTCGCGCCCCTTCACCGTCTTTTCGGCAACCGTCGGGTTCTACTCGATTCGGAAGGTCAAGAAGTATACTTCGTACAGCGAGCGTCAATTCGCGCCGTTCAGCTGGATGAGTGCGAAAAGCAGATGCAAAGACGAATTTGAGAAAAAGCATTTTTCAACAACCTTACTCTTTCATTTTGTTAATAATTGAATACAAAATTTATTTCTCGATAAAATCAATTATACCCAAATACAAACCAAGGCGCATTAATTAGTCAGCCCACGGGAATAGGCTCCGCTACTCCAACAGAATTGAACCGCATCACCATCCATGTTCCATGACGTTCAGATTCGGATTATCTTCGAAAGTCTGATCGTTCTGTTTCGCGAATTTCGGTTGATTTCGCAGCCAGCGCGCTTGCTGCGGACGAATGGGCGCGGGGGCGTTGTTAACGAGATCCGGCTGGGAGCTCTCCCCGGCCGGAGGACGAGCCGGTGTCGAGGGCGAACGGGTTCCGCCATTGGATTCGCGCGTCGCAACAATGGGGCGACACTTATTGGGTCGGTTGGCGCATTGTGCGTTGCTTTTGTAAGCGCGAGCCCGCGGTGACGCGGAGGAGAGCTTTCCGATACAAAAGCTTCTCGCGCCCGCCCGCCCGCGCGCTCAGCCTCGTGCTAAACTGCGAGCTTGTAACTAGTCGCGCCGTGTGTAACGGCGCGGCGTAACGTCACGCTGAGACGTCCACTTTCGCCCATCGAAAGGGGTTCGTTGCTCGACGCGAGTGCGGCCCATTGTGAAAATCATTTCACCCGTGGAAACGCTCACGCAAAGGCAAAACATTCCCCTTCCCGGCTCCTCTCGCTCCCTTTTTCTTTTTTTTATCGTTCGCTCGCGCTCCATAGTACTCCCCCCGTTGTCTTTCCAACCGTCCCCCCTTGCTCCTCTTTCCCGGCAAATCAAGTGTTCGCCGAGGTGACCTCGATACTTGATCCCGTCCCGTTCAATTCGGCGTTCTTCTCCGGACTCGTCGTAATCTGCATAATCGTCTCTTGGAGTAAGAAATTGAATTTTGGATGAGAGTCTAGACAGAGCATAACGATTGGTGTAATACTAGCATCTATAGCGTTTCACTTGCATTGTTTTATTTATTTTTCTATAGTTGCTAAAACTGCTTTAATGAAAAGTGGCAGAGAATGAACAGTTATTTATTTTTTCTATTTACAGTAAGTAATTTATTTTTTCTATTTACAGTAAGTAATTTATGACGTTCTTTTATATGTAATATATAAAAGTGAGCGCAGGCCCGACCATTGTCATACGAGGGTTGTGCCTGTCTATACCAGAGAGCAAAAATAACAGTTATGTCAAAAATTTGAATAAATTAACTTTTATTCATCGTGGTTAGCAATAACCATTATAATTAACGAAAAGATTTCTTATAAATAACTATAAGCACAGCATCTTGCAAAACATATATATGTATTTTAATTACAATTAATATCAAGTAAAATTAATTACAACGTTCGGTGGTGAAACCGAGAGAATACCGAGAATAATGTTATTAAAAAGAAAAGTCCAACTGCACGTTCCATTTGATAAATCATAATTTTGATTGAACATTACCAGCCTAACGGAAATTCTCCAGTGTAAAGAAACGTTCGTACCGCGGTCCCCCTATTTTTCCGTGATTGTATAACGTTTCAGCTGCAACGTAACAAGATAGCGTCGCCTTTATCTCGTTTCTATCGCAAGTTCTTTGATTTTGACACAACTTTGTCATTCCACCCCGGCGTGCGGCGTAACCCGACTAGGAAGGAAGGTCTCTGATTTCGCCGCGGTGGCATAATGGTCGGCCGATTCGCCGGCGACCACGATGATCCTGGGACGGTCAAACAAGGGGGGAGGGGGACGAGTGTCGGCCCGTGGACAGGTAGGGCCCATGCGACAGGTAGTGCGACGACCTGCGGACGTATTTAAAATAAAGCCGCGCGTCAGCCGTAAAACCGCACGCGGGACGGCGAGAGTGACACACGCATCGCGGTGGATTAAGTCGCGTCCGTTTCACGCTCGCGCGTCCCGCCGCCGCTTCTTCCTCCCCCCTTTTTCCTTTCTTTTTCGTTTCGTTTTCCCTTCGGTGGCCTCTCTTGTCTTCGCCGCGGTTTTTTTTTTCTCTCGCCGAGCGGAACAGCGAGCCGCGCGCGCGGGGCCGCGTCCGATCCGTTGCAGTGGCACTCGTCGCATCGCTACGGCCGAACCTGAATTTCGTCGAGACGCGCGCGCCCGTGCGGCTCGTCGTCGGTCTCGCACCGAGGATTTACGAGCCGGGCACCGGAAGAATGATGGAGCCGCTGAAGAGGTGGGAGGCCAGGACCATGGAGAGGCTCTCCCTTCGCAGGCTCAAGCGAAAGCTGTCGCGATGGTACGTACCCCGAGGACGGCCCGCGCACCTGTTCGAGCGCGTTCGGTTGCTTTTAACGGCTAATGCGTTTACCTGAAGGGGGGAGGGGCGGTGCTCGATCGCGTGCGTAGTTAACAGCCGATGTTCATTCGGCCTCTGTGACACTGGATATTGGATGAAACGAAGCGAGGCCGACTCGTTTTATTTTCTATGAAAGCCGAGGGGGTGCTTCGCTGATCTCGAATTAACCCTCTTAGTGCCGACCAAAAGAGCCCAATATGCACCCAAGCGAAATGTACAACACATGTTTGATGCGGTTCGACGAAGCTACGAAAAGAAATTATGGAAACATTTTACACCTAATACTTAGAAAACTCAAAGAAGAAATGAAACTGTTATTTATAATAAGTACAATCTAGAAAACATTTTCTCAAGTGTAGCCAGCAGCAATGTATCGTTGTTCGACGTTAAAAAGGCTGAATATTACGTCGATCGACTCTGCTCTGGTAATTTCCCTAGCGTAGCGCGACGCTACGGAGAGGATACTTTGTTTACACGACCGCATCGCGTCATTTCCCGACTGCGGCGAACAAAATTGCCGCTCGCGAAGCCACGCCGCTAGGAGCGAAATCTGCTGACGAGATCGCGGCATCAATCACAATTTATGGATCGGCGGAAGGTACTTTCCGAGCATAATTATGCTCGAAATATCGGCACGAGATGCGCCCATAATCCCGGCGCGGCGGCTCGGGTCTGAAGGGGTTAATTCCCTTTGACGAGCTCGATTCCGTCGAGCGACACACGGTCTGCGTATCAATAATCACTCGAGTCACGCGCGCCGGTCCCTGATTAATTGATTTGTTACACGGGCCGGAGAGTGATGCATCGCTGTCTAAGTGTCGCGGCCAATTATTGGCTGCGGGGCGTCCTCTCGATGCGCTCCGCAGAAGTAATAATTCGATTCTGTTCCGTCGCGTTCGCCGGGCGTCGTCGTTAACGATTCCGTGGCGAGTCAATGAACCGCGCGCGCCCGAGCCACAGTAATATCTCCCCTTGTCCCGTTTCCGAGATAAAACTCCCCGAGACCCGTCGATGCAAGGTCTGATGAGGTCATCCGGCCGCGAAACAAGACCGCTCACTGACACCGTGTCAGCGATCGCAGCAGAGACGTCGGGGATCGAAAGCCGAGATCGATCGTACGGCCCGGCTATGCACGCGTGAGAAGCATGCTCGTAAATCCGACTCCGTTTGCGAGCCCCGTTTCTGTGACGGAGTTCTTCCAGGCGAAAGAGATAACCTCTGGAACGATCACACAAACCTCGAACAATTCTCGGCTGCTGGATTCCAGTGGAGAGGTGTGACATGTTTTATAATAAAATGATTAGACGAGGCAGTTTACGACGACAGCACTGTTACTCTCTATATGTATACAATACTGACGTATCTTTTAATCGCATAAGGCAAAAGCATTAATCTATATCTCATTGTTCCATTTTTACGATTCTTTTCTGTATCTGGAGAAATACTGAGATACGAAAGTATCTATATCTTTATTGACTCCTTTCTATTATATCTTATTTCTTTTCCAATATACACTCCCAAAGAAAAAGATAGCACACGCGTCTTTTTCTTTGGGAGTGTACATTAGCACAGCATTTACTGAGAATAATGTCCCCTCATTTTCGAATACCATATTTATTACTAAGTAAATAAAATCTTAATTGCTTTTCTCTCTAAATCTCGTTATCTAGACGTATCTCTCAGTTCTACGAAAAAGAACGCGTTGTTTATCGGAACCATGCTTCGCCCAGGTCACGCCTGCTTCCTGTCTAACGATTTTCGGACGGTGGACAAAACGCGAAGAAACTCCCGATTGGCGACGACGTAACCGGAACACAGACGGCAGCCAAGAACTCTTCCCATGGAGGGAAACTTTTCTCTCCGCTTGGAACTTTCCGTTTTCGTGGAATGTTCGCGGACCGAGAGCCGAGGAGCGCCGGGGGGGGGGAAACAAGGGGGACGACGCCGATCGGATAACGCCGGATCATCTAATTCCCCGTGTATCTAGATCCGCTCGGGCAGGTGTGAAACGCGACACCGCAGGAATTCCTCTGGTCCGTGTAAGCGTTAATATTTTAACGCGTCTCTCTCTCTCTCTCTCTCTCTCTCTCTCTCTTTCTCTTTCTGCGTTCAGTTTCCGACGACGCTCTTGCCGCACGATTTCCCGTCGTAATTTATGCGATTCCGGTGACGCCGCGGCGGTGCGAACTTTTCAGGAAAGACACGCGCGAACGAGCATAAACGCGATTTCAATGCGGACGGAAATGACACTTGAACGGTAAACGAAAAACCGCGAGGGTTCGCGAGATCTTTGGACGTGGAATATTCCGAGTACGTATCGCGAAATTACCGAAACATGTTCAGCGGAGAAATATTTATATATAACTCCAACCACTGGCTGTATTAACTCCGCTAATAATTTTGTAGTACTTTATTTTTAGTGGCAAAGAGTTTTCCCGCTGATTTCACCAAGGAAATATTAATAATAATATTGAGAGCAATAGAACGCGCTGCGCGAAGACACGAAACGAATCCACATAATATTAACCTCGATTCGACGAGACGCCAGTTTAATCAATACCTTCCGCACATTCCGGATTTCACCGTCGCTTGCCGCCGCGATAATCGATGCGATTAAAATGTCTGCTCAGTAACAGAACGGAGTGCGTGCGCCCCGAGACATTGAATTACACGAGGATACTTCCTAATACTGTCCGGCGCATGAAACGATCGAGAATAGCGTCGATTGAACGCAGCGTCGACAGCATCGCAACTAAATGAAAGACAACAGTGGCAGGCTCTGACAGCGAGAGAGAGAGAGAGAGATCCACCGGTATCCCGGAGGGTAAATGCGAACAGTGTATACAAAACCTTGATGGGCGAAGAAAAGGGTCATCGTGATTGAAGGCTCGGGCCGCGTAAACCGGCGTATCGCGCCGGTTCGCTCCGTAAGAACTGAGAGCCGGCAGTGTAGGGTCATTCGAGTGTCATCCGGATGAATCGCGCGGCCTCTTCATGCCGCTGAACAGATCCCCGGGAGATGCTTCTCGCTGCCGCGGCTCGGATCGCGCGGAGCCGACGCCGGGAAAAGAAGCGGTTAAGCTTTTCCACGTAGCGCGGCCACTCGAGATCTTACGAACGAACGAGCATCCGCGCGAATTACCGGCCGCGCGGGGGTGGCTCGAGACGCGAGGCTGATTCCTACGGATCCGTGAAAGCGGATTCGGGTTAACAGAGAGAGGTACCTGTTACGTTCGGCTTAACGGCTTAACCCGTGGGGCTTGGCCGCGATCGTTGTTCGAACTTATTAACGGGGAAATAATTACTCGGAAAACACACAGAATACTTCTTTATTGCACTGGACGAGAGGAAGCGATACGTTCTCGTTGCACGTGGTCTTCTCAATGCGATCGCGTGTCGCCGCGGTCGCTATTCGCGCTCTCTCTCTTTTGTTTTTTCCTAGGGCGGGATTTTCTTACAATGCAAACTATGCATTCGCTCCAGCATTCTCAACAATCGTAAAACACCGTTTTACGATGATCGCCGTACTGTCGCGACGATTCCCGCTCTTCTTCTGTTTCGCGAGCTTTCAGTCCCTCGTCGCATTGCTCGCGCTTCGCGGAAAGATTATTACGTTCAATTGTTATGGGAATCGATATTTTTCACGCGATCGTCTTCTCTGTGTCGCTGCACTTGAACTTCGATGACGGTGTACGACTTTAATTCTTAACCCTTTTAGAATCAGACAATTTTTATATTTTTATATATTTAGATCTACTTGTATTCGTAGATTTTAGTGAGTAAAGGATTTATCGAATTTTTATTGTAATATTTTCAAATGAACTGAATTTTTCCAGGATTATTAGAACGCGATAGAATCAATGCATCATTCGCTATGATAAATTTTGATCTAAAAATCTAATTTCTGTTTAAATCATTTTGTCTTTATGAGAATTTTTATAGGTAATTTTCGACACCTGCTGAACGAAATTACTAACATTAATATTTCATAGAATTTCCATCGTCTGGCGAGTTGTCGTAAATAAGAGGAACAATAAAAATGCTTTGAATTGGGGAATCTGGAAACGGAATTGCTTCTGAAAGATAATTACAATAGTTGTTAACTCTCGGCGCTTATACAGGTTTGACAATATAAAAATTTGCATTAATAATCTGATTTAACAAGACTCTACTTTATTTAAGAAAAATTAAATTTAGTAAGAATTGAAGTATATCTATTATCTTAAGTGTCGTTCATCTTTCTCTATGATGTTTATTTATTATTATACGTTTTCTCTTAAGAACTCGGTGTTCACAATTATTTGGCGATACATTAGTGAGATCGAGTGTATAGAAGATCTTGCTGGGGTCACGAAAGACTCGAGGGTACCATTGGAGGGTTAATAAATGTAGGTACGCAATCAGCGTCTGCAAATGTAATGTTAATCGGTGAACGGTGGAAAGTCGAACAGAGAGAGAGAGAGAGAGAGAGAGAGAGAGAGAGAGGCGGTGCCGCGAGTCCCTGTCCTGCATTAAATTTATTTCCCTAGGCAGTTGATAGCCTACTTTATTAGATTTTTATCTGAGAACGTGAAAATATATAAAATATTCAATATCTATATTGTCCCATTTGCGATATTAAATATTTTACGCGGGAATATTTATGAGACATGAATCCGCTATTTCTTCGTGGAATTATTGTACATAATGCGGCAACGGTATTCCAGTGAAAATAAAAGATTTAACTAAATCGAACTTACTCGGGCGAGATAATATTCTTATTAGAATTTTATTAAAATAAAAATATATTTGTAATGTCTATGCCAATTTATGAATTTTATGCCAATTTCATCATTTTGCCATAAAAACGGTGCGTGCATTCTACAGAATTAACCAAGTCCAGTTCCGTTTGCTCCCGGATTTTAAATATTATCATTGGACAATCTAGTCTTTCCAAAAATTAATTAAAATATTCACTTGTTTCAATGAAACAAATTTATTGACACAGTTGATAAATAAAAGTATCAACGACCCTAAGCATACTCGTTTATAATTTTGTCAAGAAAAACTCGTCGGTAAGCGAAAAAATTTTCGGTAAATGTTTGCGCGGCCCGCGTGTGAAATTTTATTTGAAAAAAGCGGCTGCCGTGCAGAATCTCTTTTAGCAGATTTTACCGGAATATTCGTCCGCCGCGCGAGACAATCTTTCATTCCATATCGATCGAGCCTGCATGTCCGTCTTCCGCGTGATTCTCGCCCGAACCCGACGCTGACGTTTTAATCCGCCGATACCCCCGTCCCGCTGTCAACGAAAATTAAGAGGGACATCGGAACGTTGGAACGTTGAGGGGGGGGGGGGGGAAACGTTTTATAGTCACCGACGATTTTAATTAACCCGCCTCGACCACCGAATGAACGTGTCTCTCACACTTCCCGCAAAGTGTCTTCCATCTTGCGGTGTTTATCCGTGTGCGCTGTGCACAGATAAAACACCCACCAACGCGGATTTACGCTTCTCTTGATCACCTTAACATCGAAACTGCTTCTTAAAAATGTCAATTTATACTTATTCGACGATAGCATGAAAAAATGCTTGTGACAACGCGTAATTAAAATCATCGCACACATCGTTACACTCCATTAACACGTTTACTTATAAGTTGTTTATATTTTCTGATACGGTCCCACGATTATTTGTTCTCTTTTTACACGGTTCACTGTTACTCGGAGTAGATATAGAAAGTGATGAATTTCGAAAAAAAATAATAAAATAAAAAATGTAGTTAAAATTTAAAAGTAAGATAGATGTGGCATCTATCTTTATTGCTTAGAAAGATCTCGGATCTTTTATCTCATTAATAGAATTTATGAACTGCAGATTTTTATGCGCGTCTGATTCAGGAAGTTGTAATCTTGATTAGAACACCGTAGGGTACTAATTAAAGATCGACGCAGCACTACGTTTAAATCATAATCGATCGCCATCGAATGAACTACAGAGTTTAATTCGCACAATCTCTAGAGATCGTAGCAGGTTCGTCGATTGGCGGATCGATCTTCCATCTAATCGCAGTTTGCATCGATTAGCACTTCGAGAAACGAAGTTACCCGACGATTCGCAGTCCGAGATCATCCAGGTCCGCATTCCTCGCGGTATCCCCTCTAAAAAGACGGGCTAGCAGCGTCGAGTAGGCGAAGCTGCGCGACAATTACGGTTGATCACGTAATTTCCTGGACGAGTAAAGAGCATTCTTCTGTTTTTACATTTCAGCCAGGATCTGCTGACGGTATGCAGGGAACTGAACCTCGAGAACTCGGTGGAGGAGTTGATGAGGGAATTAGGGGCGGACGAGCACGGTCGCATTTCCTATCAAGAGTTCCTCAGGCGGCGCTTGGCACTGCGACCGGAAATCGAGGCTCTCAGGTCCGGCAGGCATCGAACTAGCTCGCACCACACCCACACGCCGGAATACCTGCCTACCAGCAGCGACAACAGTCTCGGTGAGTCGATGCAATCCTCTAACTCCGCGAAAATTAGAGTGTTTGCTCTAACTTAATGACCGCTTTCGGTGGTCCATTTATTCTCAGTCACTTGGAAATTGAGGTCTTTCGATAACATGGTGCAAGTATTTATTTATTATTTGTTTATAACTCTCTCCAATTGTTTAAACATAAATCGTATACCATATGGCTGATTTGGATAAAAAATGTAACCTTTGTTTGAGGATATTTTTCTATTTCGTACAGTTCGCGAATTATAGGAATAAAATACAAAATTGACTAGTAATTATAGGCTAAATAAGCAAGGAAGAATTATTGTATAATGCATATCTCTATAGATGCTCTAGATTAGCACAGTATTTTTATCTTTAATTGGAGGAAATGGAAAATAAAAAGGAAAATAGCTACGTGAGAATTGCTAAAATATTTTTTATCTCAGAAACAAATTTTTCAGTGAATTACAATCTCAATTTCCCTCTTTAAAAAAATCTAGTACAATTACTAGATTAGTTTTACCTCTGATAGGGAATCGCGAAAAGCAATGAAAAAAAACTCGCAAAAATAATTGTCATCTTAAAAAGTTTCTTTATGAAACAAAACTATCTCAAGCTTCGATCACTAATCTTTTATAAATTTAAAAAATTTAAATTGACCTCTCGAAATAGCTTTTATTAACGCTTCAGTCGAGTGCAGGATCGGCACAATAGGGACCCCCTTCGGTTCGGAAGTGCAGGGTTAACGAAAGTATAACTGAATTTATCGATCAAACATCCCCTAACCGTGTCCATTATCGCCGATAACTTTCGGCGCGGGTTCACGGTACGGTATTCTCCGTGTGTTCAGGTACCGTATCGGGCCGGCATGAAAGTTGGGAGTTCGACAGCGGCGCGCGGGACCTCTCCCCGGAGCCCCACACCCTCCAGAAGCTAGTGGAGGCAGCGGCTGGCGGGACCGGAAATATGCTAGACTTGGCGAACAAGGTGAGCCCCGTGAACTATTAAAGCTTAATAAACTTTTCTATTCCCGTATCAGTGGACCTAGACGACGGCTGGCGATATCGCACCTCGCGAAAGTAAAAAAAAACAAGCCCTAAATTCGACGACCTCCAGCAGGTAATCGAAACGAAAAGAGAAGAGTTGAAATAAAATATATGGTGTTTCGCGGAATTAAGTTCATCTATATCTCTTAATTGTTTGAGGCGTATGATTTTAAAGGAAATAAGAACTTAAATTGCACGGAACGTATCGTTATGGAAGGCAAAAATCCACGTAATTACCTTAATCACCGCAGCGCCGACCTTAATCACAACCGCGCCAACAACTTCCTAATGCGTTCTGAATTGTTTAAATTAACGTTGGATCGTAGCGTTGCCAACTAAATATTAGACTGTGTAACTATGGGTTACCTCAACTTTCTTGGGTGTATTAAAATGCATCCCATCGTTTGTAGAAAGCTAAGTAAAAAGTAGGACAGTTTTTAACATATCTGATCCCGAAGAGTTGAAAGACCGAAGATGAAGAAGAAATCTAATGAAAGATCGGTAGAACATACTTACCCCGATAGCGTTCAAAGGGTGGAACCCTCTCGAAATTACGCTCGCAAGATCAACAACTCCTCCTCCAGTATCGTTCGCCCGAAGAAATAGTCCGTGGAGTAGCGCGGATCGATCCGCGCTCGTCGAGAAGCGCATCCGAGGCTACCGATGTCTCTAAAAACGCATCTCCGAGGGTCGCGATAAAATAAATCTCCCCGAGAAGGAGCCGGCAAAGACTCCGTTGTTCCTCGTCCCTTCGGGATAAGTCTCGAATATCGCGACTCGTTAAAACCGTCCCAGTTTTCCGCGGGATCGATAACGTCGACGCCATCGCGGTGCCGTTTGTCCAACCCACCCTCTCCTGCCACCCTCTCGCGCGCTGCGTTTCAGCGCCGAAACGTGAAAAGAGCCCGGCGGGTTGTATCTTGTCCCGCGGTTATCGCCTGGGACACGGCTTTCAATCGGATTCGCAGCGCGCGCGAGGAGGAAGAGGCGCGCCTCGGCGGCGAGGCGTATTCGAGCGGACAGGAAAGGATTCCCGGAACAAGCTGCCGGGTAGCCCGAGCGAAAAGGGAAATAAAAGTCGACCGAATTCCAAGCCCGGCGGAGGAATTATCGCGGCGAGGAAAGGACGGCGGGGGAACGGGAGCCGGGCAGAATGGCACGGGGCATTTACTGCCTATAAATAACCGTTATTACGCAGTGCATTACCGCACCGAAAAACCGGGAACAGCGGCGAGCTAACTGCGCGGAGACCTGCGCCGAGTTTGCCAGCGGGAGCTGCACACAAAGTGCGCCACTGCCTGCGGTTTTCGCTGGCTCGAGGCAGCCTCGCGCCGCTTCGGTGTCGCGCCTTGCGTCTTGTTTGACTGATAATCACGTTCGTGCTCGGTCACCGCGATTGCTAATTCATTGTCGCGTTCGATTTTGGTCAACCCGATTGCTGATTCATGGCCGCGCTGGATTTGGGTCACTTCGCTTGCTAATTCATCGCGAGTCGTTTGGAGAGGGAAGATGCGATTCGTGGTTACAACGTAGACGTATTAACTGATCGCTCACATGAGAGTGACTAATTTTTAACTAGGTTTTAGCACTCTATTCTTTGAATATCGTCGTGCTAATTAAACGTTGCAATTGAAATTATTATGAAGTTGGATTTAATGATTTTCACTGGTTTACACCTTTTCGCTTTAAGCGAATTATTGCGAAGATTTCATGAAACAAAATGTTTTCGTTGGTTATTATCTCGTGAATTATTTCTTTGTGAAAAGGACGTTAATTTAAACAAATCGTTGCGAAAGTGTCATAAAATAGAATCTCTTCCCTCATTACCATTTTCAACATTCTTTCTCTTGACGAATTTAAAATGAAGACCTAACCAATAAGAAATAATATTTTTATCTTGTATAACGTTCTGAAATAAATGACTTCAAATAGTTATTTCTTATTTCTATTTCAAGTGAAATTTATCCAGATCTGTATGGAAGGGCGCGGGGCTATATTAGACCAATCGAGGCCTAATTCCTTCGCCCAGCAAGCCAGCTATCTTTTCATAGAATTCACTTAGGGAAAGGGTGTGGAGGCAAAGAGGAAGCGATAGAACAGAGACGCGACCAATCAGTAGCTCATCTCTTAGCTTAACCGCCTCGTCGTTTCAACCACTGTCCACGCCGGCAGAGGAGGAGAAGCAAGTAGGAGGCTCTAGCCCCCCGATGCGTCGTCATTCATAAGATAAAATTGCACTAACGACCAAGAGACTAGCAACGCTCTCCAGCTCGCGATTCTCTAACGACCAGAGACCAGGCTTTCCGAAGCTTACCTGAACTGGACACTCGTGTGTCACGGAACTCCGGATCCTGCTGCTTTTCCTGGACACTCTCCCCGGGCTTAGCTCTCGCGCAGTCAGCCCCGGATTACTTTGTCCGGTGCGCGCGTGTGTCGTAAACTCGTTTCTCCCGTCTCTCTCTCTCTCTTCGCGAACATTGTGGCAAGCTGCTCTTCGGTCTCGCGCTTTAAATACTGGTTGCGCGGATCTCCCGTCGTCTGCCGGTCATGGGAACGAGCGTGATATGAACGTCGCCCGTGCCCGCGAAAAGAGGGAAAAGCGTTTCGGCGTTGCGCGGACCCGTCTCTAGGGAACGTTTCGAAGGATTAGAACGAAATAGTGGAGCAGTCTCCGTCGAAATTCTCACCTTCGATCCTCTCTGTCGGTAGGCGTTGAGATCTTGTTACGCTAGTTGCATCGGTTTGCTCTATAATATTCCAGATCGTTTCCAGGATCATGCGTGACGTATCGTTTCGAAAATGACAGATTATTAATTCCTTTAATAATTATAAATACAGATTTCTGGTAATAATAATCTGTTGAGCATTACTGTTATTCTGTTCTTTTTAAATCGGAATAGAATACGATTCTCGATATTTTCCTTGTATGATCTTTTACAGAAAACTATGATCGGGAGTAGTATCCTCGTTTATCCTCGAGGGTAATCACGTTGAATCCTCGTAATTGTGGGACCATGGATTTTTATACATGACTTATTCCGTTTTAGTATAAATTCACAAAATCCGCAGTCTGACAATCGTGGTCGGTATAAGATATTTAGTTTGTACAGCTTTATACTCACCCTAACAAGGTAAAACGTATTGAATTTCTTCAATTACGTATTTGTACTTGGCTGTACGAGGAGAGCGGATTATGTGCGCATATTCAGAGATAAAGCGAACAGAAATATTCGAAAGATATAATAAGATTATAAGCTTATAAGGGTTTGAGTTACCGTAATATCTGCAACATTTTGCAACGACGATGGCACGGAAAGAAATAGACCGTATTGAATGAAAATTACCGCGATCCACGTACGAAACACAGAATACAACCGACCGTAGCCAGAATTTCCACGACCACGAGTTTCGCGAAGTTTCGGTCTCAAACCGATCGTTTCTGCGGAAGCAGAAATTCAGCGGGCCGCTGCGGATTACGGTTCGCCTCCCCGCAGCGCGTTATCTTTCCGCGCGGCGAATTTGCATGATTACGCCTACCAAGACGCGGCTCCTACGAGCCCCGATAGCCACCCGCCTGGCTCGCTCGCGATTTTCCGTCGGCTTTTCGCCCGGTGTGCCAGGCGGCGCGGCGGCCTGACCGGGAGAAACGATGCCGCGGACGTTAACCCGCGACCAGAATTTCCATGGAAATGGGCCGCATGTCGGTGCGTTCGCAGCCGACACGCAGCGCGGCAAACGAACCTAACGCTGTCGTTAATCCTCCGCGCGCATGTTGATATCGCGCGAAAACAAACGCAAACGAAGTCGCGCCGGAAATTAATTCGCTTATCGGGCCTCGCTCATCTCTCCCAAAGACGTCTTGCCACCGTTAAAACTGGCTTGTCCCGCGGTTTCGCCGATCTTTATTATCGTACGCCCGGCGATAAATCTGTTTGGTCAAGAACGGCTCGTAAAAGCGTCTTTGGCCGAGAGGAACAGTTTAGGAGAGGTGGTAGCTAATTCCGCGAGACAGACCGAAGGATTTCGGAATTTTTACGGCTCTAGATCGCAGATTTTGATACCCTTTTTATTGTTAGTATTTTTATTGTTATTCGTTAATTAACGGGTGTGAGAACTTCGTGTAAGATTTTTGAGATTAAATGTGAAAGACCTCGCAATGACGAAAATACGTGATAGGATTATCTTTGATTAATTAAATAAATTTTTGTGATTATATCTTTATATATCATTGAAGGAAATGCTGAAGGATTTAATGTGGTAACCAATTACTGTGTATTTCGTTTCCTTTCGGCTAGAATTAATTCCATTCATTTTTGAGAGAAAATGTAATGTTTTACTCGTGTACTCACACAATAACCAGCTCTACTGTTTCATGTATATTATGTATACTCTTCTACTTGGCGAATCGAATTTCTCATCTCGATTCTTACAAATGATCCAAGAAAATTAGAAGACAACCAGAGCAAACAATTGTATATAATTTCGAACCTTCGCCGAATCAAAGCGTGCAGGTGCAGAGCCACTCCCTGAGATCGCGAGGCAGAGCTAGTCAAGCATTTCCCGGCACGTCCTCCAATGAAAATCGCAGCCGACGACCTTGATTTCACAAACGGCGTTTCACCCCGGTGTACAGAGAGCGGGCGCCGCGCCCCCGGTTGAAACTTCCGGTGAATTACGAAATGCACTTTGCCGTCGCGACGCTAACAAACGACTTTCGAGGAGCTCGCCGCTTCCAGCGAGCTTTAACTCCCGACCAAATCTCCGAGTACTTACGTCAGCTCGCGTGATCCACGCGCAAAACCCGCGAGGAACTTGCCGTTGGTAACCACGTCCGGGGATCGATCTTCCCGAGCGACGAGCCCCCGTTATCCCCGAGGACACCCCGTCTAGCATCCTGCCGCTCCTACTCGCGTGCCTTCCGGCTCACCCGCCGCGATTTTCTTCGCCGCATCGGAAACCCTTTCGGCTGACCTACTTCCGGACCGTATTTCACCGACCTCTCCCCTGCCAGAACCTCTCCGGCTGATACGTGCCCTGGACTACGATCCGGAGCCGCCCGTCAATCGATAACAACGATTTCCAGGTGTCGATTCGCACCTCTCGGGTCCACAAGCGATTTTTCTCCGCTGCCGTTGCAGAAACGATAGCAACCTCCGCGCAATGAGAATTCGTCTTTAAGGTTGATTATTCGGACGGAATATTATCGTCCAGATAAAGTTTTCATAATTGCTGCTTCTACGCTGACTCGAATTATGCGTGAATTATTTCGCCAATTAATTTTTCGAATAACGAGGATTTCCTCTTTTTGTGAAAAATGAGTTTGAAAAATCTACAACTAATTCTCTTCAACATGGTGTACCCAAACTGTAGTGTACTGGCTATTCCTGTCCCTCTAAGGATGGTGTATCCTATAATGATAATTATCTGATAATAATTTATAGTCATCACACGAATACAATAAAAATAAATATATCACAGTACAATACAAAGAGTAAGATATAGTGCAGTATATATAAAAACATCTTGCTTCCATACCTGACAATTGTCGTCATCAATTGCGAGAAACAGGGATTCGGGAAAATTCGAGACTACTATAATCCAATTCCACGTCATATTCCATTGTCTCATGGTGGATCCAATGAAAAGTTAGCCGACAGCCTTAGACAACGTTATTCGAACACGCGAGTTCAATAGTCAAAAGGATTAATTAAATCCCAGGTAAACGGTGCTGCGAATGCAAAGTGCGTCGACAAGTAGAACAGGCCAGGCGCTGGTCAGACGCGGAAATAGACTAGACAAGAGGTAGCGTTGCAGAATGAATTCGATGGTGCAAGAGGCAACGGTTGGGAAGCTGAAAGCTAAAGTTTCGATGGCCAAAAAGGCGGCGTGGAGCGCACGGGGGAACGGTGTGCATTCAGTGTTCGCTGATTAAACAGGAGTATCAGAAGTTGGCGGGCGAGCGAGAAAATTGTTTCCGGCTAAGGAGTGGATTACTTTTATTCGCCGGGTTTAATCTTCGTCCGGGGGCCTCGGCGAAATTGGAGCGGAAGGAGTCGAGGAGAGTCGGTGTTCTCCTTGGAAAACTGAATCCAAGTTGCCTCGATTCCGCACGGAGTTTAACGAGGCGTCGGAAACTGAACGGACGCGTTGCTGCGCCGGTCAATTTGAAATTCAACAAGCGGCCGAGGTTCTATTCGGCCGGCTGCTACAGTTATCGTTGCGATACGATGTTTCGTTCGCCGAACGATCGCGAAGGACGATGCTGTACGGCGTGGGTCTGCAACCCGTGGGCCTATGTTCCAACTTCTCCCGTTTTGTCGCCTCCAAAATCGTCGAATTCCGACTCGCCGGAAAAAATTGGTGAAACTTTCGAGAAAACCAATCGAAGAACTAGAACGAGAAAACTTATAATCAAGTGTGGAACAACGCGGAGGCTCGAATGATGGTTTTGAGATTGCATGGTAGCATTCGGTGCGAGTAATCTTCTCGATCAAGTAGTAAAGCATCGAGGTCATTCGGCGGAATGTTAAAACGTTGGCAGAAAATAATAAAGTTGTAGTAACGTGCGACTTTTTAATAAAATATAAGGTGAAACGACAATGGAAGAAAAGAAAACTGTTTTTTCCTGGATTAATATTATATAGCACGAAAATTAAAATTGATACATTTACTTTATTCTCAATTCTGTTGAAATTCGATAGAAATAAACTTTATACGTGTATCCATTTACAGTAAAATATGTATTTTAAAATCTTCAACGCGTCACTCGGTCTCGACAAATA
Source organism: Augochlora pura (assembly GCF_028453695.1). NCBI lineage: Eukaryota > Metazoa > Arthropoda > Insecta > Hymenoptera > Halictidae > Augochlora > Augochlora pura. The sequence goes on along the minus strand of NC_135774.1, from coordinate 25,732,868 downwards.
TCATTTATAAACACTGCGGTTACGTATACTCATGGGACTGACTGTAGGTACAGTCGAGTACAAATATAGACGCCCTTTAAAACGCTATAACCGACTCGTTTCTGTCTTATGCGTCTCGGAGGAACTAAGAGGTTGGACACCCCTGGCTCTATGGTGCACCGTGCACCGTGGACTAGAGGCACGGTAAAAGCACGCGCAGAACGAGGCCCGGCCCGACCCGGCCCATAAACAGGAACAATCGTTCCCCGATCGGACAAGGATGTCGCGGATTTCTGTCCGCGGATTTCTGCGGGCCACCACCGGGGACAGTTTCCCGGGAGGAGTTATCGATCGATGACCCCAATAGGGCACTCATAAAAGTTATCGGCTCGCCCCGGGAACGATACCGGCGCACGATATAAGATTACACGCTCGATGCGCCATTGTTCCTCGCGAAATCCTCGCTCCGCGAGTTGTATCGCGCCGCGCGCGGTCCTCCGCGAGATAACGGCCGCACATAATCGTGCGCTGCTTAATTCAATCTGTCGTATCTCTAATAAGCCGTGTTCGGTTTATCTCGTGCCGCGCAGCGGTCGCCTAACTGCTCCGTGCGCTCGGGACACGCGAAAAATTATAGCGGCCGCCACGCCTCCGCGGACTCGGACCGAGTCCACCTATCATCTGGAAATTTGCAATTATTTCACGTATTTGCACCTTCACACATTTGCTGCCAACATGCCACGTTCACAATCTGGCACTCTGCGCGACAATAGTGAAATTAATTTTATATTGCTACTTAAAGTCACAGCACGTAATGATGCATATCACTCTCTTAGTTGACCAGCCCCTTTTTTTAATATTATGAAATAATATTATCACGTTAATATTAACAATATTATTCTTAATATAATTCTACCACTTGTCAACTAGAAGACACATACAGCGAGTCATTTGAGCAACGAAGATGGACGAGAGAGAGAGAGCAATGACACCGTCGATTCCGTCGTCTTTTGTCCATCTTTTATCGCGATCGCAGCACGCACGACACTCGAGTGATCATCGTTCCGTCATAACAAGCGTCCAGCATTCCCACGAGCACGTGTGTACATATTTATTATTACGATTATGGCTATAAGAAATTCAAGGGTGTGGGCGGGCAGACCCTTTGTCCTGCAATCTAGAGGTCGCCGGCCCTGTAGCCAGTAATTGGCAATAAAAATCAGTCTCATTCGATGTCGCAGACGTCCAATATCACGGGACGAGGTCTCTTCTCGTCTTGTCGTCGGGGCGTCGGTGAAGACACGGGGGTGGGCTCTCGTGGACGATGTTTTTCTAGGGCAGCGCGATCGTTACTTTCTATCGCGACGGTCGGCCGCCTGCCCGCCTTTTCTTCCCCCGGATATTTACTTCCGGCGGGGGCGGCAGTGTCTTCTCAGACCCGAGAATTTCATCCCCGCCGGCGTCTACGAGCTCCGAGCTCCGGGGTGAATTCTTCGGGCGGCGAGCGCGACGCAATAAAGCCTAGAGGCTTCCTTTACACACGGCTCTCGCGCACACGTACGAACAGCGGCGACGCGCTCCGACGCCGTGAGATCTCTTGCGTCGCCTGTCTTCGAAACCGTCTCGCAATTAACGGCTCTCTTATTTCTTTATTAACGCAACCGGCGACCCGTTTATTGCACACGGAACTCACCTTTCGGAGAGTCCCGCAATTTCGGACGTCGCTGCAATAAAACCAACCCCCCAGTCTACGTATGTCCGCGTATAACCCTTTGCTCTCGCAACACAAATAAAAATTGTTATATCACGCTGCGAGACAATTTTTATTTGATCAGTTTGTATTTTAAGAAGTGTTGAAAATAATTATTGTACGAGACAGGAGATTCGATTCCATATGCAAAAGTGCAAGGGAAATTTCGCAACTTAGTTTGGACATTAAAATAATTCAGAAATTTTCAGATATTTTTATATGAATTACGAATATCTTTCTTGCGCAATTTTACCACAAGGGATGAAAATTAACCCACAAATATCCGAAAATTCTGCATTTTATCGCTATAATTCGTAAGCTCTACAAGATAGGAGAAATGTCTTGAGACAAAAGTTACTTATTCCGTCGACATTGTCTCCGTCACCCACTATTTTAGTAAGAGATCGTTTCGAGGACGCGTCGAAATTCGGACGGCGATTAAAGCCACTCCCAGCAGCCCTCGCCGAGCGGAATTTGAATTCGCTAGTCCCTAAAGGTTTTTGTCCCACCAGAGAACCCAACGGCGGCTCCATCGCGCTGGCCCCCGCAACGGAAAACGGCGTCCTGTTAATTGAGAAATTAGCGAAGTTAATTAAGAAGCCACACCCAGGCCGCTGTCCCTCTAATTGCGCCGCCACAATCGCAGCACGCCGGCGTCCTCCTCTATTTTCCACGATTTCTAGCGAGTACTTACGCCTACGGTTTCCCGTTTCCGCGACACTTTTCCTTACATCCACCGGCTGAGATCATTCTGTGCCGCGTATTTTTTCCGTTCTCATTAGGCTGATTAAATTCGAGCCTCCGAAGAGGACGCATTAGCAAATTGCAGATGAGCCTGCGTCGTCTAAAATTCTCTCAGAATGCTTTCACCGTCGTCGACATCTCTCTTCCGTTGTCCTGGACGCGATGTTCCCGGACAAACGGGAGAGCATTAAATTTTTAATGTTAAATGATCAAGGCTGCTCGCTCTCTGAACCGTCCCGATGCTGATGCCGCATTCGAGAGTCAAAGCATTCGCAGCGGTCACGCTAGGTTGGAATTGCATACCCGGCGCAGAGCATCGGAACGATTAAACCCGATCGTCCCACCTAAACGTAGGCAGAGCAAATCGATTAACCGACCAATGGCTCGCTATTTCGATCGGAGTCGTTCAACCTCTCGCGAGCGGGTTTCCGCGAGGCGTCGCCAATAACTTTCGTCTTCGGATATAGTCGACAACCGGAGCCGAATGGGTGCCGGTCCCGTTACGCCGGTTGCGTCCCAACACAGGAGGACAAATATTCCTAGTCGACGAAGCAGGTGTGGCCGCTAAACGGGCGGCGCTCTCCGGCTGCTGCGGAGCCCCCTCGATCCAGCGATTCCTCACGAGCCGAGAACCAGTTTCCAGCACGGAAAACGCGCGTGGAAAGTAGAAAAATAACAAGCGCTGCCGAGTCCTCCAGCGCATCGAAGGAATTCTTTCACGGTGCCCCTGAAGTGCGCGCGTGTCAGAAAAATCGAAACGCTTCGAGCGTTATGAACTCGACAGGCTTGTTTGGAGACACTTCGCGTAATTGGCAGAAACATTAGAATACGAACGAGCGTGCCTCGATCACGGTGGTTACGGCGGTAGATTATAGCGTGGCTTTTAACGCAGTCGTAATTTTTATTGCGCGACGGAGATAATAATTTATATCGGCCGTATCTTAGGTAGCAAATTGCTCGGGCGTGCTGGCAAACATCGAGGGAATAATTATTATTTATTATCGTTTATTTCGAGTTTACGGATCGACAGTCTTCCGTAGCTAAAGGCGGCTGAAAGCTGTGAAATTGCGGAGAGTTCAGGTCTGTTCTCTTATCTTTTCGAACACACTTTTGTTCGCTTAATATTTGCGATTGTACAAGAGGTGCTAACCAAAATACGAATAACTTCCTAGCATGATAACAATAAACTCGAAGATACGATTTCGTGCCGTAACGAAGAGTCGGGTATAAAAGAGTACATACACGATGGTATAAAAACAGTGTAATCACATGTATCATTGCAACATAGGAGAATGGTAACAAAAACCTATGAGGTTGTGTACGTGTAACGAGGTGCGTGATGCGTCGGCATCACATTCGCGAGAGAGCGTTCAAAGCAACAATGTGGGTTACAAAAGAAATCCGAAGAGTCACGATAATGGTTAACATTTTTACGCGCAGAATAATATCGGTGTAATCAAACAATTTTATAAGGCGTCGTCCAGGATCGCGTCGAACGCCCGGTAAAAGCCGATCGAACTGGACTAAAACTCGAATCGCGATTTTTGTCTGTAAAAGTACCTGGGCTCGGATGCGCCTCGAGTGGTCAGGGAATGCCAGTCGATTCTCGGTAATTATGTCAGGTGCGTACGGGTTCCAGGTCGTTTGGCTGTAAACGGCGATCGGTCCGCGGCCGTTAATGGAATCGTTGGTGCGCAATCGCGTCGCCCCGTCCCTGTAATCGAACAGAGTCATTAGTCGGCAGTCAGGCCGGTGATTTTCACACTTCCTGGCAATAAATAACGGCCGGACCAATGGCGGCGCGAGAGCACGCGGCGCAATAAACGCTCGCGACTTTGTATCGATAAGGAGGGAGGTCCGCTAAAGGTCCTTCGCCGTTCATAAATCGTCCCGGCTGCGAATCGTAAAGTCGTATAAAGCGTATAAATCAACGGCCGCTCGCATAATAAACCGTAGCGGCGCGGCTCGCGCTCGCTCTCGCCCGGCGAGTACAACGGCTGCGGCAGGGGGGCGCACACCGTGGCGCACCGTAAATACACCCGGGCACGTTTGGACACCGGGAGCAGGACGATAAACCGCGGGCGTTATGGTGCCCGCGCAATTAAAACTCGCGCGGCCCATACCGGAATACGTTCTCCGTTAGGGCGCGCGTTGCGGGATTGACTTCGCCACCCGGTTTCGCGACACCGTCGACTGGATGATACTCCTCACGTGGGACGTAATGACACCGTGGACGATACAGTCGGATTTGCCGGTGAAACTTTAGCTGACGACTTCACCGGATGGAACACAGGGATACGTGGTTGTCGGGCCTCGCTTTTAACCCGATGCGCGTAGGCGAGTGGATCTTTTAGTCGGCTCGGATCTGCCACTGATTCGAAATACACGTGTAGTGCAGATTTCACGAGTCCTTAAAAGTTAATGCGTTGCTGTTGGGAGACGATTTCAGAATCGCTCGAAGCGATCCTGTAAAGGCATTTTTCACATCGGTTGCGATTTTCTGAAACAGTTTCGTAATTTCTTGCGAATCGAAAGAACTTTATCTTAAAATAGTATCTTTCAGCTTTAATTTAAGACCTGTAACTTTCAAAAATTCCTACAGAAATGCGATAAAATCTTGAATTTCTTGTTCGAAATTGAAACAGAATCAGTGATCGAATTTTATCTATTTTTCGAAATGACGTCGCAATTCTTTTTTTATTTATTCTACCCTATCTTAAAGTACACACTTTCGACTTTAATTTAAACCAACATATATTTAAAAAAATCCCTCAGGAATAAAATTGAAAATCGACTCAAACTCTTCCACTAAAATTAGGTATTGACAGCGGCTAAGTTTCGAAACTGTTCCCAGATAAAATCACCATATAGACTAGACCGCCGCCCCAAACTCTCCCGTATTCAATAAAAGAGTTGACGGTAACACATTTGGCAAACAGGTTCGATTCTTCGCAATATTTGTCACGAACACACGATAACCGGCGTTCGAACCGTAGCCTGTCGCAGGGACGGGGTTAATATAGCGTGCGGTCTGCTCCGCAGATCTTTCCGGAACCGTGGACACAACTTCCTGCGAAACTTTCGTCGTTTGTCTCGGGGAGTGGTACAAAGTTGGTCTTTCCCCGCTGAGAAAAATTGAAGTTGACCGACGGGTCCCGCCCAGCCCCTTTTACAGTACATTGCTGCGATCGTGGCGCTGTAATGTTCAACAGGCATCCACCACTGTCACACAATTCCTAAATCTTCCTAGACATTGCGACTAATATTTTATAGGAAAAATAGAAATGGTTAAATCGAAATCAATGTAAAATTGTTCGATTATTGAATGGAAGATAATTAACGAACTTCTGTCATTTTGATTACAATACAAAAATTATTGGTTGTAATATATATAAGTCAGACGAAAATGTCTTAACTCTTTTCTCGAAACATATTTTTCGAGATACTTGTTGCAGATTGATTAACACTTTACCGACCGGTAGCCTGTGAATCGGTTATCATAGTAACCAATAATTTGATGTCTGTTATTGAGACCAATGTATTAGATTGTAACACCGTAAGCTTCACTATTAGTATATAATTTCTTAAATATTAAATATCTTTCGCGATTAATAAAATAAATAAAAAATGAAAATAGAAACGAAAATTTAACACTCAGCTAAATTTTTACGACCCAATAACCGGTCGATAAAGTGTTAATAGACCGAAGATTTGATGCATTCATGACAAAAACAAGATGATGAAGTTCAAAAAAATAAAAAAACTGTAGTATATCAATAATTTAATTTCATTCTCATAAAATTCTTGAAGAGAGAAAAATCGTACATTTTTATTTCGCATAAGAATCCGCATTCTAAAAATTAGTTTCTGATCGTAAATAAACAACAGCCAAATTCTGAGATATCGTTACAATATTAGTAGTTTAGATCCGTCTCTAATCCAGCCTCCAAACGTACGAACAAAAGCTGGAGGTGTTCTCAAGCGTAGCAATTTCCTCGACCACCCCGATTGAAGCTGTCTAGCGAACCGGGTTGCAAAACGCAGCCTAAAATCTCGTTTCCCAAGCAAAACCAACCAGAAGCCGATGAAGACGGTCCAATGGATGAAGTTAGGTTAGCAGAGTGGATTGTGGTAGATCTAACAGACCGATATCCGGTTTTTCTCGCGCGGGGTGTTTCCGTGGTGCACACGCCACCGCGAGCAGCCGTATTAGTTTTATCAGCTGCGATAGCCGCGGTTGGTCGCGTATCGGCGGCCAACGTTACACGGTTGTGCAAGCCACGGGAGAGAGAGAAAAAGAGAGACGGGAGAGAGAAAGAAAGAAGAAGAGAGATAGGGAGAGAGAGAAGGAGAGAGAAGGAGAGGGTTGGATCGGAGCTAGGTTTCGGTGCAACGAGCCGCGAGATCGGCGTCGCTCGGCGACCCTCGGTCGGCCTCGGGCTCTGCTACGCGAAATGCGGCAGGGGTGTGGGAGAATCGGTGGTTCAGTCCGTCAGCGAGCGTTTCGCCCAGCGTAGCGGCCGGTCGTCGCTCCGATCGACCGATCTCGTGCGCCGACACACACCGATCGAGATTAATCGCGCGGGTACCCCCGGACCGAGTGACACTGTGGACGCTGGTGAAGTGCTTCTCCGACGATCTACCGCTTGGTTCATCGATTCCGAGGCGAGATCGGCCGAGGTTGACACGTTGCGATCGGTACAGGACAACGTTCCGATTAATCGAATTAATTGGCGAGGAGCGATTGCGATTACGAGTCGCGTCCGAGAGATTTGCCGTCTTCGCTGGTACGGAGATCGGTCCGGTTGATATTTAGGACGGCATGGAGATCGAGGCGATCGATCGAGCGGTTACGGTGCTCCTGGTACCATTGATTAGGGTCGGTGGGCGACGCGAGAAGTCGTAAAATAGTCCGAACCCCAGTTACATGTTAAGCGACGCCGCAGTATACGCGGTCGTTGATCGAATAATCGAAACGCGTGCAGTGCGGCAATCGAATTGTTCGCCAGATTGATTAGAATTAGAATTGCGGGGGTTCGGTGGATCGCGTTTCCTTGGTAGCTGTGATAAAAGGTTGTCAGCTACCCACGGAAGTGTATTTCATGTAATTAATTCTATTTTAATGAGATTTCTTTCTTATAATTAATTCAGATAATTGCGGTAAAAGAATTAGTAGAAGATAATATATTGCAACGGAGTTTTATAAGGGTGGGTCAAAGTAGACCCGGGAACCGCCCACGAAAAAAATTACAGAATAACAGAATTACAATGGGAATTGCTTCAGTTTCGAATTACCGAAATGGTAAAAATGCTGTTCGATAGGTAATTGACGATGTTTACTCTTGTTCGATTAATTAAGCGCGCGTGGTTTCGACAGTTCGGAACTTCTAGTGCTAAACTTGGCCAGATCGTGTCCAAACAAATTGATAACCTCATTTCGCGGTCGTTAAGCCATCTTTAGTTTCTTGGCAAACGCAGGCCATTCGGACCAACCGGGCGGCAATTAGGACAAATTAATTATACCGTTACGAAAGTCCAACCCTGCAGAATTACGAGGCTCTAATCTGAAAAACTTATTAGCCTACATGCACGAAGCTGCAATAACTAATCTCCATATACCCAAGAAATACATACATCAAAGAAGACAGCAGAACACGCCCGAAGCTGTGGCACGCTTCAAAAACCCCTAACTTCCTTAGTTAAATTATCCCAACATTTCTGATCATCGACGAGACTTGAAATTAATAAAATCAATTTTAATGAAACCAAAAACAAATATATAAAATTACATTTGGAAGTCTGAAGTATATAGAATATTTTAGTGGCAATATATTTTAAAATATACTAAAAATTGGCAATTATATTAAATTAAATTAAAATTCCTAAGTAAAGTTATATGACAGTAATTAATTCTTGGACGGTCACACTTTTTGCGAATTTTAATAAAATGAAGAAATTGTAATGCATTACCATGAAAATTAAATTAAAAAAATTACGTTGTCGCAATTATGATACACTCGTTTTATAGAACAATTACGATATGCTTTATTAATAATACAAATCTGATCGATTTGGTTGATGATATCATTTCGATAGGCTTTTTAGCAAACGGAGCCGAATCGATTTTGCTGGGACTCGTAGGGGACGCGAATTTCGCCTAATCTCGGCAAGAGATCGGATCGCGATCGAGTGCCCTCGCCGAGAAAAGGGAGCGTGACTCTGCCCTTATTTTTAGTCACGGGTCAGAGTACGCGGGGCAGAGAGTCGCAGCTGCACCCTTTCCACCCGTTCTCGAAACGCGGATCGTTTGTTACGGGCACATCGCGATGCAGCCAGCCGATCGATATCGCGTGTCCCGCGCCACTATTTTTCTCTGTAGATCGCGGGTGGATCTCGATTGGCATGGCGGCGGCTGGAATTGGCGCAGGTCCGCGTTTATGTAGGGCGCGGGGAAGAACTGGCCCGACCTCGTGAGCACAATCGATGCAAAAGCAATTACGTTCCCCCGGCTACGTAAATCGCGCTGCTGCGGCTCGCGTTATCTACCGCGCGCCCCCGTGGATTCCATGGGGGTAGCTCGCGCCACCCATCACCCTCGCGGACGGAGTCGCGGGTCTCTTCTCCAGACACGACCATAATGGGGTAGAATCTCCTACTGATTGAGCCGTATCGATAACCGGAACGCGATCCTTCTTTTTCTCGGCGAGCTCGTTTCGCCCGACGACGAACGGGCGCGATATATCGGTATCATTGATTCTGAGGGGCGGGGGCTTCTCGGTCGCTTAGAAGGATCTGAATGTTCCTGGGAATATTCCTTGACCGTCGGACAGCTTTTTATGCTGGTCGACTCGGCTGGGAAAAGGAGTAGATACTTTAGGGTGTGGTACGTCGGTATCAATAATTAAATAAATTGATAGTTGTTAGATAGATTGTACGCTTTTGAAAGTTCGCTTAATCAGAGCACGAAGGAACGAGCTCTTAGAAAATGATACCTTTATTGGATTCACATTGTTAACACGATCTTTGTTATACTTAGATATAATAGAGGAGGCTTACATTGATTAATACTGTGTGCTGAGATTAGAATTGGGCATTACATGAATTTCATTCAAATAATTCAAATAAATTCTTCGAATAATATTTCCGAATAAATTCTACGAATATCTTATTCCTTATTCCTAATTTAAATGAAGAAAAAAAAGCCAGCTACCAAAGAAATATGTTCCTAAAGGACTACTACGTACATCTTGGAAAAGCTTATTCGCGCATCTATAATAGTTTCGCAGAAGAAAATTCGACCTACTTTATATGCCAAGAAAGTTTTATCGTTGCAAGTGTTATCTTTGTCGGTTCTTGAACCGTGATTCGCTTTATTCCGCAAATATAAGTGGCCCAATTTTCGCGGACAGTGTACGAGGGGTTAATTAGGCGAAGCCGTCCGTCGGCCGTTAACAGCGGAGAGCCAGCTAATGAAACCGGGTCGTTAACGTTATTCGCTGATCGCCGGCGCGCTCACCTTAAGCGGTGACAATTTACATTAGCTAATGGGCCGATTCGCGCTGGTCCCGCAACGGTGTGACGTATCAACATCGCGGGAACCGCGACGACCCGGGTTGCGTAAATTTTCGAAGTCCCCGACCACAGTCTGCAAACGGGAACCTAGCGCCCTACCCGACGGTAAATCATGCGCTAACGAGATCGAATCGCGCGGAACAGGCAGACGCGTTCGAATCTAGGAAACTGCGACCACCGCGTCCTCTTTATCGTCGCACAGTCGACTTCGGAGATCGATCGATTTCCGCAATAATGGCGCTTCAATGCCGCGACGATTGCTCCCTTGCCGCTTGTCGGGACTCCCTTTGTCGCAGGTGGGTGGCTCGTAAAGCCTGGGAACCGTTTCGGGGACGATGCAGGCTGGTGGCCCGGTTGCGAAAAAAAAGTGTCAACGAATTCCCCTTTGTCCGAAAAGATTGGCGGAAAATCTACGACGAAAGTATTTTACGCTCGGTTCTTTCTTTAGAAAATTGATTTTACAGGCTACCTTGGTCCTAAAACGTGCTCCATAAAAATGACTCAGAACTCGATCATATTTTAAATTTTTCACTTTCATTTGATTTATTTGGTTCATAGAAAAGAGTTTCCATTTGTAAGAGATTATAAATATTAAAAGGAAATAGAAAAGTGGATGATAAAATAATGAATTCGAATATATTTTTCATTACTATTTTCATTATACTTTCGTATAGTTTAATCATGTCTATTGTTAATTAATAAAAATTGTAGAAAATCGTAAAAATATCCAAATACTTCCGAAACACTCCTTTTTGGCTATAAAAATGTTCACCACATCGTTCACAATTTTTCCGCTACTTTGAACGTCGTTGTTACGCAGCTTTCAAGTTCCCCATAAAAGCAATAATTTTATAAACGGCGCCGGCAGAGTTTTCGACCGAATTAAATTATCTCGAGAACAAAGCACCGCGGCAAGAAATTGTCTGCCGCATTTTTGACCGAGGAGTCACGCGGTCGATGGTTGCGCCACGCGATTGTTGCTGCAGCCCGCGTTAAATATTAATAAGCAACGTCCCCCGTCCGGGCTTCAAGAGAATACATATTTGTCTCTCCCGATGCTGAACTTTGTTCCGTTTCCTGCGGAAATTTCTCGCCGTCGCAGCGGAACACCCGACCGGTCATTAAGCCGTTACTTATTGCGCTCGTTTGCTGTTGACTCGTTTCACGGTGTTTCCGTTAAGAGTTCTGGCCAGGCGCGATTATCGCGCTTCGAATACATTGAATATTAATAGCCCCGATGGAGTTTCACGGGACGTTAACGTTCTCTTATCAAACATCGATTTGTTACGGAATAGAAAAACAGGTAAACGACGCGCGCAGAGCCCGGGGTTCGCTGTGTTCCCGTTTAAAAATCACTGGCCTGGAGAGAGCATGCTAGCGCATCCGCGCGCTTAGGCGCTTCTTCCCCGTCGTTTCCGCCGCTCCAAGTTTCCTGGCTCTCCTCCAAAAAGCTGCTCGACCATGGCGGTCCGTGCTTCCAGGGAACAATGCGATTCATTTAATTTCCATTAAACCCGATGTCTCGCAGCTCGCCGTGGTCCACACGGCGGCGGCGCGTCGCACAGTGGTCGATTCCTTCCGAAAAACGGGCTAAAAACATCGTCGTTTGCGAACTTGCTTATCGACAGGTAACGAAGTAAAACATCGTAAATGGACGTGTCGTTTCTGCCAAACAATGATATAACGACGTTAATGGTTTCTATTTATTTTATTGTTAAACTCGCGAGGCTTGTAGCACGCTTGTTTTAATAAAGGAGAAACGTGTTGAATTCTTTCAATTATTAGTAATAATAAAGGTTTAAAATCTCCCGGTTATTCGTATTAGACAATATCGAAGTATGTAATAATTTTCCACTTACAAATTTTTGTTTTTATTTGGATCTATTTCTTGAGAAAAGCAGCCACTATGCGTCGCGACGTTCTCCACCCCAATGCCGCCCTGTCTGGCCAAAGGAGCGACGATACTACTAGGAGGCCACCGGGCCAAAAGCCTGAAAAACAACGTCTTTAATCACCTCGTTGGCACGAATTCTGTTATCCTCGATTCATTGCTGGTCTGGAACCAGTTTCCGTGACGGGAATTGTTAAAGTATCTTCTGAAATCGCCGTTCCTTTGACTTCTCTCTCGCCATTGTTCTCTCGGAAATAGAGCTTGTTCAGGCACCCGGAGAACTCCTGATAGTTTTACATCTTCTTCAAGCACGTTTATGCGATTAAACTCTAGTTAGCTAATTAACAGATTTACTGCCACGTTAACCACTAAAAATGATTTCTTTGTTAGATCGTATTCTCCATGCGCTGCAAATTGATTTTCGTATCTTTTATTCATCCTATTCCCCACCCTCTATTCAATTTTCATATTTAATATGAATGTAAACACTTATTTATACAGTGATATGTAGATTTTATTACAAATATAATATTATGTCATAACAAACCCAAATAATTTATAAATATAACTTTTAAATATAAAAGGTTTGTTGGTAAAATGTTCACAGATTTGCCTAAGAAAAACTAACGTAATTCGTAGGTCAAGTTAGGGGATGGAAGAAGGGTGGCTCGCAGGCGTTTAGCTGATCTTATTTACCCCTCTGTTTTCTAAAGCTAAACTCCGTCCCGTTGATCTACAGATTAGGGACAATGTGCTGTGTGCTTGTCAATGGCCAGCAGCAAACACCGCATAGTGTTTACCGCGTGTTGCCGAGCGACACATCGCGGTCGCAGGCTGATCGAACATTACACGCGTTTATGTCTAATACTCTGCATGACCGAGCCTTGCCAACCAACGGGAATCGGATAAACGTACCTGCTTCTAACACGCCTAAGCGACTACGCTTACCTGTCGGATCAAATTCTCCCCTTCGGCACCGATCAACCCGTAATCCCCATAACGGAACCATTTTAGCCATTAGTACATCGTCTAGATGTTAAGGTTCAGCGTAGACGTTAGTATAATATTTTACAAATGCAAACAGATCTTTCACTTGCGCTGTAAAAATAATTGATGCCGAGGCTTCTCAATCTTCGAGTAAACAATAATCGTGTCGGATTCGCGAACGTAAAAGCGAAATATTTCGAAATCGAGTTCCGGCAAAGTGGAAATTAGGGTACCTATCCGATAAACCGTTCGGTCCTCCCGTCATCCCCAGGAAATTTCACGAGAATCCATCCCGGCTGAGTATCGGGAAATTAGCTGGGAGCCGGTCGAAGTAGTCGAACGGTTAATTCCGGTCGTTCGGTAGAATGAATCGGGCTCCTCGCCCGTACACGTCATCCGCGATTCTCCGTTCGAGGAGACCTCTGGGGAACTCTGGGTAGGATTCCTTGCATCGGGGCTGTTTACTTTCCACTCGGGCTGGCGTGGTTCTCTCGGCAGGCACAATCCTGAATTATCCTTCCGCGGAACGGGTCTCTCGAGCGTGGCGTGTTCGCGGTATCATTAGCGCGCACCGTAGAACCTTCGACTCGCGTGCACGGGGCGCACAGACCGCCGCCAGACGTTATCCTACTTGCCCGATTCTTTGTTTCCCGCCTTACATATTCATTCACGGTATTAGCGTAATCACCGGCTGCTGCCGCGGCGGCGGCGGCGGGTGCCGTTGCTCCGTTCATCATTCCCGCGCTTTTTCCCCCTTTTCAATTTCCAGCCGAGCTCCGATTTCGTCTCGTTCCGTCTTGTTTCGTTTCGCGTCCCTTCCATCCTCGCCACCCCACCCTTTGTCCGACCGCGGTGGAAAAATCGCCGGGCCGCATTCCCGAGCAACGATTTCAGGGATCGGTAACAAGTTTAACGAACTTGCCGTTCCACGCGGAACCCGTCCCTTCCGCGTTCCTGCCGTTCCGACGGCTCTTCACCGCCGTGCTACGAGAAAAACACACACCACCACCACCCCCCGTTTCCCTGGAATTAAGCGATCCGCTGGAAACGACATCGTTTCGACAAATGAGCTCTGCATGCTGGAGACTCTCCACTTCGGCAGACGTTAACGCGTTAACAACCGCCGACGAGTGCGCGCGCGCGCGACTTTTTTTCCTATTCGATGTCCTCGGGTGTTAAAGCAGCTTCTTTTTAAGCAAGATTTTTAAGCAGAACACACGAATGGTTGGGTGGAATTTAATAAAAATGTATCGTTCTCGACTCGCTGAGATTATTTGGAAGGGGGAAGCAATTTTTATTCGACTCTCGTGTCTGCTGCTATTATTTTTATTTTGCTCAAAGATTCGCAGTCTGGCTATTGTGTTCCGTGGTATATTTTATGCTTCTAAATTCTTATCCTCCTTCTGAAAAAAGAAGGCTTTAAATCTGTGTGCGAATGTTTCTTAAATTAATTAAGAGTCGTTAAATGAAATTGTACTTGAACATTTCACCAGAAATTTATTTGAATTCTTACACTCGAGAGTCGATTATTCTTGATCTTTACCGAGTTAAGACAGTTTTACAATTTTCTTAGCGCGAAAGTTCGCCAGTTAATCAATCAAGGAGCGTGCAAGAAACTTGTGTAATCAAGTTCCTTCGTAATTTACGGTCACTGTAATAAACACAGAAAAGTTTTGTACAGTTAATGGATCCCGGCAGTCGACTTTTAACTGCTACTGCGAGTCTGTGAGATGGCTCCGTCTGTTACATAAAAAACAACACAAAAATGACAAAGTATAAATCGAAATAAGCTTTCTAACTATGCTGGAATAATTCGCAGACGGAACTGCAACTAATATCTAAATACACAATATCGTTTTATATGCATGACGTTCGTCAGCAGTGAAGACATTGTCTCATAAATAGAATAAAAATGCAGAACTAACTATGTACAAGCTCGGCAAGCTTGTCCCTCGGACAGAAAATCTTGTCTAATGGTGGTCGCAGTAAAACCCGAAGAGGAGCTCGTTCCTTAACATGTAAATTAATATCGCCGTGGCCTTCGAGCTTCGTCGAACGGTAATGAACGCGGAGACGGACGTTTAACGGCGCGGCGTTACAAAGCGTCGGGAGGCGTGCACCGGGGAGAGCGTTTTCGCCGCGAAACGAAAACGTATAAAATGACGACGGTGGAAAAGGAAGACGAAACCGGAGGAGGAAAAGAAAGAAACGCGGAGTCGTAAACGCGGGGATAAGAGGATCGTATCGACACGCCGCGAGCAACGGGGACGTCGAACGCGTTTCTGTACTCACCGGCGCGGACTTTATTGCCCTGGGATTGCCAGCCCGAATCCCGGGCCAGCGCCGACAAAGTTAACAGACGGATGAAAAGCCTCGGGCTGGGGGGAAAAAAGAGTATTTTCGATGCGGACATGTCCGGGTCGCCGTATCTATTAGGCTAATCCGGAGATAAACTATCGGTCGATCCCATCTGCTGCTTTAAAGGGTTCCGCTGTGACAATGGAGCTGTTCGACAATTTTTTTTCGCGAAAACTGCGGAACTCCGTCGAACAAGAGGTATCGCGTTCGAAAGAGCTTTTCTCGAAGAGTGTTCCATAATTTTTTGGTTGGGAAATATTCATCCGTTACAAAGTTATGGTCGATCTCTTGGAGGTCCTCTTACAAAAGGTGATCTGGGGTGATCTTCGCGGAATGTTTCACGCACTGGCTCATCTGATACGCAAAATTTTATTAAGATCGGATTAAGATACTATTTTATGTAGCCTCGTAACATCGGCTTCTAGAATTGCATTTTTCTAAAAAAAAAAGAGGTAAAACGAAATAGTTCATAAAAATAAGATATAATAAAATAACGCAGTTGTTGGAAAGATAGTTAAATACCGAGTTCTATAATTCTTATCCGACTCGTTTATTTCCCGTTCAACTCCCGAGCAAATAAATTCTTCGAAATAACGATCTCCTCCTCGTTCGATCGGATATTTATTCGCGAACGTCGCATAAAATTTGCTCCGTTAATCCTTATCCGTTGCCCGCCGTTCGAATGAAATCTTTTCCTCGACTCTGGCCAGGCGACCGACTATACTCGACCAGCGCGTGGCCACGCACCGAAACGAGATCGAGTCCCGGCAGACCCGAGAAAAAGGGATTTCCGCAATCGATTCGCGACTGGGAAATTATAGCCCGCGCCGATACCAATGGCAGCTGTGAACCCGCAACGGGTCCCCGAAGGGTTAATAAACCCGGCACGAGGTATACGTGACTGGCCCGTTCGAACGAAGAACGGCCGTGGATCTCGCCGATGGCACGTGTGCGATCCCGGCCTTGCTAATTACTCATATATATAATAATAATAATAATATCCGCGCACGCGGCTACCTTGGCATTCAGACGCCCGCTTCGGCCAGTTGTTCGGACCTGACCCGGGTCCTCCACCGGTGAATCACGCGTCTCTTCGAGAGCGACCAGCTGCCGGGACAATTGGCCTTCCCCCCCGTTGCCCCCTCCCCCCTTCCTCCTGCTCGAGGAGGCCGCGCGCGTAATTAATAATCAAGATTGGAATCTGCACGCGACAGTGAGTCAACGTCGCGCGCGCGCGCGCGCGCGAGGCGAATCGGCGGCGATTGTTACGGCGTCGCCACGGCGAAGAAAAAGGGGTTCCGGCGGCCGTTGAAAGGTGGGAAAAAGGAGCCGGGCTAATGTAAATGTCCGCCGGATACGACGACAAACGATAAGCTAATCCGTTGAAAGCGCAGCTGCTGGAACCTTCTCGCCGGCCCACGAGCGCGCACACAGGCGCGCGCGCGCGACTCGTCCGCCTCCGCTTTTCGCTCGTTCACCGGTTTTTCACGGTGTTTGGGCAGCGCTAATGGAACCACCGATCGCCTAACTCGATAGAACGCTGGGAGCTGGGGGCTAATCGGTTTCCTCCGGATCCGCTGACGGAACTTATGGGGCTCGTACTTTTTATTTTCGCGTGGAACGCGACGTTTCCCGCTGGTCCATACGTGACAGATCTAATAAAGTTTCTTGCCGTTGAAACCGGCGGATTAATTGGTCCGTTCGGTCACGGGTCTGTGTTTGTTACAGGAGCCGGATTGCAAATATACATTTTTCTTTTGATAATTTATGGAAATCGAAACGGAGGAATTTCGTTCGTATCAGTGGTTCTTGTGTTCGCGTCGTAAATTATTTTAACACCTTTCTGAGCGGAATAATGTTAATCAATTTCGCCCGAGCGATTAATATTTTTTTTTTTTGAGATATTAGCAGAACTTAAAAATCTTATCAGACTGTGCATAAATTTTGACGAACAATTTTGTAATCGCTGCAATGGTAAAGCAACGTCATAGCGTGCGTAGAGGCAGTGTCTTGCCTTGAAAAGGTAACAGTGCGTTCCAGAGGTATGAACGCAATCGCGAGAAGGGTGGTTCCAGCTGACTTAGAAAAGAAACAACTCGGCTAATGCGTACCGCGATCGCAGGCCACAATTTACCTGCAATCGGACACTAAATCGGTTTAGATAGCCCTTCAGACCCGGGATCGGCGCGCGCTCGTGCTCGTAATTTCGCTTTCGAGGACTTTTGCAGTCCCGTTGGACCGTGCCGAGAGAAAAAGTCGAGCGTCTCGGTCGTAAAGAAATCACGGGGCTATTAGCATACGTTCGAACGAGTTACGCTTTCGAACGAACAGGGGAGCCATTTGCTTAACACGTTCACCGTCCCGAGCATCGCGATCACAGGGCTGCAACGTATCGCGGTTTATTTAAGACGCGACGAACGATACACGTAATCGTCCCGTTTATTGCAAAAGCTAATGAATGTAAGAAGAATTTGTTCGGTGAGATGATCGTCCGCCGGGAATCTCGGCAGCAGAATCCATCGGCGGTCCCGCAATCGCGGGTTTTCCCCGACAAGAGGCGACCGAAATGCGGCCCCTTTGATCGCATTGACCCCGCATAAAAACTAATTGCGACCGGTAATAAGGGCGTCGTTAGGTCCGCGCCGGATATCCCTGTCCCCTCCCCCATACCACCCTCCTCGACGGTCTCATAATTGTCGGTCGAGCAATTAATTTATTTCGCGAACGCGGCGGCTCCGCCTGTTTCGCGACGCGTCCTCTCTCTCTCTCTCTCTCTCTTTCTCTCTTGCTCTCTTTCTCTCTCTCACTCTGTCGGGTCCAGGATCTCGACGAGGATCGATACGGCCTGCCGGAGCAATTAAGCAGCCCTGTAGATCGGCGAGTTTACGCGAGCACCATGCGAACTCAATTACGGGAACCCACTGGCCGCGCGACTCTCCTCTCCTCTCCTCTCCGCCGACCCCTCTCTTCACCTCTCTTCACGCTTCTCTCTTATGGCTGCGAACGGAGAAGACCGAGTTACGCGCCGAACATCGCAAGCCGTCGATCAGACTCGATCTTTAAGGGAAAGGAATCCCGATCTTCACCATCTGCTTTTTTAGACAGTCTTCGATGGTGTCAGGAAGATACAGTGGCTAATAGCGCGACGTCCCTTTTGGCACGATTTGATGACACTTCGCACGTACTATAATACATTGTGAAATGATTAAAATTAACCCCTTACGCTGTATCGACGTGTTAGACTTGTTACGAAAATTTCTGCTAAGAATAAATATTGTTCCTTGGAAATTAAATAAAATTCTACTCCTCTGTTATCGATAGATTCAGGATTTTATGCATTTATTTTAAATTTAAATTTATGCATTTTAAATTTCCGAACACGTTAAAAGAGCTTATGGATATTGTTACATTATTTTCAACTTGCTACGGTTATTGTTTAGATCTGATATGTACAGTCTAGTTACCAACACTAAAACATTAAAGCAAAAAGATTGGTATGCGATAAATGCAGATTTCCTTTCTCCTCTAGAAATTTATTAGCTGATCGACGTATCTGAGAATGAAATCGTTGCTCACTCTGATTGTTTCTGCAGAGCATGACTAGACTGAAAATCTCTTTGCAAAATGGAAAAATCATTTACATTGAGTACAATACGTGCGAGCAAACGTCCCGCGAATATAGCAATATTTCTAAATACTTTCACCGCCCTCTTTCCTTCGAGCTTTCATTTATCGCCACGAATTTTGCAGTTCGATCGCGACGTTACCGATTACAAAGATCATCTTTCCAGTCGAACGCAGTCTTTTTAGATCAAAGTGAAAGCCGCTAATCAGTCGATTACGAATTCGCGCATCAGCTCCGAAAATTCCGGAATTCCCGGGACGACACAATATTTACTCTCCGCAGCTTCGGCTTCGCCCTCACCCCTGCTCCGTTTGTTTCTCCTAGGGCTGGGAGCTCGCTCGCGGATAAATTTACGCGGCGCGGCACAATATGCAAATACGTTCACACCCGAGAGAGATTTATCGTCGAGGCAACGCGGGAACCGTTTGCCGCGGTGAAATTAGTCGGTTGTTTTCGGACGTTGCCGCGCGCCTCCCGGCTTTCCGCGCGCGAGTCTCGCCGCGGAATCCCGGGGCGAGGGCCGGGTAAACGTTGTGGAAACAACGCGGAAAAGTCGAGGATCCCGCTGCCGCTAAATAAGGGCGGATGGTAACGGTTTTGCGGCCACGTCGAGGACTTGTATGGATTTCAGCGGGAAATATTCTTGAAATCTTGAACCGCGCAAGAAATGTTCAAGTTTTAAGATGTTATTTAATACCTTCAGTTCTGATACCCAATTTGTAATAAGTTATCAAGCGATTGAAGAATTATTGCGGTAGAGCATTGGTGAAATACGCATTTTGTATCGTATTTTAGTTATTTTTGAAGAAATGTTATGCATTGTTCTTTTATATTTTTCTCTTCCCTTTTCTTTCAATTTCTTCATTGCTCTCAATTTTACTTGCATTTTCTTCTTTTTCTTTTGACGTTATTTTTGGTAACTGATTGTACAAATTCATTGTTTCTTTTGTATTGTATCTCGTCTTTGTTAGTTCCTATAATACATAGAATAGTTTTTGAAACGAACTATCTTTACATATATGTAATATAATTCTCCATACTTCCGTACGTTTAATTAATAAATGTAGCTATCCTGCTTAGAATTCTACAGGTTCTTTATTAAGCTAGTTCATGCTATAGAGAAAATAATATTCTCATGCACCGTACGTATCCACTAGAAATAATGTATTTACCCGATACATACAATATATGATACGATATATGTATTTACCAATTCGTAGCAATGTCGATAACTACGAACTCCATCCAGCTTCAAATAAGAAAATATGAATAATTATTCAGATGGCAAGGGACGGTGCGCCGATCGTAACCGGTCCATCTACCCTGCCGCAAAATAATAGGATTTCGTAGCGGGAGAACTCCAGGATCTCGCTGATCCTCGACATCGGTCTGGAATAACCGAAAGGATCGTTTCTTTCCCTTTTATCGCCTCTGTTCCTCTTTTTCTTATCGGCGCGAGTCGTTTGCAGAAAATCAATTTGCTACCGGCGAGAGCCGTTCAAAGCATTCCTCCCCGCGGGCCGAACGATCGCCGCGCCGTTTTCTCTGGTCTCGAGAAATTAAAATACTCCGTCGGCCTTAATAACAGCCGGCAGACACTCCGCGTGGAATATCCAATAATCAGATTAAGCACCGCGGCACCAACCGGGCTGATCTCGATGCAGATCTGTTAACGACGGCGAACCTGAGCTATCACCGCGATTTTCCTCTTTCGTTCGATCCGCGGACCACCCTATGGGCGACCTCTGTGTCTTGCTAGCCACCAGGGTTTCACGTGGTTCGCAAATTCTCGAGAATTGGGGCACGCGCTCGTTTTATTCGCGATTTCAGTTTTAGGAATGGAAAACACGAGTTTTAACAATGACAGAGTTATAGTCGAAGATATAAGAGAGTTATATGTAAGAACATAGGTCTTAGTGCGCGATTTTGTAACAGGGATGATATGGTGTAGAATTACAAAGGGAACTTTGTTTTAAGTAATAAAAAACTGAATTATTAATAATTAAAAAATAAAAGTTCTAGATTTAAGAACACATCATTAATAATGTATCAAGAAATATAGAACCTTGACCCTTTGCACTCGATTGGTGCTTCGGTAGCGTCAATGAAGATTGTTATATAATTAACAAAATAATGTTGATACCCTTCTTGAAAATCATAATAGTTTTACGAGTCACAAGACTCAACCTCATACAGCAAATTATACTAATTACTATACTACAGCTGATCAAAATAGCCATTTTGGATCTAAGCTTAAAATGGCTTCGAATGCAAAGGGTTAAGTACTTATTTCATTTCGCATTAAAAGATATACGTCAAATCGAACTACTCGACAATTTTTCGCTGACAAAAACAAACGTCTCAGATTTTTGTAGAAAGAAGTCTGCAAAAGGCTGCCATCATAGAACAAACCTACAAAATACGGAAGGTTTTTATAGGTATATCGGAAGCGAATTCGCGTTTTGTTCGGTGAAAAAACCTGCAATTCGTGTCGGATTCCGCGAGACGCGTCGGGAACCCATCGTTGAAAAGCTAACGAACGACCTATGGGGAGAGAGCATCGAAGACCAGCGTTGACCGGGCCACTAATGACAGGTTAACGAGCGGCCGGAATGCCGCGCTCGTTAAACACGTTGAAAATATATTAAAGAAACAGGACTAGGGTGGTAAAAGAAAAAAAAAGTCCGACGAGAGGAGCGCGCGGAAAACCGACGCCATTACACCGCGACGCGGACTTTTCCACGATTTCAAGATCGGGATCGGTGGGCGGCACGTGCCGAGCGGGGAAAAATACGCCGCCGCTCTATGAATTCTAATTAGAGCCTGGAATTTTCTCGTTGCCCGGCTCTAAACTGCAATCGTTCCTCTCTTTGGTTCTCCTTTTTCTTTTTGCTCTCGGTGCTTGGGATCTCTGAATTCTGCGCCACAGGGTGTCTCATTTTTTATCGAGACCCAATCCAAATACCTGCATTCAAATCATATATTTCGCGATTAAAATACCGGTTTCGTTAGCGGATATCTGATCTTGTGCTATGGGAATTGTACTATGTACAGTGCGTTCACCAGAAGAAGATGCACCATGTTTACAGTCCTATTTCTGATGCAGTCCGTTGTTCAATTTGCTTATGATTGCAAGTAGTAATCGGCTATTGGTCGAAGAGGACGTTGAATATTAAAACTAGGATTCGCGTTGATACGAATTTATTTATCACGTTTTTAATGTCTTAAGTCATATTGTGCGAAACAACAAGTATAATTAATTATTATATATACTAACATGGGTATTGTTTGTTGACCAAAATTGTCAAGAAAATTTAGAGCTAATGTAAAGTTGAGTTAAATTACAGTAACATTATAATTTACTGCACTCTCGATACGTATAGATTGCATTTAAAGATAAAAATTTCAAAATGTTATTTAAGCACAATAATTGTCAAAGATGTTAACAAACATCTCAAACAGATAGAACAAGATGGACCACTCTGTCCAAGCGAAGACAACAATACCTAATCCGAAAACGCGTGCCGGTACAACGATCATGCTTATTCAAATTCTGCGTTTCTGATAAAAAATAAATTGATTGCGTGTACATAGAGATAAGAAAATCGCCAATCCTCCTCGCCAATGTTCGCGGTAAATCGCATCATTGCAAGACTATGCGACTTGGTCAGATAGGTTGACCCGAAGCCGGACGATCTAGGAGGAGAGAGAGAGAGAGAGAGAGAGGACGATGACGAGGGATCCGATGGTGAGCAAGAATTAAGGTGAAGCGCGTAGACAACGTGGCGGGCTTCACGGTGGCCTTGAGCAATGGCTCCGCGGAGCCGGCATACTACGTGGATCGGCTGCACCGGCAGAGAGTGCAGCTGCAACACCAGCAACACTGTCAACAGCCGTCCAGATTCCCGGCACAACCGAGCCACGTACCTGCTACCGGCAAAGAGATCCTGGAGGCGCCGCGCAGGCACGATCTCGTCTACGTGCACTGCGCCACTACGGAGGACGAGGATGCTGAAGAGGAGGAAGAAGAGCCGAAGAGGTTAACCAGGTCCAGGTCGTGGCTCTGCTGCCCCGGCGATCACAGCTCCGATAAAACCGTCCCCATACAGGTGGAACCTAGTCACAGACACCAGGAGACTGTAAGTTCGCCCCCTTCCGGTCCATTTGCTATTCCTTCTTTTTTTGGCAAAGCCGTTCTTTGCGAAATCCGTGCCAGCAGACTACCAGACGGGATGCGTCGGGCACTGCATGAAAATGCGATGAAAATTGCGGTTGTTTCGGTCATCGTTTTCCCCGTTTGTTTGCAAAATGTTGGCTCCTCCTGAACGCTGTATCATTTATCAAAAAGATTTCGTTTCGTGAGAATGTTGAAAAAGCATTTGATTCGGCATTTTGCCAATGACAAAAAAGCCTTTTACCAGCATGAGATGTTTAAAGCTATTAAAAAGATGTTAAGAAGTTTTTCTTTCTCTATTTAAACACATTAAGAACTCGCTTCTTCGTAAGAGTAACACTATTAAGATACATCGTTCTACTTAAGGAAATTAATTTGATTACAGCAGAAATTGCAAGCCAATTTTTAGAAGTTATCTCGACGAGGTTAAGCAAGCTTAGGGCACAGTCTTTGAAGTTAACGTTTAACGAGGTCCAAAGTTAATTATCGGAAGGCGTCGCAAAGTGGAGCAGAGCGACGTAGTTGTGTAAAAATCAACGAACTTTTGATAGTAATGAGATAAGCTGATGATATTTTTACGTTACAGCTGAAATTTTGTAGGATAAGGGAAAATTGGGAAGGTACGCTATGAACATCTCTGATAACGTGTTTTGGATGAAATTTCGATAGTGCTGGAAGATTGGAAAGATAAGAATAAAGTGGTGACCGTTCCCCTTTTCGATATCGATTCGATAAACCCGATCGCAGCGTGCTAAATTCGGAGGAGGATCTGATTTTTCGACATCAATTAAAACACGATTCAGGAGTCGACCCGACTCATTAATTTACTCGGCTAGCGCCAATCAAATTTAACGAGCAACCTGTGCAAGTGAGCAGGATACTTCGAACTATGGACGACCGATCTAATCTCGTCGTCGAGAGAAAGCGTTATGCGATTAAATGTGCCATAAAACGCGACAACCGCTCAGCTATTATTATTATTATCACGACAAATCTGTGCAATTTATAGAGGACGTAAATCATCGTTTAAAAAGATTTGATATTCGTAAATACTGTCAGCGATCGACGGAGGGATCGAGCGATTAGCGACTCCCACGCTGCCATTATGCGTCGACGTACGCTTTTGTTAGAAAGTCGACCAATGATTGAGCCATTAAAGAGCGAACCGTCTGCAACGTTTCGTTCGTGACATTTTATATTGCTGAATTTATTACATTTGACATTTTTGTGATATTTACCAATAGACCGCTAATTCTTATAAAAAATGTCTTTATTAATTCCAAGATACAAGGATTGCATTTTTTCTGTCCTTAATACCAGCTTTAATCAGTTAACATTAATCCTGTAACATTTTTATATTCTTTATATATTTTTACATGCATTTTATGAATGCATAAATTCCGCAGTGCATTTATCACATTTTCCATAATTACAATTACGAGTTGACTTATTTAATCGCACTGTGGTGAATCTGGCCAATTTTTCGAAGATCATCGATATCATCGAAGGAATTAACGGTACTGTCAGCAACCGCGGCGATCAATTCTATTTCAATACCAGATACGGACCGGCAGATTGCAGGATCACCACCCCACCCGTTCGCAATTATTTTTCCGCGCCTTATCCCAACGATGATAAAACTCGAGTCGACAAGATCGCCGCCAGCTCCAACCGCTCCGCCCTGAAAAGTTATGCAAATCGCGGATCGCCGTAAGATCGCCGGCAGACCGCATTTCGCAACGCGGGTTTCAATTTACTCCCGCATCGATCGTCGCCCACGAGATTGCAGTTCGAACCCGTGTCCAGACGGTTCCGCGGATTTCCTGGGACGGGACAATTTTACGCGTTTATTCCGGCATCGATTAGGGGCGCGCGTGGGTCGTCGAAGCGCCGTGGGGCGGCGCGGGGGTAGACGGCGGCGATAGAGCCGACAGAGCGTCACCGTGAGCGCGTTAACGAAACGGAACGAGACGGAACGGGAACGGGGACGTGAACGCGGGAACAAGCCGGAGAGGCGACGGATATCCCGACACCCGATAATGGAATTCCGTAATTTTTGCCGCTGTCGTATTCGATTCGAGAGCTGCGCGCGGAGGATTGAGAGCTGTCTCTCGGCAACAGGACAATGTTTTCTGTCCTTCCGGTATACACCCGCCGTCGCCCTTCCACCCCGGCACTTCATCGACGGTGTCCATATTCATCCGGGAGCGTCTCGTTCATTTTTTATCCTGCTCGTCTTTCGCGCTCGCCACGTTCAGATTATCTTTCTCCCGTGTCAGCCGGTTCTGCCCCCTCCCCCGGCACACCCCCTTTCGCTGATCCGCCCCGCGCGGTTCGTCGTTCAGCCGTCTGTCTCCCGGAAGCTTATACAGAATCGACTGCTACCCTTTAAACTTTAATCCGGCGGAGACAGAGCCAGCCGGAGCGACGGCCGACGACCAATCGGACGATCGATTTCACCGAGGTATTTCCGGATAAACTTCTGTCCCCCCCGTCGCCTCCCCTCTCCTCGTCCTCCCTCCGGCCCTCCAGCGCCGCGAGATAATTTCGTTTGGTTCTCGTCCGACACCTCAGACCACACCGAACGCCAGGCCTCCGTATATCCAGGCATCTCCGAGCGATGCCCGAAAGAACCGCTCCGACCACTCTCTCCGTCTGTCATTGCCGATCGCTTCTCCTCGTCCGGTGTCTCGTTAGCGACGGTTTCAGACGCGCCGCACGGTCAGGACGAATCAATTCTAGGACGACGAGATCCTTCTGCTTCAGGACTCGTCGCGGACCACTTCTGAATATGTGCATTTCCACCGGCCGCCGCCGCCGCTCTGATACGGCGCATCTCGATGGGAAAAATGCGAATAACCGGTCTCCCCGGGATCCCCGCAGTCGAGATCTTGCGCCGGCTTTATGGGGGATCCGAGGAATCATCGTCGAGCTTTTAGATCCGTGAGATGTCCCGGAGGTCCTTCTTGCTTCGCAGATCCCTCTGGGATCTTGGGAATCGACCCGAAGTTTCGGAACTCTGTCTGGAATCCGACGGATCCGTGTGCTCTTTTAAGGGTCCTCCGGGATCCAGGAAATCGACCTTAAACTTCGCTGCCTGGCTGGAATCTAGATGACGCGCTCTCCGGTCTCCGAGAGATCATCTGGAAGTTCTCAGAGGTTGCGTAGAATTCTTTCGATCTTCGGAAGGTCCGGCCTTCTCAAGTCTTACCGTCTATAAAACAGTTAAGTGAAAGCTGTTGCAGTTTTTAATCCTTACTTTGTGTTATATTTAACAAAGGCTGTTTATTCCAAAGGATGTTAATAAATAGATCGGATCAAATTGTTTTATATTAAATTATATTATATCAGATTAAATTATATTAAATCAAATCCTGAAAATTCGAAGATCGTTATAAAAAGGCATAGCCGTGATAGTACCTTATCAGAGAATTAATATAAAAATAGTTCATATTCTAGTTTTCGAGAAAGCTTCAATTTTCCGATTTTTCTATGGTTTTTCATTTTTGATAATCACAGCTTGCGACTGAAAAATCTGAAAAAATTCTATAACATGCGGCTCGATGTCCAAAATAAGCCACATTTTTTCAAAATTTTAGAAAGCCGCTAAAGGGAGAAAAATGCCGGAAAACCGCGAAATCTAATTTACCCTGTAACTGCCCTCGTGGATAAGTTACAGGGTTAAAATTTTGCACAGATGAGTTTTTATTGCTATGACTCATTGAAAAACCTCTAAGGGCAGTTTTGACCATCTTAATCGGCTACGCCCTTCGCAGAGCACCAGGAGTCTTCAACAGACCCAACAAAGTCCTAAAAATCGCAAAAATTCTCAATGGTTCTCCAAGTAAGTCTCCTAACTCATTCACCTGCCGCGTAATATTGTTCACCGTCACCCGTTTACGCGAAAGCCCGATCGTCTCGAGCCTCGCAGCCGCCGATACGAAAATTCGATCCTGTCCCGGCATTAATTATGCGAGTCGTGTGCGTCGCTCGAGATCCTCGAGAAGAAGAAGCGGTCCGGGGAGGCAGGGCATTTCACGGGCCGCGGTCTCTCGCTCGTGGCTGGGCTTGAACGTGTCCGTGGGTTACTCTTTTGTCCCGTGGGCTCACAAAAGGACCGTTTGAAACGGTGTGCTCTCACCCCTTGGCCCGGTTCGTCTTCGTCGAGCGCGGTACCCTCGGATCAAACCCGGGGCCGGCTCGGGGGCCGCTGCTCATCCCGAAGGCGACGTCGCCGGGACAAAGGGAAGAAAAAAAGGGTCACGGCAGACCGGTCAAGGAATTTGCGTTCTTGAAAGGGATAACCACTTGACCCCTTTAACGGATTACCGGAGCTGACTCCATTCTCATCGAGAGGCGATCTCCTTGGAGGCTGTGGGTTATCGGTGATCTTATTAACCCTCGCCACGATGGAGCACCGGAGGCCCTGCGGTGGGCATCCGCGAGAACCCTTTCCACCTTGAGCAGCTACTTCAAAAGAAACTTTCCAGTGGCAGGATTGGCCATTTTGTTTCACTTTCCTCCGCCTCTCTGTAACGATGGAAACTAGTTGAAGAAGTTTTATGGGTGGTTCTGGATACGTTCGGGATGAAGTCGTTAAGTCGTTAGGTGGCGGCTCGGTCGACCGTAGACAGGTGTAGCTGGCTTACAATTAAGTTGAAGGTACCTATTATGAAACAGTGAACTGTGACCCCGGCTTGAAACAGTATCACACAGACGATACAATAAAAATTAGGAAGAGTCTACATAAAAGGGGATGTAAAAATGTTACCCACATTCTAAACATTCCTCTATTATTCTTTTACTCGTATTAAATAAATATTTCAAGGTCCAACGCGTTGTCTTAAAACATCGATTTAACATTGATATAAATATTCAGCAATAACGCTTTTCAGTTGCAACAGAACCAACGAGAATCTTATACCCTCTGTAAAGCGTCGCGTAATGGGTACTTCCATCTTATTACCTTCTATTCGATTATTTGTTCGCGGGCATTGTCTGAAAGCCTCGAGTCACCTCGGCGCGCCCGTGCTTCGCGAATTTCCGCGCCCCATCGGATATCGCGCCCTTTGAACGACTAACAGCCGTGTCATAAATTATTCAACGCCGCGGTCTAACTACTAATTTCATCGGCCACGCTACCAAAGTACTCTTTACCATTCAAAGGACTCGGTTTTTGCCGGAAAATCCATCCGGCCGGTTATACGCCGCGATTGACTTTCATGCTCCACCTCTGAATGAAACTTTTTCGCTGGACCTGTTCGATCGGAGCGGACCCCGGGGCTGCGGGGGATACTGCGGCAGATGTTGTTTCGCAACTTTGTCGTTCGAGCAAGTGTAGTGGCCTCTCGTGCAGTCCGCTGCTGAATGTCAATGGTTCAAGAACGAAGCCGCGGTTCTTCGACGATGTCGCAGAATTCGGCGACACGCGCTCGGAGGTCCAGTGCACCCCCACCATTAGAAAACCTCCCTTATTTTCGTATATTTAATTATACTATTATTATGCTGTTATATTATTATAATTATATTAAATATTATATATTATATACAATATGCTATCATATACTATTACATAATGCTATATAATTATACTATCATATAATATTAATTATATTATTATATTATCTCGTACAATTACACGATCACATTATACTAATTTTACTAAATGGAAATAAAATAAATTTTATTATAAATAAATGTCATATCTTAGGTCCCCACGCGAGTGCTTTTGTTTTAGATCACACGCATTAAACTTACAGCTTTAAAACAATCTCACGTGACTCATGCTTTTTCAAACGTGTCGACGTAATTACAATTGTCTGTCACGACGATTACAACTTGCTACAAATTGATGAAATGCAAAATTCATTGTCATTCCTTCGCAAAGATTCCAGCGATAGAACTAGACAACTTCTTTCCACGAAATCACGATACTTCCAAACAATCGTGTTTCGTGTCTCGATAGAATCACGTTGAAACGTGTATCGTTCCACGAGAACAAAGAGCTTCCTTTCGCCTAACAACCGGGACAATCGACAGGACGATACGAAATTAACGCGTGGGACCAGCTTCGTGCCGTTATCTAGCGATTGTGTAACGGGCTCGAAAAATTAAATATTCAACGATGGATTTCTACACGGATCTAGACTTTCCTAGACGAACGCGAAATAGACTCGAAGTAATTTTTGCATTTTTACTGCCATTCAAACAATTATAATTCCTGTTTGGAATATCAGTAAAAATGTAGAAATTAATTCGAGTTTATAATTAATCACAGCACTGTGTAGGTGGTCTTCTTGAGTCAAGACAACGTGAAAATTAAAAAGAAAAGTATAACAAAATATTACATCTGTTATCGATATACATAAAAAATGAAAATGAACAAATACCATCGAGCTTTATTAAATTTTCGTTTAGATATGATCGACAAAGTACATATCACATAAAATATATAATTATGCACACCACCGTATTTCCTCCCAGTTTAAAGAAACCAGACTCTCTGGGAATCGAAAGCGAGCCGGTAACAAAAGGCCCTCGCGGAAGACCATTGTCGAATGTGCTGGCCTAATCGGCCTTCCAAAGAGCACGCGTCGCGCTTTCCCCGGTGTGCAAACGTTTTTTCTCCCCGGGACCGTCGGAAGTTTCGCAACCTCCGGCCGTGGCTCTGTTTGTCTTGGAATTTGCCGCGTCTGTTTGCATTCGAAACTGCAGTCGTGACTCTGCGGGAAGCGTGCTACGGGGCACCTGTTGGCCGGCAAACCCGGGGGATCCTCCGGCCGCGTTATTTTTCTTTTCACGAGCGGACGCGCCGCAATCCGTGGACGAAATTCGCGCGGCGTGCCGAGCCACGAAGTAGCGCGACGAGTAGTCCCGCTGAAAGGAGAGACGGGAGAAGAGGATCCGCAGCCGAGCTTAGCTCTCGCATTCGCGCGGTGTTCACGCTTTTCACCGCGGGATTCGAGGGAACGCTCTTCAACGACGAGCGGCGTTCCTCAAAGAACTTCTTGGAGCCTCGACCGAAAACATGGTAATCAAAACGCGGTTCCCGCCTGCGGAGACCATGGGGACGGCTGGATCAACCGGAAGTCGGATAAAGGAACTCTCCGAAGACACTCGAACGCCCTCGCTTTTTGGAGACGATGCTCCTCTTACGCGATTTTGAACCGTCTGCTGTTGAAGAGTCAAGTGTTCGACATTTTTCCAAGATTTTTGGAGCAGTAATTAAGAGCCTCTTCAAGGATCTAGCGTTTTCTTTAACGCTAAAGCTACCTAACGTCTGTTATACACATAAAAATACTATTGCGAATCTGTAGAAATTTCCTAATTATTACCTAAAAATTATTTCTCGTTCTATCGCCGATATTAAATTGTCTGTTACTTGTACTCGACTGGAAAATAATATACCTAAGAAGAATAATATACCTTTATTTAAAAAACCGGTCATTCGAGCTCTTTCGCAAGAAATAAGATCATACTTATCTTAATAAGATCGCATAAACTCGCGCGTGTTGTAACTGTAATCCCGCAGTCGAAAATAATCTCGAACAAGGTCCAAACGGATCGCTCGTTGAACCAAGGACTCGATCCGTCCCGGACAAACTAACCGAGGAGAGGGAATATCTTCGCGAGGCTGTCAAGAAAGTCGATGGCCGGGTTTCACACAGTCACCCTCTCCCGTGTCGCCGGCTTCGCAGCCACTTTGCCGCAATTTCCGGTATCGCTTTACGGCAGCCGCTCGGACAACGCCGTCTCGAGGCCGAGGTCCGAGGAGAAACTCGGTCGAATTCGTCGGCCGATGGCCCCGGGGGAGCGGAACGCGACCGTCCGGAACGCGAAACGAACCGAACCGAAGCCGTCCAACCTGTCCCCTATAATCGTGACACGTGAGTCACTCGGAATAATTCGCGAACCGACGTTGCGCAACGAACCGACGGGAACGCGTGACGTTTCCAGGCTGACACGATCCGTCGGCCACGCGAGGACGGATTCGCGACGATTTTTAGCCTGTTGGATATACATAGAAGGATCTGTCCTCGTTACGTTTGCTCCTCGATGGTTGCTAAAGACGTTTGGTGTATTTGATACTTTTTAATGTACAGTGCTGAATTATAGGCTCAAAGTGACAATTATATTTATACTGATGTTTAAGCAAGAACCAAAAATACTTATATATTTCTATTATCTATTATTTCTAACGTAGATATATATAATTGTGGTATTTTGTTAAATTTCATTTTAAATATAGAGTGTATATCAGCTAAAACGAGCCACCTAAAGTACTGTAAATAATTATAGACTCCAAGTTTCGATATTAAATACTAATACGTACTCAGTCTATAATTACTCGGTGCAATGAACCTGGTCAACTTGCAACGCACAATCGATTCGCACCACCAACATCAACTAAATGCTACAGCTGGTCTCGAGGGGGTTGAAATTTCTCTCACGAGACACATCGTCTGAAGAATAGTACGATTTATTTAGCCAGATTACAGCCGGTACATTGTCACACGTCGACGGTCAGCATTCTCGTCAATCGGTGAACGATGAATACGAGGATCGGCTTCTGCGACGTCCACTTGTACCGGGATTGGTACTCCGACGACATTCACGGTTTCGAGCCGCACGTGGGCACGGGATCTGTTCCACAAGTGCCGGCGTTGCATCGCGGCGGTGCCATCACGCAGGGTCTGCCATCGGGACAGGGCGGTGCATCCTTGCAGCTCTTGCCCGGCAGATGGATGTAGTCATCTTTCTGCGCGAACGACATCGACACGCAGAGCACTGTCAGAAGCAACGTCAGAGCGAACAGGAACCTCATCTTGTCTTTCTGAAATCAGATTGACAACTTCATCCTAGTGACTGTTGCAGTTGCGTTAGCTTCTTGTAAAAATGGCGACAACTTTCGATAGTTACTTTTTAAACGCATACTGGACGTTATTTTAATGCATAGAGGAACAATTTCGTATGTTAACACGTTCCATGCCACCAGTCGTATTTATTTAACACGTTCGTCGCCGACAATTAGACACTAAAATCCCCGCAAATTAAAGCAATTTAATTAATTAAAATAAAACTAAAAAGTTCACATTTATCATAGGGGATGACATTAGAACTCTTTCGCACTCGAAAAATCATAGTCGAATTCATTTCGCTCGAATATATTGCAATAAAAATAAATTTTCAGCATTGGTCAGAAAATAATGTCACCCAGATATAGTTGACGCGGCGACGAACGTGTTATTGCGCTGAAAACATATATTTTATGACAAATGTAATTCTGTAAAATGTATTTCAACCAAAAAGACGATGCATTATACAAAATGCAGTATAGAACAAAACACATAAGTTTATTTATTTGTTATATAATAATTAATAATTACATTAAATATATCAATCTTCAGTCAAAATATCAAATGGTCTGAAATGGCGTAGAAGCCGCACGTTTTTGCCATAAATACATAAAACGAGCTTAAAAGCAGCCTATCCGATGGACAGATCGGCTCTGAAAAGGGTCAACTAAAATCGTTGATCCTTGCCCCGGGGAAAAATCCATAATCGAGTAGCGCCGGCGGACGGATTTCAAGAAAGTTCATAAAATCGGTAATACCGGTGTAGTGAGACGTCAAACGGCACGCGTGTAATTAACCGTAGGAGCCATCACGAAGCGGAACTAGGTTTTTTCAGGCTCGTAAATAACTCGTCGCATCTTTGTAAGATTCTCCGGGCGGGGAGACGCGTACCCGGCGAAACGTGTTAAATGTGCGAAGCACACGATGCGTCCGCAAAAAGACGAGGCTATCGTCCGGCTCGAAGTAAGGACGATAGAGAGACGCTGCGGAGGATCCGATGGAGAATCGGGATCGGCAAAAACTATCGGTGAAACTAGTTTACCTGTTGTGCGTAGCGGCGTGCGTAGTGGTGTACTGCTAACGTATTCGAAATGGCAACGGCACACACGGGATCCTCTCTCGGCGGGTCCGGCTCTCGACTGATATCGCGGTAATTACGACCGGCGATTCTTATACGTGGCGCCGTCACGTGGTCCAGGAATCATTAGCGGCTCGTTGTATCGTAACCAGCGCCACGCATGGCTGCCGCCGCGAAGGACACTCCTTCGTGCGACGAGATGCGCGGCTCGTAAACGCCTATTCCGCGACGCCCACGCGCGTTTCTCTCCCTCTCTGGCCGGGATCGTTCACGCTCGGAACGGCCCGAATGCGACGAAATTAATGAGGACCGTCCGGTAATAAGGAGGAAGGACGATCGTCTGCGACCCACGGATCGCTGCGAACTGTCGTCCCTCCGACGACAATTAGAGTGCTAGCCAGAAACCGTTTCGTACGTGTCGCGTTTCGCGGGCGACGTTCCTCGCGGCAACACCTTCTCTCACCTCGGTGACCGTCTCCAGTCGTTGCACCGCGGTCTGGCCAAACAATGCTTTACCTCTGCTTCTCAATTTCGCGACTTTCGTGTTCGAACCAAATTTTTGTTTCTCGCGACAACTTCTTGGAGCTTTTATACTCAGAATATTAACCCTTTGCGATCGTGTTAAGCTTATACATACTTGGCAGGCTGGTTGGAATTAATTTATTTAATAATTCAATAAACAGTGACACATCATTAGGAAAAACAATATTTATGAATTCTTTTTTGAAGCTTATATTATATTTTATATAATTTTTATAATTTAATTATATTTTATATTATATTACATATATATAACACAATGATGTTTTAATTTTATTTAAAATTATAAAAGTGAATAAATAGCGTTGATGGCTGAGAATAGATATACGGTCGCAAAGGGTTAACAACCTCGTATGGTTCGAGACGAATTCAACGACCTACTATGCCATAAACCTTAAATCGTGAAATAATGCTAAGATAATTTAAGTCACAGAAAACAAATCCCGTTAGGATTTTGAAAATTTCTGTTAAATTAAAAAAATTTCACATTAAAATTTATATTTCTAGACCTCAGATTTTAATAGATATCCCGCGGTGCTAACAGGAGCAATTTCTGCCATTTCGTAAACCAGGTGAGACAACATAATTAATGCGACCAAAGGAAAACAATGGTCCGCACCACGCCTTACGTATAATTGATTATAAGTCTGCTGCGACTTAGTTTCCGCGACGCTAATCGACGGACGCGCGCAAGGACGATTTTTCCTGCTCTTCGAGATTAGCCTGTCTCCAATTACGATCTTTTTTTAAACTTGACAGGAGTCCGAGCAAACGCCGTGAGCTACAATTTAGCAACTGCGCGTATTTGTTGTCTCGCAAAAGCTGGAATATCTCTTTTTCCCGGCCGCCATCTTTAAATGCTGTGTTTAACCTTCCTTGCGTGACGCGGTCATTCTAATTCGCGATACGTAATCTATCAATTCGAATGACGGTTATTATCTTGCCGCCGAGAAGTTCCGAGTACTTCTTCGAAAATATCCTTGCACTTGACAAATTCCCACCGTTTGCGACTAATTCGTGCGATGCAAATTGGGCCGAGTATTTTCAGCGTGTGGTGAAAAGAAAACCGTACATTATAATTGTGACATGGAAAATTAAATTAAAAGCTGGTCTTTCGTCAAATCAGGAAATTCACACGCGTTCTCTATTCATCCTTTTCGCTTTCTTTTAATTTCTCTCATACACATTCACACTCATTCGTCTCATTCTACGTACAGTCACCCCCATAAGTATTCGTACCCTCATTGCTTATAAGAAAGTTCATCGCAAAATCTTATATGCGTCCCTTGATTTCAACAAATTTCCCTTGCAAACAATGAGGGTACAAATACTTACGGGACTGACTGTACATCCGTCTCCACACGCTCTCATTATACCACATAATCGAACAGCTCGATTTATTAGCGCGTCTCGGAAAAAAAGGTGTTCGACGATTGAATCTTACATAAAATTTTCGCCGTGGAAGGGAACGATGCGATTTCGTGCGGATCGAACGAGGGGCGAGAACGCTTCCCGACGATCGCCGGAATTGTTCTCGCAGCCATTTGCGTCTCGGATGAAACCGTAACACCCTGAATATTTGATACCTCGCCCCCGGGGTTGGGATATCGCGCGGCGTCGCCGCAACGTTCGTACGAATAAAATATGCACGCGGCCGTATAAAATATGCAGGGCCGCGCCGAGCCGCGTTCCACCGGTCCTCCGCGATGCTCTGCCTCCGTCGGCCGGCGATCCGCAATCAGGACAAATCCTTATCTGTCCGGACCAAGGATCCGGGGACGGGTTGCGTCACGGACCCGGAGCGAAACGCGTAGAAGGCAGAGCTGAATCACACCTGCGACCTGCGACCTGCGACGCCGCAGAATGCTCGAATTACCTGCAAGTTGGCCGATCGATGATTCTCATTTGCGTTTCACGTGTATCTCGCTCGGCGAGCACCGTACACCGACCCACTCGAGGGAAAAATCCGAGTTTACCTTTCCGAGACAATCCGGTGTCTTCATCGTCGACGACCCTTTGTACTTGGTATACTGTAACAATCTGTGTATAGTAAATCCAGACACATGAAATACGATTTTGAATAATTATTTCCAGAATACCTTTAGAAAATGTTACTTTAATTAATAACTTTTTTACAGCGATATAAATAAGCAATTTCAATAGATATACTTATAGATAAGTTATAGATAATTTGTTCAGATATGGGATGAATCAAATAGTTGTATACAGAGCGCGTGTATATTCGAAGTTTTAGCTGCTAATACAATATTAGTTAGCTACCCCTTGCAGAGGCTGTGCTATTTTAAACTGTTGCAGTATAATCTGTATAATAAAGAACTGGAAAACAGTAATGCGATATAACATAAAGTAATTGAGCTAAGGAAACAACACATGCATATAAAACTCTGTGAAACGAAATAAGAATTACGCGACACAATCCCTTCAACCGCGCGCTGCGAAGACCTGAAATTAAACCAAACGCTCCACTTGACTCGAGCGACCATACAACATGAACAATCTCCTTAGAGTATATTTAATTACAACGTTAGCAAGACGTCAATTGCGATTAGCAAGTCCAAACCTACTTCCTGAACTGCACTCTGACCGATCGTCGCCCGATTTTTGTTGCAGCTGCACGCGGCTGCGTTGTCATCCCTGAGGAACGAGGTGGCAGAGCTGAACTCCAGGCTGGTGGCAGCGACGAGAGCCAGAGAGGCCGCGGAGGCAGCATTGGTGAGGGCCGAGGTGCAGGCGGCTAGGACCGAGCAGAGGGCAGAGCAGCAAGCGGCTAGACACGAGGAGAGGCTGACCGAGTTGCATTCCGTGATCGCCGAGCTGGGCAGGCAGCTCGAAAGGCACCGTGCTACCGTAATTGCAGAGGAGGATGAGTCCGGTAAGCGGAGGAAAACCGATTCCGTAAATCTGTTGCTCCGGCGGCACGGAACGGAACCGAGACGATTGGCTCCCTCGCGAGATCAGCCGGGGCTCCCTACTTCGACAGGGATTTATGGCTCGTCGTTTTGTCGGTGGTGTCCCTCCTTTCGAAATTCGACGATCCCTGAGAGACGCCCCGCGGGCGCTCCGTTTCCCGACGTTCCGACGCCGGAAAGCGGCGGCGCCCGACGCTCTCTTCTACACTGCGCGACAAAATGATAGGACATCCCAGAATTTTTCGTGTGTCACTAAATCACTGAATCACTACCTAGGAGAATGTTAGCGGTTCTAGAAAAAAAAGGAATGTCTACATATTATTGAAATGAAATAAAACATTAAAATTAAATAAAAATCATATTATTTCTACACGTGTCCTATCATTTTGTCGTACTCGTCTTTTACATAAACTGATATAATTCCTGTAAAAAAACATAATCAGTGGCTGATTATTATAATCAGTGGTTTATACAGCTACATGCAATACCTTTCTATGCATTATTGGTTTTGAGGAACACGAAAAATTGTTGGATGTCCTATCATTTTGTCGCGCAGTGTACACGCCGTCGCTCTTCTATAGCGCCGTCGTTTCGTTCGTCTGTCGCCGTCTCAAGAATTCTTCGAGGAACGTTAACGTCGTATCAGACTCTCGGTACCGACGGCTGTTCGCAGCTGTCGACAATATCTGTTAGGAATCCCGGCTCAGGAGTCGTTTCATCCTCTCGGTCGCCTCCACTGTCGAATGCGGCTCCAGCATCGCGAGTCTCGTAAAAACAGCGGGGCGCCGAATAGATCCGCGTCTCTGGGTGGCCGGAGGATCCACGATTCGAGGAGCGTTCGCTCTCGAGTAGCGTACACGTCGCCAGAATGTTGATTTCTTCCATAACTTTGTTCTTCGTCTTCGTATGGGAGGTAAACGCGTTTCTACTTTAACGAGTCGTATGTCGTTCACCCGGAGATATTCATCTGCTGTTCTTCTTCTAGGTGTAGTTCTACTTTCTCGAACGAAATGGCCGAACGTAAATCTGCGAAACTTCGCGTTTAGATAATATTTTGAAGAATGTTCGTGGATATCCTCGACGCGACAATCTTGTAAATCTGCAATATATATGCGTTCGCGGAGCTTCTTATTCTGTCCAGAACAGACGTTCTCTATCGATTCTGTCCTCTATTCTGCTATTTTCGGCAACGAAATGGCCAGACATAAATCCATAAAATTGTCTCCGTATTTAGACGGTATCTTGCACGAAAGTTCTCGTAGTAAATATCTAATAAATCGATGTATAAGTCTCTGTAAACTGTTTACCCGATTCAGGGATAACCATCCGATATAAGTTATGATTTTGTTTTCGTTGTCGCAAAAATGATTGTTCACTCGTGTGTATATATGTATATATAAATGAAATGAAATGAATTTCTACGTACTTTCGCGGACTTCTCGAATTCGGAAGATGACTCGACGGAGCCGTAGCCAACAGACGTTCGCGATTGATTCTGTCCACTCGGTCGACGCCCTACCGAGTCCTCGAACTTCCCGCCCCGTTCCCGCGGTTCATGGTGTTTTATGATTCGCAGAAATCGAGACGAGCCGGGACGCGGAGGGTTCGATCACGAACCCCGTCGAGGAGAGCGAAGCCGGCGGCGACATCCAAGGCGACGGTGACCGTACCTTGGGGGATGCCGATTCCAGCTGTTGCGAAGACATCGAGCCCCGCGCCGTCGAGGTAACACCGCCACCATCCCCCCCGCAACACCAGGTTCCGGCCTTCGGGAACCGTTCACTTTTCCATTCCGCGATCGATCCTCCTCTCGCTCGATTACCAACTTCCCTAATCGAGAGAGCCAGCGTCTGGCCCTCGTGGCTCGGCAGACCTATTAAATTTCGCCCGATATACTGCTTCGTACCAACTAATTTCGTCGAGCGGCGAAACTATGGGAATACCGTGGGCGCTTCCAATCGTTCTACAAGCTGCAGCACGAAACTCGCCAGATTTCACTCGGAACCGATCTCCACAATTGCTTTTTATCGATTCGATTCACTGCCGCGGATCGGTTAGCTACCCCTCGAAAGAAGAGGCTACTTTGTGAATTTATTTCGAACTATCCATTCCATCAATCTTTATAAAATCTTCAGGATATTTTGTTAGAACTCTGAAATAACTAGTCAAATTTTTCCGACCCGGAGGATCTAGTTATAGCTCTGCTACAGCGATTAATATTCAACCTATCGTCATCCCCAATTTAAGCAAGCCAAGACTTGCTGGATTTATCAAAATTTCAAAGTCTGAAAATACCGTATATAAAAATAGATTCACCTCCACTGTAGTATACAAATTTATAAAGAATACGAGCATAAAAAGTTGTTTCAACTCGCCACCCTGTGCAACCCTTAAATTCGTCGAAAAGGCAATGGAACCTTCGGACGAAGGGTATTGCCATAAACCAAAAGCTTCTCGGGTCGAACCGATTTCCAAGAGTCTATTTTATCGAAACGACTCCTGTGTTCTTTTTTTATCGATAGAATGGCAGAGAACAGCTGGACAGTCCCGCCGCATTACCAACCCCCGAGCCGACGCAGCAGGCAGCGTCCTGCCAAAGCGTTGCTGTCGCAGCGTTACAGGATGAGGTCACGGCTTTGCGGGCCGAGATTTCGAGCTTGCACACGCAGCTCGCCAATTTTAAGAATCAGGCGAACAACCAGAGGCAACAGGCTGGCAGCGACTCGCCTCGCAGAGAGCTAAGGGTAGGTGGCATACTCTGGGATCGTGTTATCTTTTTTTTAGCGTCCTTTCTTCAAACGCAATTAAATTAAAATAAACTAGAAAATTAAATTAAAATTAAATAGAAAATAGAATTAAAATTAAATAGAAAATTGAATTAAAATTAAATAGAAAATTGAATTAAAATTAAATAGAATTCATTTTTCAAAAAACTTTTTAACACTTTCTCATCATTTTTGTCGCACAATTTAACCCCTTGCACTCGACGCCATTTTAACTATAAATCCAAGATAGGTTTTGACGATCTACTTTATTTTATACGACTTGTTAGTACAATTTATGCATACGAGTCTGTACATACTTTTAATAATTCTTTAAAATGGAGAAATTTACTGATGTAAACATTTTTTTATTACATAATAATCTTGAGGCGTGCCTCAGAATAGTGGATGTTCTTTTGAATTGCTTAGTATTTGCTACCAAAAATCAAGCGAGTGCCGCGTTCGAATTGATGATCGGTTGCTCGGTGATGATCGCAGGTTTTCGAATATCTTCGAATATTTTCGCAACGTGCGCCCGGGCGATGTTGAGCAAATTTTTCGCATGGTTACCCCGGGGCTCGCGGGCCCAACCTTTGATCAGCCGACACTTTCAGAAAAATGTTTATCAACCCTTCCCGCCGTAATGTTTCCTCGTCCTCCTTTGATTCCCCGCAGACAAGAGGCAACACCAGCTCGCCGGAACCTTTGAGTGCACCTTGCTCGCCACTCTTGCCGCCCCTGCAGACACCGCCAACAAAGAGCGTAACGAGGGAGGAAGCTCCTGTTCTTAAAATGGCCGAGAGGGTGAGACTCAGGAGGACGGACGAGAGGCACATCACAGGACCCGATATTACCAACTTGGGGGTACGTTATCGTTGCCGTTGTCCGCGCGCCTCTTGTTTCGCAATTTTTCCGTGAAATCTTTTCGTTCGTTTGCGGCAGTCGAGGTTCTCGAACAAAAAATTAACTGCCGACGTAAATCGAATTTCATTGGGATAGGATGAAGAGCATTGAAAGAGGATTGAAAGAGTAATCCATGCGATAAATACCCATTTCGTATACATCAAAACATAGCTGCGCTTGTTATCAATTAAAACAATCGAACCGGTAAATATTGATTCCAACACGTTAGGTATGCTCGACAATGGTGGCGGAGCACTTGGTGTCCGATCTGCTGGAACACTCGAACCTGCAAGAGCTAAACGGGTCCGAGAAGCAGTTCGAGGTCGAGACGGAGAGGCTGAACAGCAGACTGGAACACGCCCGAGCAAACAACGCGGTCCTCGCTCTGACCTTGCACGAGAGCAAAGCGCAATGCGACAGGTACTGCTCTGCTTCTCGAATAACGGTGGTGGACCAGGTGTAAGATCGTGGTGTCCCTCTTACATTTTTAGATTGAGCCTACTAGTAGGAAAGTACGAGTCGAACGCCACCGCGTTGCGTCTAGCTCTTTCGTACAGCGACCGAACGATCGAAGCCTACGATGTTCTGGTGGCGTTGTTGGAAAGCGAGATCGCTTTGTCCACGGAAAGGAACAGTATCACGATCGACAACAGGCGGGCAGCCGAGCACGTGGCCTATCATGTTTTGAACAAGCTGGAGAACGAGTGCGTGAACAGCCTGAACGCACCGTGGGAGGACAGTATAGTTTTGTCCGATGAGTAAGTAGTATGACCTTCGCGGTCGTGGTTTCTAATTTCGATGTGTGATTTAACAATCGATGAGAGCGCATTAAATGCTGTGTATCGCGTTAGGAACGAGGTGGCGTGGAGCGTGGAAGACGAGCAGAGGCTCAGGAGACACATCAGCCAATTAAAAGGGGACCGCGCGATGGTCAGATCGACCGCAGTGGAATTGGAGAGCGTCCACGCGGAGCCTCTGAACTCGAAGAATACGATCTCGCTCGCGGAGGCCAGGAAACTGGACTTGGAGACCGCAGTGTTGATGCAGGTTCGTGTGCCCCCCGGTTTGTCTTTCACTACGACGAGTTCTACGACGGATAAACACAGATCGGGTATAATGATCACGCAGGAATTGATGGCCATGCGGGAGGACAAAGCCGAGTTGCGGGCAAGAGTTTTCCTACTGGAGAAGGAACGGGCTACCATAGAATTAAAATTAAACGCGCGCGACACGCAAATTGCGGCCCAACACGCCGCCATTGAGCACCTTCAGGGTCAGCTGAACGACACGGAGGCCATGCTGGCAATGGCTACGAATAAAGTATGAATGCGACTGTCGTTTCATCCTCGGACGTGTTCGAGTGTCCGGGACCGTTTAGACCCATGACATGCTTCTTTCTGTCCAGATGTATTTAGTTCCGTTGATTTCAGGATCGCAGTATGAGTGATAATGAAAGCGAAGGCATAGAATCAGAGCTGATAGAGGCGCTGGGCCGTGAAGCCAGGCTGAAAGAACGTCTGCAGGAATTAGTGTCGACCTTGGATAAAGTTAACAAGAATTCGGAACTTAGGCATCAACAGTCCGCTGAGCTTGTGAACGATTTGAAGAGGGCCAATGGGTAATTGAATTTGACGCAGCATCGGGAAGTATAGATTATGTAATTTCTGATGGTATGTATGATTTCAGAGCACTAGTGCAAACTCTAGAGAAATCCAAGAAGAAGTACCAGTCTAGATTAAAGAAGTTGGAGCAGCAAATGTTGGGCATGGTTGAAAGGCATGCTACGCAGGTACAAATAATGTAATATAGAGGATGTTATAGAGGACATTGAAAATAAGTATCAGAATCGTGTGGGGAGAATCATAAAAGTTATTTTATTACTGTTTTATACACTCCTCCAGTTTATGTGTCACATTTTGTTGCTAACCTTTGTCACTGCTTGGTTCTGTTCTGAAGATTTGTATCTTTGGTTTCTGGAAGTAAAAATTACATATATATGGACAACACCTTCATTCGTTAAATCATAGGGATACTAACATATCAGTGTCTCGTACAACACTAATTCAATCATGAATACGTACCAGTTTCGGCAACAGTTCTTGAGATTTCTACGCATTAGCATTCTGCGCTCGCAGTCTTATCTCCCGTTGTAATCTTTCTTGCACTGCTTCTTCGATGCGGTTTTTCTTGAATGTTTTGTAAAAGTTAACCTCTCCAGGGTGCCAGTGTATCATTGTATACTCCAACACAGCACCAGAGACAAAGAAGATTGGTAAGAATCGAAAGTTGCCGAGAGATTTACCAGGAACGTTTCTGTGTAACCATCTTGCGATTCTTGTACCCATTCTGCACAGTATTCACAACCTCGCGAAACCACATTTCTCAGCTAGTGGACGCCATCTTGGTTTCCTTCGTTTAATACTTCTACGCCGACGCGTTTCGCCAACATCGCGCATAGTCACACTAAAATTAAGATCAACTGTTTAAAGTTGAACAAAAAGCAAATATTATTTGCTGGAAAGATAGCATATTATTTCTTGAACATTTTAAGCTAATTTATTTCTTTTTCCATCTACATATGCATTCAAAATAAATTCGAACAGTAGCCCAGTTTCGATTAGTGCTTCTACGCCGACGTATTTCTCTCACGTTGCATTTGGTTACATTAAAATCGAGATTTTTCATTAATTCACTACGGATTGTGGATAAATTTCATTTGCCAAAATACTTTGTCATTTTTTTAATATTTTGAACTAATTATATTTTTCTTTCGTTTATGTATATGTAACTGAAATCAATTCGAATAAATCATCGGTCACCGCATACGGTGAAACGAGTTCAAACTTTTAAACTTTCATAATGCGTGAAACAACATTTTTGTAACGAATTCATATAGTACTATGGGAAAAGACTCTATTATTGTTTGACGATATATTAATTTCTAGGTGAACTTATTGAAACAACGGATAACTTTGCTAGAGGAGGAAGCTGCGGGATACAAAACGAGTTTACCGCTTCAATCGCAAAGCTCCGGAGCCAGCGAGACGTCGTTATGACAATTTAGTGACTAATGGAAGCTGTTCGACGCCAGTTCAAGGAACGAGTATTTTTTACTATCTTCCCTGACGTAATAGAACGATCGAAACTGAGATGAAATTTACGTATTTTTTTACACGGATAGTTGGCCGAGAATAACGCTTGATTATTCGCTTTGTAATTCTATAAAGGACAAAAAAAAACACGTGTAGTGGCTATCCTAATGGATTTCAATTTCTAAGCTAGGTTTTACGCGGATCTGCTAACTGAGATACAGCAATGCAAGCAAACTATATAAGAAAGTCCTCCAGGTATACTGTGAAATATAAATAATTGTTACTTGATACTATATGTCATTTATAGACAGTGATATTCATCTTGTACATATGTATATTTCAAGCATTAAAGAAAAGCGTGATACGTGTAAACTATGATGAAATAAATTGTGCTTTATTAAATCCCCTACTGCTTTTCATTACCCACAAAATTTCAAATAAAATTTTTTATGTACAACAAAATGCTCAATTCACATCAGGTTCAGTGCAAAAGTATACGTGAACATAATTGTTCCATTTTTGCAATCTAATTTATTATGCTATTTACAAATTTCAATGCTGCTTCATTTACTGTCCAATTCCGCGAGTCTTCTCTTGTATTCTTCTTCTATAAGATCGTCCAAATCTTTCAGAGGTTCATACATTCGATGAACGAATTGAGAGCCAGCGAACGTCGTTAGAGTCGCCAATATTAGAAATGTATAATGTCGAAACCTTGTTGTGGCAAACATATTAACACTGTTATAAATATATTGTCTTAGTACTTTTCACTAATCACGTTGTGCTGATGTTTCTTCGACTGTACCTTCTAGTGGTAACGAAGATTTTATAACCTCCAAAGGAAATATAAATGTTTGAACTCGTAGGAAATTATTTCAGATGGAGCAATCAAAT
Source organism: Augochlora pura (assembly GCF_028453695.1). Lineage (NCBI taxonomy): Eukaryota > Metazoa > Arthropoda > Insecta > Hymenoptera > Halictidae > Augochlora > Augochlora pura. The sequence goes on along the minus strand of NC_135774.1, from coordinate 25,688,734 downwards.
TCACAAAACGAGTTACTGTACCATCAAAATGACTGTTCTTTGATTAATTCTGTACATCTCACAGAACGTGAAAATAATTTCGTCAGTACAGTAACTAGCAGCAGCTATCACGCAACATGACCCAACATCGCCATGCTGGTACAGTCACATTCAGAACTCTGCGCAAACGCACTGCCCACTGTACAGTCCGCTAGAAAAGTTGAAGGCAAATATAAGCAGTCGTTTAATTTCGAACGATATACATACATACATATATATTTAAATATTTTTTACGAAACGCACTTATCAATCTGTACACGTCCATTTATAAAATTTCGCAGATTCTTTGATCGTCTTGATCCTGTTGGGTCATCTCGGTTGCCATAACTTCTGTAGCACTTTTTCCTGGAATGTCAGGTTCTTCCTCTCCTGGGACATCATTGATTTCAACAGCCTCCCCTTTATTCATCATGGATTTCTGTATTTCTTCCTCCAAATGAACGCAAGCCTGTTCGATCTCATAATTCTTAGACACCAATCCCACCCACTGAGCTTCCAATGCTCTCAACTTTTCCCCTCCTTGAGTTTGCATAGACTTTCTTTGCCAATTGACCTCCTGAATCTTTTTCCTCAAAGTCTGTAGCTGCTTTTGAGCTTGGCTCACTAACTGAACTAAAATTTCCAGGTACGACTTCCAAGCTTCACATCCATATTCCATCATTAATTCCAAATTACAAATTCTGTGGAAATTTAAAATATCTCAAGCATAATCCAGATAAATTATAGTATATACGATGGTTATACCTGGTAGCTTGGTGTTCCAGTTGCGCGCTACTGTTTTCCACGCTTTCATTCCAAGCAGCGAGATCGTTCATCTTGCCCGGGGGCGGCGGAGGCAGTTCATAACGTTTCATGCTAAGTACTTCCATAGGCAAACGATTTTGCATTCTCTCAAATTCGTGTTTCATCACGTCCGTCTCAAAAGCGTTTATATTCAGCGCCGGTAAATGCTCTAAGTAATTTTTCGTCGGTCTATATCGTCGCGTCTCTTCTTCGACCATCGCCAAGGCCTGCAATATTCACAAGTTTTCAGACATTACATTAATAAACATCGGCAGAACATATAAACAATATAACCTAAAAGTAAATCTGACATTACAATGATCAATTAAAGAAAATATACTCACCGCTTCTCTGACACCGGGCTCATCATATCCTTGGTCGATATAAGGTAGCGCATCTACGATTACTTCCCCTGCCATTTAAACGATACTCAAAATTCAGAGATATTTTCCTTCTGTAAATTCGTGTCAACAAAACCTAAAGACGCGAACTGAAATTCGAAGTAATTTAGTTGCTAGTTTCACCACGACGTGTCGATAGCATGGAGAGATAGAATCAAGGTTTAAGATGAATTTGTGAGAGAAACATTAGGGTGAATTAATCTTGAAGAATTGGAAAAATTGCGCTGCTTTGAGTCAGGTAAATTAAACTGACAACGAAAATGCATATCGCATTTTGGTATCATTTAGCAGTAGCATTCAAATGAACCGCCACAGCAGCTATAGTGGCGCCAATGTGGAGAAATTTCGAAGCTTAATAAGGAGTTTGTACAGCGCCAAAGCACGTAGTGGCAAAACGCTCAAACTGTTGGACGATTTGACCGACGGAGTAGGAAAATTGAATGATAGTGCTGCCGCCAGTGGAAATACTTGGAACTACAATTACAGAGTCGGTACAACCCCAATTAAAGTGAAGGTAAACGCGGAAACTGCTAGCTAAAATAACCGACAGTCGATATTGGCGAACAGTTTGGGCATTTTAGCACTGCACTAATTGGCGCTGTACACACTCCCAATTGTAATTCCAATTATTGCCGCAAGTGGCAGCACTAGTGACTTTTTAGCGGTATATTTGAAGTATAAGACTGCATACAAACGCAACCCTTGTAAAATAAAGCATAACAAAGTAAAATGCAACGAAGAATATTTTTCATAAAAATCGAATATGGAATATAAGATTTAAATGTCATTTTTAATGTATTGATGTTTCGAACAATGTTTGTATCGGACGAATTCTTTTACTTGACATCGTATCGAGGGTTTGTAGTAGAAATTAAGCATACGAGATACTCGGTTCTTGCTAACAGGTATAAATTCATGAACAATCGGTAATGTTACACACGATATTATAATCTTGCGAGATATTAAACAAAGAAGACTAATAAAATGCAATCTTTGTTATGTAGCAATTTGTTGAAACAAAGTACAAGCGGACTTTAAATCTGCGACAGCAAGTTCACCTGATGAAAAGACTTCCTTTTCATCAGCAGGTACCAAACTCTCCCACGTCGAATTGCAATAATTAATTATTAATTTTATCATTAGCCTTCTTTAATAATATAAATAATGCTTTCTAGTTTTCATTTTACCCTCAAATGACAAAATAGACATTTATTAAGCAGGAACTATATCTTTTCAAAACTGTAACAACTCGATCGAAAACCGAGATCAAAGTCCAACAAATTTCCATTTTGCTACATCCATACTTCGTCAAAACTCATTCATAAATTTATGTTCGCTGGATGCAGCGAATCCGCGAGTCTTCGCCCAGCCTACACGTCGTCATTTGATTTACACCTGCCCTCTCGAAGCCATTTCCCCGAAGTGGCTCGAAGCCAGCCCGTGAACTTCTCGACGCAACAAAGCCACCCTGCGTCCCGAAAATACACGTCCCATCCCTTGTAATCTCCCACGCACATATCTCGTACGCGGCTACCTGTTTCGCGAGCGAGCGGCCACGACCCGCCGCCGTGAAAAAAATGATTCGTTTCACCTGGTCCAGTCGGTCGGTGTGCTCTTGCGCGGCCGGCGAAGGACCTGCGCACGTGTCGCCGGCCTGGCCAGCCGTACGGGATCAATAATTCCCAGGGTATAAAAGATCCTGTCCCCGTAACGTGGCCACCTCTTTGAGTTCCGGTGATCGGTGTGTCGCGGCACCTCGGGCTCGAACGTGTTCAGTGGCACCTTCGGTTTTTTCCAATTCGGTTGTTCGGTTTCCATCGGAGAGAAAGAGGGTATACGAGCAGGTAGCCTCGGTTAAGTGACTAGTCCGTAAGAACCACAAAACACCAACCACACCGCCAGCTACACCGCTGGTGTCTAGCGTATAAGTTCCTCACAGAAAACACCCACGGACGATCTCGGCGGGAGCCAGCACACTCCGTCGTCACGATCGGTCACGATCGGTCCCGTAGCGACGGAACGACGCCTCGACGGAGTCGACGGCTCCGCTACGCGTGTCCGTCTCTCTCTCTCTATCTATCTATTTATTTACCATCGACGCGTACAATCGATGGGATGATCTTCGCAGACGATGTCAAGAGACACGACCACCGAGGATCGACCGATATCAACCTCGACCCGGCGTCCATTAAGGATTCAAACGATGCACCGTAGAAAGTGTGCAGAGAGCCGCACGTGGCACACGGTTAACACCTGGAAAAATCGCGCACCCGCGCCGCTCGACTCGCCGGCAGAATTTGCACTTTCGCCCGGCCGAAAACGCGACGGACGGACGATCCTCGGTGCTCGACGGACCCCGTGCACCACCGTGTCGCAACCGACCGACCACCCTCGCCGCGCGCCCCAACGCCGATATCGTCCGTGGCGAACGAAACATAACAACGCAATCGACTTCGTATCAGATATTATAAAGATGAACTTCTTACGAGATTTGCATACATCCACGAGACTGACGGCTTAAGGATTTATACACTTCTCTTCTTGCTAACCCTGTTCTATGATTTTTGGTTTTTCGTTGACTATTTCCAATACCTCCCAGTTCGCTCTGACATTCTATTGTCCTTCTTCTTGTGTTCTCCACACGGGACCAAAAGAAAACCGTGTGGCATGGTGTAGGCCTCCTGGGGATCCCCGCCATGTAAAAAAACGGGAACGCGTCCACCGGCACAGTACCCCTAGGGTGACGCGGAAACCTGTGCCACTTCGACCTCGTGTTTGCTCTACGACTTCGGGCTCATCTCCCTACCCCCCTTCAAAGGCCTCGAGAGACTTTCATCCGGTTGGGAGATTTCCGCACCGCGGTCGCTGGCCCATTTTCTCTTCCGGTTCTGCCACCCCCCCCCCCCCTCGCCCCTGCACACGGAAAAATCCTGATCCACGGCATCTACGCAACCCTGGGGAGTTCGACCGGTTGATTTATCGCGTTTCTCGCCCGTCGCTTTACAACTCCCTTTAACCCACCCTTTACAACTCTTATTTAGCACTTCGCTGTCCGTTCTTTGTGTTTTAGTATTATTGTTCGTGCTCTGTCGTTTCTGTTCGCGAACTGGTTCGCAGGAAAGATTGTTGGACTTTGTTTGACGTGGAAATAAAGCAACAAGATAGTTCGTCGATATCGCTGCGAGATAGTTTAACCCTCTTAGTGCCAGGCGAAAAAAGAACAAATTTTACGGTTGTACTAGGGTTTGGAAAAAGGCTCATGAAAACCAAACGAGAAGCAATATTTACATAATTCGAAAAGCAGTGTATTGAGGACGAAATCGAGGATGAAACAGTGACGCCAATTTTTCTATATTCATTGGAAATTATATAAATAACAAAGGTGTAAGTATAAGGCACTTTTCGTCAGTGCAGCGCAAGCCGATATATCGCTCCCCCAGCACTGAGAGGGTTGAATAGCTATTCAATGCATTAAAATAATATTTTACGACAAGTTAGAATCCGAGAAATAATTTGGACTCTTTAGAATTTTGAATTTGATTTTTAGAATCAAAGTAACAATTTTTTAAATAATTTCCGCCGAAAGAATAGATCCGTAATAAGTCTGCTTCATAGTTGTATCGACAATAATTGATAAATAAACATAATATATTGATTTTTAACACAATCCGTGCCACGTGCATCCCTGGCGGTGCACGCTTAAATAGCTTTAAATAATTTCGAATATTTAAAATTTCGAATTCGAATTTTAGAATCAAAGTAACAATTTTTTAAATAATTACAAGATGTAAATGGATTGAATTTCACAGCAGTTTCCGTTTTGTTTCGAAATTGGGCATCGCCGAGAAATCTAAACGATTCGGTTGAGTCACGAGAAATGCCCAGACCGAATGACAAATCTCTGATACATCCTCCGTCTCCTGATTCACCCGTGAATCACTGTGATTCTCCCGAATTCGTAGCCGCGCGTGGTTCGGGGTAACGAGTTGCCGCGGACGCCGAATTAACCTGTGGAAGCCATTTTGAAACCTGTGGAATGACATTAACCGAGAAATCGTTCCCCCTTAACTTCTTGCACTGTAACAATTAATCGGACTCGTGATAAAGATTCTACGCAAGATCAACTGAATTAATAAATTATTCTACAAAAAATATATTTTAAATTATTTTTATTATAAAAATAAATTCTTCTGATATGTAAGGAATTACAAGTGACTCGAGGGATCGCGGGGCGTGTAGGCCACGGCAGGGTACCGAGGCCGGCCGAAGGCGCAGTTTATGTTCACGGTGCGGCCGTCCTTTAGGCTATTTTTGTAATTTATTGGAACTTTTTATTTTCATGAGCCTTGTCAGATTCAGTATTTTTTACCTACGGATGGCACTTGCATCCGCATCATTTGGACGCCGAATATATACGGCACCCGTACACACAGATCGTCTCGTGAATGCCGAATATATCCGGCACCCGTAACGAAATATTAATTAATTAAATTAATATTAAATTTCCCGTTAATTAAATCGCTTTAACTATGCCGAGATTTTAGCGGTCGATTGTCGGTACCGAACGCGCTAAACACCGTAATCCCGATTTCCCCGTGAACGCGAGAGCGATCGGCGATCGTCCGCGGGAAGAAACGCCGCGCATAAAGTATCAATCGTAAACCGCACAATGTAGAAACTTCGCCGCCGCCGCCGCGGGATTAAATATTCCGCGCATACTTCGGCCGGTTTTCCCCTATTCCGATTAAAAGAAGAGCGCCGTATCGATTGTGCGCGCGGTGCCGGTTTGCACGGAATTTCACTTTAATGGGAGAAATTTGTACCTGTTAACCATTAAACCGTTCTCGCCCCATTTCTTGGACGGCGCGCGCGCGCGAGCGACGCCGCCGATAACGATCGTTGTTCGCTGGAAAGTTTGATTAAAAGCTGGCCGCAGGAAGCGCGGAGTGATTCATTGTTCTTGGAAGCGTGCGCGTCGCCGTGTTACCGGTGTTTCAGGTGGATACAGTGCGATGTTCCTGCTACGGTCCCGACGCCCCGCGAAAGCCGTCGCTTTTTCGACGCGACTCCTCGAAGCGGGGCTGATCGGCCGTGGTACCTTAACTCTTTGCACTCGGAGCCATTTTTAACTGGAAATGTGAAATAATTTTCTTAGCTGATGGTATTAGGTTGGTGCATATGAAGTGTCGGATTTTTAACACGTTCGTCGCCGTGTCACCCATATCTGGGCGACAGGTATGCTCCTGTGGGTGCCCCGTCATCCAAATATGGGTGACGCTCTTCTTATTCAAGATTTTATTTTATTTTATTTTATTAAGATTTTATTTATGAAAATTCCATTTGTAGCGCAGGAATTTAATGGAATGAACACCGACAAATGCGAAATATATAAAATAAAAACACTAAAAATTCATACATTATTATATTTATTACAGGCATTTTTGTGTTGAGATCTCGTTGAAAAAGGCGTAGTAAAGCAAACGGGGCATATTTTGTTTAAATTAACAATTTTTTAAGAAAGATATACAGTTTCATATATTCGCTTAAACATCTGACATTTCATATGCACCAACCTAATATTTCTATTTTATGCAATAAAGTGCACTTTTATGCGTACGTAATTGATTCTTGCGACTAATAGCAACAGTTTCACTACTAAACAATTTTTTTCAATCGAAAATCCTGCAATTTTTAGTACATCGCTGCTTCGGTTATGAAGTCTCCATAATTTAATTTATAATTTCGTTAATCTATAACTTCTTTAATCTATAATTTTCTTAATCTACAATTTCTTTAATTTATGATTTCTTTAATATATGATTTCTTTAATATATGATTTCTTTAATTTACAATTTCTTTAATCTACAATCTCTTTAATCTATGATTTCTTTAATCCACAATTTCTTTAATCTACAATTTCTTTAATTTATAATTTCTTTAATCCACAATTTCTTTAATCTACAATTTCTTTAATTTATGATTTCTTTAACATATGATTTCTTTAATTTAGAATTTCTTTAATCTATGATTTCTTTAATCTATGATTTCTTTAATCCACAATTTCTTTAATCTACAATTTCTTTAATTTATAATTTCTTTAATTTACAATTTCTTCAATCTATGATTTCCTTAATCTACAATTTCTTTAATCCATAATTTTTAATATAATACTTTCAGTCCATAACATTTTTAATCTATAATTTCTACAATACCAGCAACCTTAAAACACAAAACGTGAAATCGTTCGTATCCCCCCCTCACGGTCACGATTAAGAGAAGAATCGTCGCAGCGCGACGACTTCTGGGAATTTTTATTACAGGATCGAGGCGACAGGAAATAGTGGCGGAAAGTATGTCGAATAGTTAGCCGCGGCGTGGTCCAGTGAAACAACGGTGAAACGGGTTTTTCGATTGTCCTAAAACTGTTCCGTTGTCGGCCGTCCCGACGGGTAAAAGTCCGCGTTCGCGTCACCGCCGTATCCCAACGACGACGACGACGACGACGGCGGTGAACGGCTGCGAGACGGCTGCGCCGGCGAAAGGCGCTTCCCTTTTGTTCGGGGGAAAAGAAAACCGATGGATTTTCTCCTGGTAATATCGCTGAGTGTTTCCCTCCTTCCGGTTCCTCGAGGGGGATCGATGGGAACCGGCGTTGAATCCCGTCTTACTCCCGCCGCAATCACCCAGATGCACTTTGGATATTGAGTCTTCCGCTGCGCGTTGTTTGCCGAGGAGCGTTATTGAATTGCCACGCGGATGGGAAAATAAGGATCGAAGCTGCGAGCCCGTCGATCCTACACGGTTCTGCAGAACGGTTGCGCGCGGACGTCGAGAGTTTAGCTACTCGAGCCGCCTGTTAATCCTTCCCGCGGACTAGAATTTCTCGAGTGCCGAGGATGGGGATTACGCGCGAAAGGCTTGAACAACAGCAGAAATGGACAATACGTATCGATATATTTGCGATAGCCATCCGAGAAGCCGTTCCAACTCGAAATTATATCATACATAAATTATGTTATATATTATATTATATATTAGATTCTAGGTCTAAAATAGTTCTTTTGTTTTATGGTATTTGGTTGGCGAATAAATTCGTAGAGTTTTCGTTTTTGTTTTAAACTAACTTGTGTATGAATTAACGATGTGAGCAGGTTATTTAAAAGATCTTTTTCAGCTCTATAAAATTGTTATACTCGTTTTTTTAAATAATTTAATTTTTCATGACATTTTAGTGTTAGATATGGATTATCCAAGAGACAGAAGTCAGCATTTTTGTTTTTGTTTCTGTTTAATGACTTGTGTATTAATTAGCAATGCGAGTAGGCTGTTCGAGAGATCTCTTTCAGCTCTAGAAAGCTGTTATATTCGCTTTTTCGAATAATTTAATATTTCATGATTTTTTGGGGTTAAAATTGAAATATTTACGAGGAAAAAGTCAGCATTTTTGTTTTTATTTCTGTTTAATCACTTGTGTATTAATTAGCAATGTGAGTAGGTTATCTCTTTCAGCTCTAGAAAACTGTTATATTCGTTATAGACCACGGATTTTAGGCATTTATATTAACTAGACTACAGATTTTTATACAAAATTCTTCCATTAATTTCAGAAAGTGAAAGTTGATCGAAACTGCATCCCTTTGGTTACAGTTTTAATTATTAAAAACTAACTTACTCGTATTTAGTAGCCTGATACTCTTACTCTACAATTTATCATTTTTCTCGTAAACTAATAATAATAATAGTGTCTAATAACATCTATATTATATTAATATAGATACATAATATAGTCAATATATTGCAAACGTGGTACAATAATTTTTAGCGACAACTGAGAGTCATCTCTTGCCGCAAAGTGTTAATTCTTGTATCCCGAATATTAACCCTTTGCACTCGAAGCCATCTTACCTGTAATTCTAAAATAACTTTTCTAACACATAGCATTTCCACTTTATACGACAAAATATATTTTATGCGTATGAAATTGAATCTTGCAACTCGCGCAACAACAGTTACACTTTTAATAATTTTTTAAATCTAATTCCTCATAATATAAAAATTATTTTTATATGCGCTGTAACAATTTTTATCTCAGAGTCACCATTTCAGTGCAAAGGGTTAAACGATTAGTCCATAAATAAGCGAAAGAGCATTACCAAAATTTTGGCCATTTATTTTGTGGTATTTCTACTTTGGGAAACTCGGGGACCGAAAGACGAGGATTGAAACGGCACGGCCACTTATCTCGAAAGTGGTGCACCTTTGCCGTGGAGAACGAAACAGTGTCAAAGTTAAATGTTGATATTACCAAGTCCTTATTCAGGATTCTAATTTATCTTGACTTGAGGCAGTGGCAGAGCCGATCCCAGCTGCCAGAATTGCGGCAGTTAGCATCGCGGCGCGCATCTCTCTCTCTCTCTCTCTCTCTCCCCCCCCTCTCTCTCTCTCTCTTTCTGGAGGGTGGGGTCGGCGAATAATAGTGATTTCAGAGAAAGTATCCAGTCGGTTTCTACGGATCTAACGATCCAGAATCCCGCGGGTATTAAGGAAGACATTGGGTCAGGCCGATCGCCGGATCGAGGCCTCCTAATATTTCACGCGGCGCGATTCAATTTGCAGTGGCCGCGTATCCAATTTGTAACGTTCCGCGAGGCGTGAGAAGGCGAAACCGCAGAGCGCGCGCGCGCTCGCCGCGGAGAGCCGTGCCGGTGTGCGCGAGTTTGTGCCGGTGTACGGACGCGGCGCAGCGCGGCGCGCATTAGCCAACGCGCGAGAGAAAAAGAATCTATTGATTATTGCAAAACGACCGGGTAATATCTCTCGCCGCCTACTTACCTACTTAGAGGCCTCCGCGGATTTCGAGGCTGCCGTCGAAAAACTGAGGCCGACGGGGCCTCCTCGTCGCACGAGCACCGTCATCCGTTGCAGCCACTGTAATGGCCTTTATCGGCGTTCCAGTCGAACCGGGGAGCTGATTTTTCGCCGATGATTCGATTCATGAACGAGCACGCGACGCGCTAACTATGAGATTTATTTTGATATTTATTAATTGATTTTGATGGTGATCTAAGTCTAGTTGCCTACAAAAAGAGGGTAATATTGTTTACTTAACCCCTTGTCGTACTATTTTCTTCATAGGTACTAGGATGAGCACTTTTTCTATCGTAATAATTTCTTCAAAGGAAAAGGAAAAATATTTATATTATTTATATTGTATTTATAAATATTTATATTTATAATATAAAGGCTTAAATGTCTACTTAATGCGTCGAAAAATATTTTATGAAAAGGTAGAATCGAAGAATTATTTTCCACCAAAAGAATGGACTATAATATACTCATTTCATAGTTAAATTGACAATAATTAATAAATAAACACTATATATTGATTTTTTAAAGCTTGTAAAGCCTTTTAAAGTGTAAATTTAAGTTTCTTAGATACATTTAGGCAGTGTGACACTCTAGTATTTCATACGTATATTTATTTATTTATATTTTTTGAAAAGCAACCCTTGAGTCTAGAACTACCCCTTTCCTTTCTTCGACATAAGTTACACAATTTGGGTTCCGAGCGACTCGGATTAAAATCTTGAAATATTATTTATTATTTTGAAAATAAAAAAGCATTAAGTACAGTATGAGTAAAGAGTACAAAGAAACCCTCAGTGTTTTAATATTTATTTTCGCGTCCACAGACGTTTGAAAAATATCGTGGCAACTTTACAGTGTCGTTCTAGGGTTAAAAATCTTAATTTCAATTTCAATGGACTTAGATCGCTTTCAAAATAGACGGCCGGTACAATGGCGGAAGTTAAATGATAGCTTCCATAATTTGATCGTTTTTATACGAACAGTAAAATAAATTCCCCGATTGCCGAGGTTATTACACCGCTCGTCCATTTTTCACCAGCGTTTTATTCCAAGTACGCGCGATCGAGGCTCGAAGAAGCTGGCTTTAAAGTAAAAAGGTTGATGCAAAAAAAACGGCCACACACAGCCAATATTTTATAGATTGTTTATCAAAGCCCGTGCAGCTCTAGCCTGGTACCATTAAAAAGATGTTCGCGCAGATCGTTTCTCTTCCGGTGACTCGGAATTGGCACTAACTCTATACCGCGGAAGTTTATGGTAGTTTTAAGACTTCGGAATTGCTTTACAGCCTTGTCCTTAGAATCATCGAGCGAGGCTTATACGGATCAAGCCGGGACAGGTGGACGGCTAAACCCCGGGGATAAAATTAGACGAAGAATATTGAATTTTCGCGACGACCAAATTTCGATCGCGACGGACGACGCGTCCCACGGTGAAATTTCCCGCTTAAAATGTTCCAGCACCGTGTCATTGTCGCTCTTCAAATATTCCTTAACAATAAAAAGACACCTCTTTCCTGCTTAAACAGTATTCGTTGTCACGAGACCCTGAAAATGAAAAACACAAAATTGAAACATTTTTTTTCAATGTAACTAATTTCATTTCTTTTTTCAAAATAATTTTTAACATTGACTAATAAAGTGGTTTTTCTAATATCTCAAAACAATTTAAGTAATTCGGCATGATGTTTAAAAAGTTATTCCGTTTTGAATACTCTCGCGAGAGAATATACCATACTTTGCCTCGCAAAAAGGGCTATAAATAAAAAGTATGCAAACTTATGCAGCCAATTTTTTCAGGGCTGCTAGATGAGACTATAAACTATGGATCCTGTAAGTTTAATCGCAGGTCGTCATAGGCCGCAGAAGTTTCGACTATAATAAAGTAAATGAATTCCATTTGCTCTTATAATTTGATTCTACAATTTATCGATTTACTAATGTAATAGTTGACAATTCTTGATACGTTAGCTCTAGAAAATGTTGTACTTACCACCAGGAACAATATCCATTTTACACAATTGAAAAAAAGAACTTCCACCAAAAGATACAAGCTTCGCAATATGCGCTTCGTACTGTCGCTCACGCTCGCGAGTAATGACTGCCCAAGAAACTCGAAGTTCGAGGTGAAATTGCCATTCAGATATACAAGTATAGATCATTTGGTTTTTCCCATCATATAGAGTCATTATTAAAGTACCCAATCCGTTAGTTAAAAACTCTTCCCCCGACAACTTCGATTTTTAGGGTTTTGACCATGATTTCGTGCTTTTCTACCACTGCGCGGCGGACCGTGTTCACCGCGGGAACCCGGTCGTTCCGCGAGACACAGAAGATTAGGGTCAAGTGTATTGCATTTTGAAGGCATCGGGAGAGCCGAGAGTCGAGCGCGCCCATCAACGATATGGGACGCTGCACTAGCTCTTTGAGCCAGGAACCGAACTGTGTACGGTGCTCTCGCCCCTTTAATCTGAGCCCCGATCGACTATTATTAGGCGAAAACGCATTGTCTCCGGCGGTGGTGGCCGTGTAATCGGGCCGCGCGAGCGCTAATGGAACTCGAGAACGCCCCCACGAAATCGAATCCTTCCCCGTGGAACACCGGGAGGATCTACCGCGTACGCAGCCTGCGACGGCAATTCATCGGCTGCGAAGGGTTGCAGTCGCGTGACGCGTAGACGCAGATACCGAACGGAGCTTTTAGACGAGTTCGATGAGATAATCCTTTCAGTAGAATCGTCTGTTCGTCGTCTGGCATACGAATGTGCAGTGCATACTAGTAATCGACTCTGAGATGCTGATGCAGACGCTCTGATGATGCTTAGAGATGCTGATGCTGACGCTCATTCTTGAAGATAACAATGTATGAAAATTTGTGAACATAGTTTAAATGTTTTTGAAACAGGCTGTTAAGATTTTTAATAATATCTCATATTATTTATTTAAGAAAGGATCGCGAAGGGGGGTTTTAAATCTATAAGCGATTCTGAATGCTCTCTCGAAGTACCATTTTCTCTTTCAACGAATAATTAACGGAATTAGGAAATTAGATAACAGTGTAAAATAATTTAGGAATATAGTTTAAATATATCTTATAAAGTTTGCAAAGTTTAGGAACAATATCTCCAGAAGTTTATTAAACAAAAATCCCGAAACTACGTCCTTACGCGTACCAGAGAATGCTTTTTAAAAGTACCATTTTCTCTTTCAAAGAATAATTATCATAATCGTCAAGATAACAATGTCAAACATTTTGCGAATATAGTTTGAACATATCTTATAAAGTCTGCAAAGTTTCGAAACAATATTTAAAGTAATTTATTAAACAAAAATTCCGAAACTATACCCTTGCACACATCTATACCTAGAAATGCTCTCTCAAAGTACCATTTTCTTTTCCGACGAACACCTGTCGCAATTTTCGGAAAAACAACGCGTAAAAATTCATGAACACAGCTTAGATACATATCAACAAATCTAGTTAACGTCACAAAGATATCTCAAACAGCTTACGCTAAAAAAAATACTCAAAATGCACTTACGACATCCGTCGAAAAATACAAATTCCACTGCGATACCGTGATTTCCGTTCTAAAACACTTCACGGTGAATTAAATGGGAACAGAGCCCATCCAATATCGATACCAAAAATCCTCGAGCATCCTCCGGCACGATTTTTGCCCGTGTTTCGCGACGACGTCCGCGGAATATACGACGCGCGCCATCGTCCGCGGAAGCATGTGCGGCGTGGCAAGTCGCGCGGAACGCATTATTTCCCTTTGGCAGGTTGGAAATATGTTGCTACCTGGGAAGGCAGAGCCCGTGGCCGAGGCGAGAGACGGGGGCACGCCCGGAGATAAAGAGAGGAGGCCTCGACATTTCGTGGCCGCGGCGTGGCAACGAAACTCGCCGCGGAAACGGGGACGGTCGATGAGGCATGGTGTTAACACGTCCGCGCGGCGGAACAACGGCACACCGGGTCCGTGCGCGCGGCTCGAAAATTAGCGGGCGCAAACAATGGAGTACGCTAACAGCCGTATTTCCATAAAATCGATTCGTTTCGGTAGCGAGAGCTCCGCGATCTGCGCTCTCGCAGGATCCAACGTCGAACGTTTAAGGGTTGGATCTTCGCGTTCGGGGCAGCCTCCGCGCGTTTAACCCTTTGCACTCGAAACAATTTTAACCGTAAATTTTTAGAATCACTTCTCTGGCTTGTAGTATTTTTATTTTATGCAACAATGTGCACTTTTGTGCATATGAAATTTATTCTTGCGATTGTTTCACTATTTAACCTTGTTTTTAAATAGAAACTTTGATGAGAAGGTGTAACAATGATCTTGGAATGTTATATAACAATTTTAGTGGTGTCTCAGAGTCACCACTCGAGTGCAAAGGGTTAATTAACCTCTTATGGCAAGGCAGGATTTTGCGCAAATAAAGTTTTTCGTAACTAAATTACTATTTTCTCTTAATATATATTTTTTCCGTATATCTATATATAGTATTAATAACATATATTCTTTTCTTAATATATTGTATATACAAACTTTCACTTTAATTGTTTGTTTTAATAAATAATTAAATAATTGAGTAAAGCACTAACCATTCGCGGAAGCCACTATAGCGGCGCCTCTAAGAGGTTAACCCTTTGCCGTACTATTTTCCTCGTACTTACCACGATTAGGAATTTTTCAATTGTTATAATCTGTTAGAAGGGACAGAACATTAATGTTTATTTCGTGCCTGAATTTATTAGGTTGAATTTATTTCCCAACCCAATACTTCGAATGCTTAAATATTAATAACAAAGGATTGGGATTAGAATTTTATTCCAATTTTGAAGAATAGAATAACATTCATACTTAATAATTTATTCCTAGTAATTTCCATCACGAGTCGGACGCGTCAAAGTACGGTAAAGGGTTAATCTCGGTGGCTCCTCATTAGCGGAGGCAACGCGGACAACTCCGTCGCAGACTCCTGACCGATTTACAATAATTAATTAACATGCAACAAGATCGAGTCACCTCGATCAAAATCATCCGAGACGTTCGTACGCGTTCCGGAAGCACGCTGTCGTTTCGTGTAAAACGTACGCTTCTCGTTCTCTCGTTAAATCAATGTTTCAGCGGCAATCCCGCATTCCTCCGGCGGCGGTATCGAGCCCGAGTCGCGGTTTCCGAAATTTTTACGGCAGCCGTCCGAATAAGAACTCGACGCGCAGCGAGGGGGCCGGCGATCGGCGAACAGAACGTTTCAATCGTGGAATCCAATTACGTTTTCGGTGCACGCGATCGCGAAATGAGACGTTCCCAGATGTCACGACTCCGCCGTATCGCCTCCGTCGTATCGTTTATATCCGCGCGGGTAATTACGCTCCTAAAGGAACCTAATTTCGCGGGCAACCGACGCCACGCCGCTCGCCCGCCGCCCGTAAAACTTTCTCGACGGGAGCCGCGTAAAGTCAATCGAACGACAGTTAAGTAAATTTGGGTTTCTTGGACGGCCCCGGAGCGACCGGGAGTAATTCGTGTCAAGCGATATCCGAGCGGGGACGCCTTGATACCTGAAATAATACTGATTTCAGTGAAACCTTGCGGTTACACCGGGGCACGGATCGGCTCGGCTCGGCTCGCGCGAAATGCCACCGCCATTCGGCTCGGTCCGATTCGGACCTCGGATTCCGGGCGAGGCTTGGGAAACGGCGAACGGATGATCGACCGACCCCTTCGGGCGCCCGTAACTCGCGACGCTTCCGTAATTATTTTAAACTCGGTTTCTCTTCTCGTTACTCCCGGATCGGACCACGGTTCCCCTAACTTTAGAAAGTCATCGTGCAGTCATTTCGGTGGGACGATCGCGCCGTTTTTTCACGCCGATCGCCAGGAATGGGGTCTTCGATCACGGAAGAATGGAGTCCTCGACGCTGGGATTTTTTTAATGTTTGCTGATATCAGGCGATTAACTTCGAGCTTCGTCGGTGGCGCTCGGTAGTCTTCTATGGGGTTGAAAAATCTGCCCCTATTTCTGTATTTTTATACTCGGCTGATTTCGCGACAAGGGCGCTTTAATTTTATATTTATTTACCAGTTCAACGGATATATTAATTAGAAAAGCGAACAATTTAATGTATAAAATGTATAAAGTGTACAACATGTGCAAAATGTATAAAATATATAAAGTGTATAAAATGTATAAAATATATAAATTGACACACATGTCACATATAAATTGACAAATATTTTTTTATTATGTTTGCCTACCAATATGTTAGGTTCGAGGAGAGGTGTCATTTATGTATACAACTTTTTTAAAACGTTTCTAGTATTTTTTGAAATTTTTTACTATTCTATGACAATTTTCACTGTGCTTTGACGTCCTCCAATATTCGTCGACATTCTTAAATATAATAATAATACTGACAAAATCTAGTGAACCATTCTCCTTCGATATTCATCAATGTCCTTGCATAAACATTATCTTATCTAAACATTTATTTTCACAATATTCTAACACCAACGCATTCTAATATCCAGAAATATCATTTAAGTTTTACCACCAAAATACAGCAAAAATTAATATTCATATAAATAATTAAATAATAATTAATATTCATATAAATAACTCCCTGCTCGAATTTTCTCCATTATTTCCGCTTCACAAATAAATCTAACGCACGAAGAATAAAAGAAAGTCGTATAACAGTCTAAAAACGAGAAAAAGGTGAATGAAACTGGACAATCTCCTTTCACAAACGACGTCGGACCGGATCTCAGATGTACTTAAATTTCCGTATCCGACAACGGTGTCATAAACATCAGGATCCCTCGGCGGACGTACTATATATATCGATCGAGCGTTGCACGCGAGCCGATCCGGGTGCCAAAATATCGGTAAAAGGATCCGGCTGTTTCGATCGTAAGCAGAATCTTCCGTCCCATCCGAAAGGCATCACCGCGTATTTCACGATCGAAGCCCGGATTTATCGTCCCGTGAGGCAACGCGGCCGCGGCGGCTCGCAGACGGCGCGTAGCTCGTAAGTTCTCGCCGAAAGCTCGGCATTGCTGCCAAACGTGTAGGTATATACGATCTATACGCGGGCGCGCACGTGTAGGTATATACGATCTATACACGGGCGCGCACGTGTGCACACGTACGTACGTGGACACAAGCGTGTAGGTAGAGAGACAGACGCGCACACAGGGGAGACCGTATATTTCTCCGTTGATCCCGTGACACGCTCACAATATACAGTTAGCAGAGGTTGCGTAACAGGAGGGCCCGGGAGGATCGCGCGGCGTAAATATAAAAAAATAACGGTACACCGGGTATATTGAGCGCGGACAATGTTCGGTTACCTACGGCCTCGTTATCGCCGGGCCGGAGCCCTGAGAGTCGATACTCTGGTTTGCGGTTAATTAACGGCCGGCTTTTCGGATTACCCGCGACCCCCCCCCCCCCCCCTGTACTCGTAAATCCCGGATAGAGGCATCGGGAGATTAATCCTTTAACGGGCGACCGCGTCGACGGGGACCCGCGGGAACGTGTCCGTCGTGGCCGGCGGATAAAACGGCGACTCTGACGAGCCTTTGCTCTCTCGGGAATATGGATTTTGAGCCGGCCGGGAAGACAGCGCCGCGATAAAGCCGCGCCGTGAGCGCGCCTGCATTATTCGACCCCGGGAACAGAATTTAGTGTTGCTCTCTCGCAACAACGATCCGCTCTGCCGCTTCCTCTATGCTTTCCGAGGGTCGATCAGCCGATTTTTAATTAAACGCCGACGGAGGAGACCGTGCCGGTCTCCTATGCAATATTTCCCGGCGGCCGGTCGGTCGGCTCTTTATCCCTGCAATTTTTTTAGACAGTTTTCAACGGCCGCTTTGACGTCAAAGCCGATCGCGCCGTTTCGATACCCCTTCCGCTTCGGCGTTCCCTCGATGGGGTTAATCGGGCGACTTTTAATCAGACGATGTACATCGTCGGAGATAGAGGATACCGTGTTGACCATAGCAAAGCGGACGCTGTCGATTTCATGGCGTTCGCAGCATTCGAGTCGTTAGAAGGCGCGTTTCTATGAAAAATAAAAACTGTCCTTACGAATACTAGTGTTGTAAATGATGAATATTTTGTCATTACTGTAATTAAAACGTTTTTACTATAATTAAAATTTGGTCGCCATATATATATCACTACAGTGGTGCTCTTCTGTATGGATTAGGGCACTGTGATGCACGTGACTGGAACAAGGGCGAGTCAGTCTGTAGTCGACCGTATGCATAGCGATATATATTTGTACTCTAGATTATAGTAAACTATATTAAACAAAAGTGCCTACGGTTTCTCAACCAAGTCTATTTAAATAAAACAACTAGATAGACGTTTATTTCTTCTCTTGATCGTTTCAACGAATCAACAATATTCCAGCACTGTTTCCGAACGCTTAAGGAAGCACCTCGCTTGTGCCTCGAAGAGTTAAATCGAAATCAAATTTAATACTTCTGTAATCAAAGTCTAAAAATGAGAGTAAATAAAAATAATGGAAGAAACAATAATTGTTTGAATCTACTAGGAAAAATATTAAGAGCAATTAAGTGCTAATCAACGCAGCGTGAAAGGAGGCGTAGTGTAAAGGGTTAATTCGATACTCGGTATCGATCAGGAGCATCGTACGATTGGTATTAAAACCGCTCGCGTTCACGTTCGCCGTTTGTTTTCCACGCGATTTCCATTCGTTTCACCGGCGCATTCAGATCCGCCCCGAGACAAAGATTTTCGTTCTCAGCGCTCATCCGCGCGACGAATGCCAGCGCATCCCGGCTGCGTGCAAACTTTCACCACTGTCCATTGTCTCTATCATTATGCTAACTCGCACGCGCCGCGGACGCAGCCAGGCTTTCGTTTCGCTCGTGACAGTCTGCTCATTCAAGAACGAACCGGCGAGCTGACGCGAGCTGACGCGAGCGAGTCGCGTCGCGTTGCCTTCGCTTTTGCATCGTATATCCCGCAAAAATCGTTCCATGTGCCAAATTGCAGTAGTTCAACAGATCATGGTATATCTAGCGCGTCGCGTGATTCGGAGATTCGTTGCGTAGCTTGATTAGGTCAGCTGGGTTCTTTGTGCAAAAGAACTTTGTACAAAAGAATTTTATGCACACCCGGTTTTAGCATTTTAATATTTAATATTATGCCTATCATGTCAAAAGTTAACACATATTTAATTTTATAAAGTCGTGATTGGTAAGTTGAGTTGCTCGATTTCAATAAATTCTTTAATAAAATTGAAATAAATTTTTGAAATAAAATGAGAAAGGTAACAACATAGAACAATGTAAATTTTTAAGTTTATTATCATATTTTATACTGTCAGTCGCCGATGACTGACGCGCTAGTATCGTGGCACAGCAATGCGAAGCGCATTACCAGCAAATTAGAATTTATTCGATGCATTAAATCCATTACAATTTTCTGAAAAAATACATTAATAATAGAATCCAGTATTAGATAAAAATTAGGTGGACTTTATATAAATTTTAGATGACAACTTAAAACAATGTAGAATTTTAAGTTTATAATTATATTTTACACTGTCAGTCGCCGATGACTGACGCGGCCTGAACGGAAAGCTCGGCGTCAGTCGCCGGTGACTGACGCAGCACTCAACGCGTTCAACGCTACTTATTGTATAATAAGAGAAGAAACGTTTTACCAAGGTCTTTGAACAAAATAAAAATGTTTTGAGTCAATTACAATTTGCAGGAGTTAAATTATCATTTAATCGTGGTAATTCTTGTCACAAACGCGTAATTATACTGTCAGTCAACGATGACTGACGCGGCACTCAACGCGTTAAAGCACTCGGTGTTAAATGCTACTTATTATATAATAAGAGAAGAAATATTTTGCCAGGGTCTTTGGACAAAATAAAAATGTTTTAAGTCAACTGCAATGTACGAGAGTTAAATTATTATTGGATCATGGTAATTTTAGCCACAAACGCGTAATTCATCGCGACGCATTTCACATTCCAAAGAAATGCTTTCTATTTAGATATCAGAAAAGGATCGAGCACCTCCCAGGACGCTTCCACAAAATAGAAACGTTCGATTCGCAGGAAGCTTAATTTATCCGCAATATCTTTTCAGATTTCACCGTTCTGCGTTTCGCTCGCGTCCATCGTAAACGCGCGAGCCTGAACTCGATCCCGAGATCGATCCCCCGGAATTCATCCACTCATCCCAGAGGATCCACTCCGTCCGATCAGCGCTGACAAAAGCCGAAGTACGCGAGCGGCGGGTGCGCGCGCCGCGGCAGCCTCGTTTCTCACGCGCGAACGACCGGCCGTTTCCGAGAGAATGGTAACTGCTCACCTTCGGGGGCCAGGAGGTTTCCGTTCAACGAGCTGCAGTTATCGCTGTCATCCCCGAAATTGCATCGTTGCACGCGAACGGAGAGACACCTGGGCTCGATTCCGCAGCTTTCGCCGTTTCGACGGCACCAATTACAAGGATGCCGGCCGGCCGATTGTTTCAAAGAACGGCGCGCTCTGCTGCGCGGACGTTTACCGTCCCCCGGGACGGACGGCACCGTGAATATTCCACCGATGGTGCCGGGAATATCCCACAGACGGCACCGTGAATATTCCACCGACGGCACCGTGAATATTCCACTGATGTCAAATTAGAAATAGAAAGTGCAAGGTGTCGTACGATGAACCGAATTTGCATTCGCGTGGCATCGCGGATTTTTGACGGTGACGTCGCGCGTCGGCTTTCTCGCGATTGGTAACTGCAAGTAGATTTCCATAGTCGGCGCACGGATCTAATGCTAGCTTGATCTCCGACGGCTGATTGACGGACTTTCCACCTGTCGTAGCGTAATTGTTGACATCGCAAGCTCGTGGTGCAATAGAACAGGGCTTGAATCTAGCTATAGTTTCATCGTGAATATTTTTAGAAATGTGTTTGCTTGCAGCAGATTTTTATCTTTTGAATTATATAGTTTTTTGTTTTATGTTCGATTTTATATTAATGCTTTGATTGCGTTATATCAGTTCAATTTATAAGGTATTTTCTATATAATGTAAGATACGAAAGCTTATTTTATTTTTTAATTTATTTGATATTATTTAATTCAATATGTTAGTAAGCTTTCAATCAACTCTCTTTTTAAAACTCACTTGCTAGTAAGATTGAATATTCGTTTGGAAATAGTAATAACTAATTAGAATTTTGTCTCATTTACAAAAAGTATTCTATTTATGCATACCTATATGAAATAAAAGTTTCAATGGATTTAGAAGAGTTTTCTTAAAATAAAGAATCGAAAAATTAATGTCGCCTCAGAGCCAATAAAAATTCAGCGAAACTCGAATAAATATCAGTCGTGGAATTTTCATAAATTCCCCGATAAATAATTGACATTGTACACCATAAATAATTCATTGCAATCATCCACGACCAGTATAATGTAGTAACGAATTTCATGCGCGCCGAGTAAATAACAGAAAAATGAGGATTTTCTTCTCCCCCGAGTGGCAAATCTGCCATCAAAGCAATCTCGCACGTCCCGCGTCGTCCAGTACGTGCGCAGAAATGCAGATTTCGGCGAACAACCGTGGATTGCAAACGACCGATTAGGTGCGCGTCGAAAATTAGAAAAAAGAGCAACCGCGAACGTATCACGGATCGGCGAGGTAGGATCGCGGTCGGCACCGAACGCTGACAGCGTCGACGAAAAACCTGGATATCGGTGGTGCCCGCGGGATTTATAGGCGGTAAATCATCCGGCAAAAACATTGTTTTGTCATCGCGCCGGTCCGCCGTCGCGTTCAACAATGCGGCGGGGGCCGCGCATTATTCGAATGGACGTCGAATCAATGAAACTCCGCGCGGGAACACGTTGATGTACGACGGGCCTCGATCCTTTAAGCGGTGTTTCCAACGGCTTGCAGCGGCGTCGGGTGATCAAGCCCGATAGGGGTTCTAATTGTGCCGTGCGAACTCCGTTCGCGGGAAAGTTGTTGCGCGCGCGCGGGGGGGAATCGGATGGAAACGGAAGACGCGCGCGGTTTCGAAGACGATTTTTCCGTGGTTGTTCCGGTGAAAGGGCAACTTTAAGACGCGATTATACGGGGCCATTGAGGGCGAGGCTCTTTAACCGAGAACCAACCGGAACTTCGTGCAATCGGGGCTCCAATTGCGACTAACTTTCTCCGGTGGTTTTCAAATCCGCCGTGATTTAAACACGATGCTCGGTTTAATGAAACGATCTTTTTACGGAGCGATCAAATTCTTTGAGGATGGGGAATTTAGGAGCAGACTTTTTAGTTAATTCAGTTGATAATTATTTTTATCACGAGTGCAGCTCAAGTGCAATGCAATTAAAGGTAGTTTTTTAAATTACAGTTTAAAACTTTGAAGAAGTGAGGTATATACTTTTGGTCACCGTTTGTTTCTTCTACATATTTTCTTCTCTTTTTATCGCCTATTTATTTATTATTTTTGTTAGTGTATTATCATTGGTAATTTCAATTTAAATATATCGTAATTCAGAATTAATGGCACTTTAATAGTCACTAATGAGTTTATTTCAAATCATGTTCCACCGGGCATACATCTGCAGTATTAGGGGTATTATAATGTACTTCAATAGTACAATTTGATAGCATTCTGTCATTAATGTAATTAAATTACTTAGTATTTCGTAATTGTACTCCAATTACAAATTAGATTGGAATTTCATTAAATGCAGATCTAAATCACAAATTACAGCGCGATTCAATTATTTTCTAATTATAATTCTTCGCGTAATAAAATAATGATTCAACAGAACTGTAGCTTCCACATGCTTTTATTTAACCAAAAAGAAATGAATGAACGATTCTCTTTCAAATAGAATATTCGCAAATCTTTCGATCAAACGATTCCACAAAAATTCGATGTTACTTTTTAAACGCCGTGTTCCTATTCAAGAGATCGGCCTCGAGTTTTGTAGAATGGTACGAGGTAATATTATTTCACAAGTTCAGCCACTTCCAGGCCTGTGCGCAGCCTTCCAGAAGAAGGCCAGGATTATCACCGGCACTGATTGCCATTGTTTTCTTCATTCGGAGACACGCGCTCGCACTTGCGCGCCGCGCGTGACAAACAATGGCAGCCGGGTTGTGCGCGGCGCGGCGTTACGACTTCCTTCATAGTTATTCCATTTTTTTTTTCTCTCTCCAACGTTTCCTTTTGTCGCGTCATTACGAAACCCACGTGTCGTGTCAAGAAACACTTTCGTTTCTGTTTCTTTCTTCTTCTTTTTTTTTTCTCTCGCGTCGGGCGATCCCGTCATTCGTGAAATTGCCGGCTTTACATAATGCCACCTCGTTGGCGACAATTGCACGGAGGAAGTGACCACCGTTGCCTCGCAATGAAAACACCGTGTTCCTCCTCTTATTATACTCCCGGAATAACCCGATCTTTAATTCGTCGAGAACGTAAAAATCGCCGCGTCAATGTAACGATCAGACTTTCGCGTTTCCCATGGTTAGGGAGTATGATGACTGAGCACTCTTCTTTGCGACTGTCCACAGCTTTTTGGGTTTATAGTTATTCGTGTTCAATTTTGAAAATGTTTGACATTTTTATAAGAAATTTTCGATAAATTTCTGCTTAATAAAATTTTCTGATTGCAAAAATTAAATTTGGAACGGTGTATGTCTTTTTTCAGTCTATATGGAGTGTTTCCAGCATGTGGTTATTTCTGTGGACTTGTGTATAATTGCATCTCATTCATAATATATAGAAAATTGACTGTAATAATATAAAAATAAATTAATAATCGCCAATCATAGTTTCATGATTTATTATCATTAAAATATGGTGGTTATTTTTGTGGTCTTCTGTATAATCGCATCTCATTCATAATACATAGAAAATTGACTGTAATAATATAAAAATTGATTAACAATCGCCAATCATAGTTTCATGATTTATTATCATAAAAATATAATCCTCGTCTTTCGGCTCGTTTCACACGTTACAATATTACCATGACACTATGGCTTTTATGATTAAAAATAAGAAAGAGAAATTGTAAATGGTAGATAGTTAACAATATTATTTCACTAATTTCACCTTAACAACATTATCGAAAAAATAATAAAACATATGCTCGGCTCACCGATCTCGCAATCACCGCAAAAATGTTTTATTCCGCACGCGGATCCGCGGTCCGCTCATCAGCCGTATCGGCTTGACGCGTATCGAACGATCGGCGACGTCGAGCCTGCTCGAAATAAAAGCAATCGCGAACCCGGAGAAGAACCGCACGTTAACGGGCCATGGATCACCGGTGTCCGCCGCGTTTCCGAATCGGTTTGCTCGTATTTTTTTCATCGTCGATCGGTGTGCATCATCGGAGCGGCGGCGATGACCCGTCTCGAAAAAAATAGCATCGCCTCGTCCCGCTAAAAGTGTAAACCGCGTGAGAGAGCGGGCTGGACCTGTCGGCAATTAAAGCCGCGCCGGGATTTATCATCGGCCGGCCAATTAAAAAGTGGGAAACGAGAAAACGTTCCGTTCCGTTCTGTAAAGCCGCATTGGCCCAGTAAGGATCTCCGCGCGCAACATTCGGCTGTAAAATCACCATTCGTTCCGTGTCCGCTGTCTCTCTCTCTCTCTCTTTCTCTTTCTCTCTCTCTTTCTCTCCTTTCCTCGGGTCTCTTTCTCTTCGGTTGAATCCGAGGATTTATCACGGCTTCCAGCGAGCCGAGCCGATCCGAGCCGAGAGAGCAGGCCGGCGCGGCAAGCGCACGGAACGAGCGCGCGCGCCTCGAAAACCAACCTGATATATTCGCGACTCGCAGATTCGATGTCCCGCTGAAATACGACGGAACCGGACACAATCCGGCCATTTTTTATTTCGATCCTCCGGTCAAACGGATCAGTCCCGAAACAGCTGTAAAACGCTTCCGTGGCCGTCGCGACGGATTTGTTTTGTCTGACCACCGCGGGCTTATTTCACTTCTTTTAGAAAGCACGTTGGCGGCTCGTTAGAATTTTATGCACACCCGGTTAACATTGTAATATTATAATTGTAATATATAATATTCAATATTATAACCATTATGTCAAGAGTTGACAAATGTCATATTTTATTTTATAAAGTGATAATTGGTAAGTTGAGTTTCTCGATTTCGATTCATTCTTTAATAAAATTGAAATAAATTTTTGAAATAAAATTAGAAAGGTATAAAAATTAATTTTCGTAGCAGAGCATATCTGATCACGACAGACATATTTCACTTCCTTGACAAGGTGCTCCATGTCTCTTTATTTTTATTTTATTGTGTAGCACATTATTTAGATCCTAAAAAAGAATATCTCTTTAAAAATCGAATTTAATCAGTTTTAATTAATCCATTAAAGTTAATGGAGTTAATTAAATTAACACTTTATTAAAGTTAATAAAGTGACGAAAGAATCATCTCTGAGGAACTAATTAACGTAAAAAAATCTAGAATAATAGGCGAATTAACAAAAGCGCATCCACTGGGCTAAAATTCTATAAATGGACAAAGGGGATTATGAATAAGTTTAGAGATAATGGTCGAGCGGTGCAGCATCGGAATTACATCGCCCGGTTAGTAGGTTAATTTCCCCCCATTAACTGATGATATCGTTATGATTCTCATTAGTACGAACTTCGTCATTTTATTAACACCACGTATCACATTCCCGAGTGGCCCATTGATAGCATCCCTCATTAATACAGCCATTTAAAAATTTCAACATTCTATGCAACGTCGGCGTATTAATTGCGCACGACGTTGATCGTTTCGCGCTAATTCATTAGAACTTCTTAATTTCATCAGAATTCGTAAAACGTAAAAATATGGAAAACGTGATGCCATAAAACTTTATGGCATGTTACGTTATGGTTCGTAACGATAACAGTTTGCTTCTTAGGTTTATAAATTGACTAACATTTGTTGCTTGGTATAATAGTAATAATAATAATAATAATAATAGACGGTAATATCTATGGCGCAATATAAGGAAAAGATATAATAATAGTAAGAAGGGGGAAGGAAGTGCAGTGAACACGTAACAGACATTACTTTACATTGCAGTCCTTATTCGATTCAAAGAAGCGCTTCAATTTTCTGATATTTTTCTCGGCCCGACAGTGAAAGAGCGCCGTTCTCACCCAAGCCTGTAAAATCGAGTGAAACGCAATCGATGAGAATAAATTGCGCCAGAGATTAATTTCTCGTTGATGCGCAAAGTGTTTCCACGGACGATCGACGCGACGCGTCAACGTGTCAATAAAGAAGCTTCACCGGTTTCTTCGATCGTCCCGGACGACGCTCGCCGATCGCGTACAAAGAAAGATGGCGGCGTGCCCGGTTCGATATCGCGACCGGCAGCGGGGCCCCGTTTTTCTCCCGTGTCGGAGTCAGCCACCGGGGCCCCGGGACAAATTACATAATATTCCCGCTGGGAAATGTTGCTCCTCGTATTTATTATCATTCCTCGTCGGGGTCCCGCGCGACTCTACGGCCGCTCGCCGCTGCCAACGATCCGGGGCCCGCGGAGCGGGGAGGAGGGAGGGCCCCCCCTCAAGAAAATGCCGCTAGAAAATGTGTATTGCGACCCAGTGACACCACCGAGAGATCCCGGCAACCGTTATCGCGTGCTGCCGCGACTTTTTCGCCGCGTACCCGCGACACGTTTCAGGAATGCGAGAATGTTATCGATGCCTGGATAGTGGTTCTTGATCCCGAGCCCCCCTAACAGATGGCCAAGCGGCATGCTAGCCCCCGGGAAACAACCGCGAGTGTCCCGGAACAACGACTTCATTCCGAATACGTGGGACCGTTTCTACCTTCCTCTGGAATTTCTGAGTTGCCGTGCCGAGGATCGTCTATCAGTCTTCTGTTATCCATTTTTTACCGTCCTAGTGCCGAGGCTGCGCGTTCGACGGACAGTTTTAGCCAGAAAAATGACCCCGATTGTCACCCAATGAAACGCAACTATCCTTAATGCGATCGTTGCATTATTCTTCGTCTATCTTCGCTTTTTCTAAAATTATCTTGGAGCATTGTCTTATTTATTGTCGACTCGTAGGGAACGTTTTTATATTGGAAGATGTTCTATTGACTTGCATTCTTCGTGAAAATTTTTAATACTAATTTAATTGCTTCATAATGTAGAGTAACATCTCTCTGAATCGTCAAGGATTATTGTTAAAATTATTTTTTATTATCTGAGAGCTATTTATTATTTATTGTTCTCTTGTATATCGCATTTTTATATTGAACGATATTTGAACATTTCATGGCCCATTCAGATTTTACTACCGAGTATAATTCCCTATAATTGTCTCACATCTTTATCCTATTCATTGACGTCTCGTCTGTCATATTTTTACGTAGAAAAATTATTTTATTTGAATCAGAATATATCAAAACTGATTCTCCGTCCTAAATGAATCAATAAAAAGTAGAATAAAAGAATATTGATATCAGATTTATCATTTTCATCTCAAGGATTATTTGAAAAATGATCGTGAGAATGGTACAATTTTTCGCAGCGATGGACAACATTAAACCGACGCTGGATAAAATCGTGCAAAGAGATTTCATCCGCGAGCGTCGCGGGGCAAGAAAAATTATCAAGGAGGTACACGAGCGAGAACACGTTGGACAAGTGTGAAAAAATTCCGAGGATCGTCGAATTTACGAAGCGCGGCGAGAAGAAACCGGCGATCCAGAGGACGGGGGACGGGAACGAGGGCTCTGTCGATTTTCCGAGAAGCGCCGACGTCACCGGCATTCCCAAACGTCGACGAATCGCATTCCCCCCGGGACGGCAGCAACCCACCGGTACGAAAGAAAACGCTGCCCCGTCACCGGCTAACTGTATTTTAATTGTATCAAAAGACGCGAAGGCGAAGGCGGTCATCGTTCCATGGGAGTTAATTAAATTTTATTGCCGGGGCACGGCGCGCGCGCGCGCGCGCTCTCGTACGTGTGTTTGTTCGGTTTAATGGAAATCCAGGTGGGTGGAGGCTGTGGAAGTGCGAATAACCGCGGCCATAATTCAGAGAAAATTAGCGAGCCTACTAATTGACCCGTAGCTCTCCCTCTCTCTCTCTCTCTCTCTCTCTCTCTCTTTCTCTCTCTCTCCATTACGCTCGTGTTGTAGTCGAAACGGAGGAACGGGATCAGGTAAAAGGGGGTTGAAGGTTTCCATCGGGATCGATCGATGGCGGTTCGGCGGACGGTTCTTCCGGAGTGTTCTCCTCTGTCCTTGAGATGCAATTAAACGCGAGTGCAGGACCGTGAAGGGACCCGAAGACACAACCAGAAGCAGATGCTCCCGGCGACGCGCGACGTGGCCGATAATTAAGAAGAGAGAGTCCCCGGGCTCCGGCTCGCCGGCTATCCGGCATTATGCCCGCTCCACACTCTTCGAAACCTCGATTCGAGTTACCTAACTAACTCGTGGATCCTCCTTTTGCAACCGTGTCTCCGAATGTAAAACGTCGACTGAAATTATTTATTTGATTGTTTATGGAAATATTCCGGTTTGGGCACGGGTTTATTGGCCACTCTCTCCGATTTTTGTTTCGAACAAACCGTAAACTGTTTTATGTTCAGGTTTCGTACATATGTTTAACCAACGTGCACGGTGGTTTTTTTTTCCAAGTAAGAATAACGCTAAATGTAAAAGATAGGATATTGGATATTGAAGGATATTGAAATAAGTCTTAGAAAAAAAGATGTCTATTTTCTTTACTTTCGCGCAGTCGGCTGTAAAATTGCATTCGAATATGCATCGAAAGCTTGCACAATTATATTCGTTTAAAGACATCGAGATGTATTACAAAATGAAGGACAATGAACTGTTCTTCTCAGCTGCCAGATTTGTATATATCCTGCAAAGCTGAGATCAAATTATCGTTAAAAATCACGTTCCTCCGAAATCGCTAAGCAATCTTGTACAAGGACCCTCTGATATTCGACCGCGCATAAATAATTAGCCAAACGGCCCGAGAAGCGATATCAATATTTCATTGGTCATCGGTGGGGGTCAGGGACCGTGCGGGAATTAATTAAAAAATAATGTTGCCGCTCGGGGCCGATCCTCCCAGTGACAAATAAATTGGTTCGGTAATCGGAACGAGCCGTTGTCCCTCCGAATGTGCGTCCCACTTATTACGATCGAGGAGAGTCGGCCATCTTGGCCTGGCACGAAGCGCAGGAAACGTGCATGTTTTCTTGGCTCGGACGCAAGCGGAGACAGAACAGGGGATGCTGAATGAGCCCGGAATCGATAGAGCGGACTGCTCGAACGAATTCTGCTCGAATGTAACCGGGAAAGTAAAGCGGAAGACGGACAGACGGATCCACAGAAGAAGAAGAAGAATAAGTACACTGCGCGACAAAATGATAGCACACCCCTGAATTTTTCGTGTTTCTCAAAAGATATTGCCGATCGATTGGTGTTTGCCAAAGAGCACATTAGATGGAAGAAGAAGTGGAAGAAAGTGATTTTTACCGATGAATAAAGATTTACTCTCGACGGATCAGATGATTGGTCCTATTACTTTCAGGACCTTAGAAAGGAATCGATGTTTCAAGTTAAACTTCAGATGAGAGGAGGAGGAATCATGGTTTGGGCAGGAATTGGATATAAAGGGAAAACAAATATTCGTTTTATCAATGCGAAATTAAAAAGCGCCGATTATATAAAACTAATTGATGAAGAAATTGCAGCAAATGCGGAACGAATTAGTGAAGATGCCGTCATCTTTCAGCAAGATAATGCATCTGTGCATACGGCCAAAGCGGTAAAACAATATTTTCAATCAAATAATATTCAACTTTTACCTCGGCCGTCGAGATCACCAGATTTGAATATTATTGAAAATGTCTGGGGACAATTATCTCCTAACGTCTACAGAAAATGTAGACAATTTAATTCAATTGTAGAGTTAAAAGCCGCGATTGAAGAAGGTTGGATCGTAATTTCGCGTAGTTGTTTAAAAAGAATTATATAAATCACTACTTAGGAGAATGTTAGCGGTTCTAGAAAAGAAAGGAATGTCTACACATTATTGAAATGAAATAAACCATTAAAATAAAATAAAAATCATATTTTTTCTGCACGCGTCCTATCATTTTGTCGTACTCGTCTTTTACATAACCAGATATAATTCCTGTAAAAAAACATAATCAGTGGCTGTCTTCTCACGTGTTAATAAAGAAGGGGTACCGTTTATACAGCTACATGCAAAACCTTTCATTATTGTTTTTGAGAACCACGAAAACTGTTGGGATGTCCTATCATTTTGTCGCGCAGTGTAGAAGAAGAAGAAGAAGAAAAAGTACGGAAGTGGGGTAGGGCACGATCGATATCGAAAACTCAATTACCGTCGAGATGCGAATAAATTCGAATCCGTGGACGCTGCTTGTCCTCGGCTCTGGTCCAAGTAACCCACTTCCATCGGGGGAACAAGGGGGGAGGGGGGAGACGAAGGCAGAAACGACCGATAGACGAAAACGTCGGAGGGGAGCGAAGGCGATTTCGAAGGAAAGGGAAGAACGGCAGCCTGAAACCGGAGATGGGAATCGTTTCGCGGCGGGCTCCGTACAGGGAGCGATTTAACTGCGGCTCGTCCATAAACCTCGGGACGCAACGGTGTTCGTTATACGTGGAAATCCCCCTTTAAGCGACCGTAAAGCTGCCATCGGTGCCGCGTCAATTAGGGGCGCGCGGACGACCACGAAAATCCGGGAACCAGGCCGGATACCTGTCCCCCCCTCTTCGCCGCTTTAATACGCTCCTGGTCACGAAGTTTCGGGTACGATCGTTCACCGGCGTCGCGAGTCCTTGCGTCTCGCTTCTGCGATCTTTCCACCTTGCGAATTTCAACCCTAACAGAATCTGTAGAGGAGGGTGGTGATTGATCGTGGTGTACGAAATAAATTATATCTGTATAAGTTAGAGACACTGAGTTTCATTATCATAAAAACAAGAATACATTTTCAGTAGTATTTAGTTTATAATAATGAAAGAATTTTGCTAGATCTGAGATGGAATTTGCCTTTTTCTGAAAAGGCAATTTTTTAAAAATAAATATTCGGTAAATGAAAGGAAAATTGAAAAGAAATAGAAACTCGCGCACAATAGAAACTCTCATCGATGGCACGGAGGTTTCATAGAGCATCTTGAAGATTATATAGGAGGTAAACTTTTACGATCTCGGGCGTAGGTGCACCGTGGTTTCGATGAAAGAATATTCCACCGTGAAACGAGGAAACGAACGAAAGGCGTG
Source organism: Augochlora pura (assembly GCF_028453695.1). Lineage (NCBI taxonomy): Eukaryota > Metazoa > Arthropoda > Insecta > Hymenoptera > Halictidae > Augochlora > Augochlora pura. Next base: position 25,657,314 of record NC_135774.1, on the reverse strand, counting down.
CCCGAGGCAGGAATCGCGGCAAAAATGCGCCGCGACTTTTACGACATTGTTAAGAGGACTGTAAAGAGTTGCAAAATGTTACAGATACGATTTCCGTGGCGACTTATTTCCCGGCGGACAGTAAATTACCCGTCGCCGCGACGAATATCTTAATTATATGTTCGAGTATCGATAGTGTAAGAGGTTTTTAACGACGCGATCGATGCCCCGGCCGACGCGATAAATTTTTCCGGCACCGGGCGTATTTTATACGCGCGGTCAAGTTCGGGCTTTTTTTTTCGAGACTGTCAATGGAACGCCGGATTTGCATAAAGATCTTCGTTTCTTTTTCTTTCTTTCTTTCTTTTTTTATTTACGCCGCGTTTTACTGTTACACGCGGCTCTCGGACCGCGTCGATTTAATCGCGGAAGAGGAGGCAAGCGAAGCGAACGGCCCCAAGCGGCCGCGTCGTTTATGTCGATGCAATGAATCCTCGATATGGATTAACCACTTGACGATTCAATTAAAACTGTCTGGCGACGGGCGAGCCCGCGATGCTCCGCCTTCGAATACACAGCCGACTACGGGGGTATTTTCTTGTTCCCGGTTACCCGGGGACTAATAGCGGCCGTTCCGCAGCTGAGTCAAACCGAGGACCGGCGAATTTTCAATCGATCTATTTCATTGCGCGTGCTTTTCTTCCATTATACACCGTCGTGGATGTTATTCGCCCGCAATTGATTCCGCGACCGGGCTGTTCTCCGCGTTCTCGCTGCAGGATATTATTTCTCGGGTAGCTTATTGCTCGGAGAAATTAACGGGTCAGATGACGATCGAGTCGTGATGATTGCGACGATGATTGAACGAATTAAAGGAATTTGGAAATATGGTTGTAATTATAGATTTTAGTTTAATTAATGGTAATAGGGTTTATGGCGTTTTGCGGTTATCGATACAACAATCGAATGTCTTGGTTATATGAACTAATCCTTTGATTTATTTTAACCTGAAACGTGACAACGTTTGATGAAATGAAATTTGAAATAGAAAAAAAAAAGTAGTGAAAATAGAATAAAATTGATGAAATAAAATAGATTACAATTTGGAACAGAATTAGCGATAATTTTGACGGCTTCTTAATTAAAATGAAGTACCCTTTCATAGACGAAGTAATTCGACGTTCTAAGTATTATAGTCACAAGATTGGTAACAGTTTAAGCGAACATCCATTTACCATTCCAGTTACCATTTATTTTAGTTAGTGATTACCATTTAACTTTATCTCCCTGGCAATTTTCACTTAACTTTATTTTCCAAGTAATATTCTCCACTTAACTCTATCACCTCATTTTGCTTATTTCTTGCAATCATTCTACTGTCTCAAATGACACCTGTTTATTTAATCACGCCTAAAGAATGACCACCCTTCGTCCAGAACAATTTTGAAATAAAATTTTTTCATTTCGTAACAACCCAACTAGAATTACCATATAAAACTAGATTCGTTTGTACAACAGTTCCGCAACAAAAGACCACCGGGAACGAACGAAAAAGTCAAAAACCGAATAACTATTGTTATCGAACGTTTTCAGTGGCCCGATACAATTAACAGAACGATCCAGTGAAAATATTTCCAGGACCAGGTACAGCGAGACGGCTCGAAACGAAGCACGCGTGTCCCGCGCGGATCCTGGCGCGGCGCGGCGCGATCCTGCGCTTCGTTTTTCATTCGGCGCGCGGCGGTCTTATAACGAGCCGCAATTAACGAGGCCGGCCGGACCAGCAATTTCGAGTATTCGTGTAACGAAAGTTGGCGGCCGTTTCGGGGCAGCGGGAGGGCAAAGAGGGTTGTGGGAAGAATCGCCTAAGTCATCGGAGCGACGCGCGTTCGGCCAGCCTACGATTCTAGTTGCTGAAAGTCGGAGACTTTTTATCATTTACCGGGACATTTCCACGAAGCTATTGTTACCTGAAGTAAACGTTTAATTCTTCTAAGAGACGAAGGAATGTATTTCGGTGCACATAGATCCAATTTTTATGGGAGAATAAGTAATAAAGGTTTTGTTTAACCCCTTGCCGTACCATTTTCTGTAGAGTTATTGGTTTGGCAACTAAGTAATTGCGGATTTAAAATAAGAAGGAAAATTCCATTCTTTTGCTTAAAAATATAAGTTTATTTAATTAGACAAATTAATTTTGATTCCTATTTAAAGCAACTAATGAACATTCATACCCAACAGTTTATTATTATAAATCTCCATTACGAGAATGACTCGCTATAGTACGGCAAAGGGTTAATCAAATTAATTTTCTTTTAGCAGCTTTATTGTCTGCCGGTCGGGATAATAAAAATACTATCTAGTCAAATATAATTGGCCCTCTAGCAAATATGATTTATTATATTTATAAAATTGCAGAATTTATTTTTATAAGATTACCGATGTGGTTTCACCTAACGAATTTTTCTGATTATAAAAATAGTATTTGAAACGATGCAATTCTTTCGTCATATTATTTACAGCTCCTTCTGGTTGCTCTCTGTGAACTTCTACGTAATCGCATTTTATTCACGATTCATAGAAAATTAATGATAACAATATCAAAATTGATCTACAGTCAGCAATTTTGGTCTCGAAGCTTAAATCACGGTAAAAATATAATCTAAAAAAATATAATATACCTCACAACGAATGCTAATTTCGCAGGTTCTTAAAATATTTGAGTACGTCATAATTGACGTGCAAACAACGTGAAGCAAACCAGACCGTCGACAACGCCGTCGAGACAGTCTGGCAAAGAAACGGACAGCTCGGTAAATTCAGGTTCGGCTAATCGGCCATTGCATCCCCATTGCAGCGTCGCCGGTCCCCGGGTGCATGCGAGATGAGGCCGATTCCCCCCTCTCAGAGGGTCTCATCGTCTAAAGTCTAAAGCGTATGCAAAGCCTCAGACCGAGATTGGTTTCGCGATTTATGCTCTAATATCGCGGAAGATTCCGCGTGATACAATTACGTGGTAATGGTAGACCATGCCCCCCCCGGATTCATCGCTTATCACTCTGCGAGTGAAAATTAGGGTCGATGGATGATCGATACTACTACCATCCTACGATCCGGAGTTTGTCCGGTGATAGGATTGGCCGGTTCTCCGAGGCCCCGGTGAACGATGGGATAAAGATTTCGTTTTGGGGGCCTCGGGCCCTCCTGCGGCTCTAATCTTTTTTCCCCTGTTCTGCCGGCATTATCTGATCGTGTTTCGTAACAGTACATACTGCATATATCGAGAGAAAGAGAGAGAGCGAGAGAGAGAGAGAGAGAGAGAGGGGGAGAGACGGCGGGAGGAGAAACGGGGGACTCCGCGCGCCGGGAGAGAACTCTTTGATTCGTTGAACGCCCGTTGGCATCGGTCCCAGCTGTTCCCAGAATTGATCCCTTCCGAAAACTACCTACGTGACAAAATGCACTTTCTCGGAATCCAATTACCGTCCTGCATTCCTCCGGCTAGATGCAGTCTAACTTCTTCTTCGTCTTCTCCTCCACCGCGTCCTCCTCCTCTTACTCCTTCTCCTCTTCTTCTTCTTCTTCTTCGTCCTCGCCTTCGACGACGGAGATGAAGACGGAGTGCGCGCTCATTGCTTGAATACTGAAGATAAATCACAGGTAGCATTGCAACGCGGAGCCGCGCCAACGCAGGAACACAGTTATTTAACTCGATCGCGTATTGTGTAAACATCCGTATCGATTTAGATCCGTATCGGAAGTCCGATACACTTGAGATCCGCGATACGCCGGTCGCGCGGTGTTCCATGGATAAACGGATGCGTGCAGTGTTTATGGTTAGACGAACAGCTAAAATCGCGTGGACGACGCGCGCGTGAGTTGCCGGTGTCTGGGAGGTTTGTACAAGGAGCGAACAAGCAATCAGAGTCAATTTAGAATGTAATAGAGAAAGGGGGACTAGTTAGTATGCCGAACAGTGGGCACAGCGTTACACAATCGGTGAGTGTCACTCCACGTCGGACTTCGACTTGCGGGAGCTCCTTTTGTTTTTAAACTGGTCGGCACGTACTGCGATTTTAGGATTCGCGTTTCAAATTGCAACGATGATTTTTGTGCTAGAATTTTCTTATGTAGCGTTTTTAGAATTTTATTGTGCAGCATTGTTATAATTTTATTATATAGTATTGCTAGAATTTTATTGTGCAGCATTGTTAGCATTTTATTATAAAAAAATTGTTAGAATTTTATTATACAATATTGCTAGAATTTTATTATGCAGCATTTTTAGAATTTTATTATGCAGCATTGGTAGAATTTTATTATGCAGCATTTTTAGAATTTTATTATGCAGCATTGGTAGAATTTTATTATGCAGCATTTTTAGAATTTTATTATACAATATTGCTAGAATTTTATTATACAGCATTGTTAGAATTAATATTATTTTTGCTATCATCATTATTATTGCCATTATCGTTTATCGTTGTAAACGTAATATCGTATATCAACGTCACTTTGATATTTTATCAAACATCCAAAAAGACATCAAACTTTGTCTCATCCACGACTACTATTCCTGCCGCAACATATTCTTAAAATGCATGCTAAAATGTCTAAAAGGTAAATGAAATAAATGATAGGATTATAATAAATTAACTTAACCCTAAATTATCTTTACGATGAATTTGATCGGCAAACAATAGAGTCGTTAGTGAATAATGCCACTGGTCGCAATGAGGAGACCGTGACATACGCCGCCACGGGTTCCAACCTACTCACGTAACGTGGGATCATTGAGCATTCAGAGATCTAATCGGGCGCGTTGAACAGCTTTCGTTATTACGAGAGAAAACGATCAATAAGGATCAAAGTGGGATCCGATCGCGAGCGTTTATCGGATGTGGTAGAAGAACGTTCGTACAAGCGTATAACGCGTGTTGCGTGCGCGCGTGACACGTAATCCTTCCACGACATCTTCGATATTGTCGAGGAGGTTCCCGTCTAATCCGACCTGTTCCACGAAACCGTTCAACAAAAGCTAGGCTCGATAACTTAGTGACAAAATACTGCGATGTCACGCGAGTGCGGCCGATGCATCGAGTATGCAGCGAGAGACCGACTGCATCTCCGGCATCGATCGCGTGAGCTGGCCGGCGTCGAACGAACCAACGAACGAACGAACGAACGAACCGGCGAACGAAGCAACGAACGAACGGGCCACGGTAAAAAGAAAGCGATTGTCGACGCGAGGAGAAATTCCATTTTCAACGAGTCCTGTCGGGACCGCGCGCGCGCGCGCGCGCGCGCTGTCCGACTGGAAACAATAGAATCAACGGCGGCCGCGATGTATGCGGTGCAAGTGTACCGTGAAAAGAAAATCCATCTCGAACGCGGGTTTCGTCCTCTTTCAGTTTCATGCGCTCTCTTGTTCCAGGCTAAATGACACGGTTTCTTCCAAAACGCCGACAGACCAACATGCGATCCGCGAACTGCATTTACTGTGCTCGGAAACGCAATATTTTCAAGCGTCCGCCAAGAAGTCCAAGGAAATAGAAAAGCTCGACGCTGGCCAACCGCGGCGGTCCTGCTTCTTTATTTTCAATTCGCTGAAGTTGGGAGGACTGTCTGGAGAAACGATCGAAGAGATTCCTTTGTTCGAGCTGACATCGTTATCGTTGAATTTTGATAGGTTAAATGAGAAAATTAATCTCGCGAATTGTTTTCTATTTTTCTTCGAATATAATTTAATCACGTTGTTTTTATCGGCTTACATTGTGTCAGTTAACGTAAACAATAAATATTTAAAATTTAATAATAAAAAAATTTTAAATAAAATAAAATAAATAAAGTAAAATAAATAAAAAAATTAATTCATCAATTTTTCAATTAATAAGAAATTATAATTGACAGTTCAAATAGTGAGAAGTAGTAAAACAATTGCCATAACTAAACATAATTTCAATGGTAATAAATTTGCCAAAAATCTAAATAAAGATCTCGTCGCTCCTATAAAGCAGCAGTGGTGACGAGATTAGCGATAAAAAAAACTTTGTAAAAATTGAAATGTTACTTGATAGTACCCCAAAAGTCACCGTACTCTCCGAAACGAAAAATCGCCATTAAATAATTTCTCTTCTCGCCGCGTGAGATCTACCGTTTAATTTAAACGCTTCCCGATGCACTCGGCGAACTTCTGCGAAATTTATTCATCGAAAACACGGGGCCGGGGTTTTACTATCTTGTCAAGCGTCGACACCGTAACAAGAATTTCCGCCGAAATTTGAATAATTCTCGACGCACCTAAAGAAGTTTTCTTGTTGCGCAGGTAGAGAACCGGATTTCAGCGTCCTCGCCTCTCGAACGGCAATTTTCTCTTATTTAGCGCCGTTGCGACACACGTACGAACGCATTCGATCCCTCCCCCCCCTGGACAGAATTTCCCCGCGACGCCGAAGAATATTAAAAAAACGAGTTCCAGCGAAACGGGGGGGAGGAAGGAAGCGGGAAATTATCTCATCCGCTAATACGTTCGAGGCGGTGGCGAGAACTCCGGACTTTCCACCTCTTAAATAATCAATTTCTCTTGTTAACGTCGGAGTAACACAGTTTCCAACAAAACGCGGATAAACGCCGCGGCCGATGTTCGATGAACTCTTCGTCGCGGGGAGCTTGCCCGTTCCACGTAGGCCCGCGTAGAATTTCAACGTTTCCACAGCTCGTGAATGCTCAATTTCTATTCCTCGAGATCCGTGCTTATTTAATCCCGCTAATTTACCGAGCGCCGGGTTTCTATAATAGAGAGATGATAATAGGAGATTACAAGTGAAACTTCTCCTCGTAGTCTAGCCGGAGCACCGCGGAGAGAGGAAGAGAAAGAGAGAGAGAGATAGAGAGAGATAGAAAGAGAGAAAGAGAGAGAGGGACGGGCTGGGTGGAAGTCGCTCGAAGAAAGACGGAAATTGGGTTAATTAATCGTGTCAATTACCCATTTACCACCCGGAGAAAAAATCTCGGTTTCATTAGGCGTTTACGCGCATTTCCAGTCTGAATCGCCGGACTCTTGTACACGGCGGGACGCCATGCGAGCCCCTTATAACGCTTCCTCTGTCTATCACTTTTCTCTCTCTCTCTTCTTCCGTATCTAGCTCATCGTAATATATCTGCCGGCTCACGCGTTCGCAATTAGTGGACGCGTTTAATACAAAAGCGGCCGGTTAATTAACAAGGCGATTTCCACCGGACCGTGCCAACTTATCGGTAAACAAAACTGCAATGCTCTCCGAGGTAGAAAAAAAAGGAAGTCGAACGCGTGTCCGTCAACAGCGACGAAACGTACGAACCGACGCTGGTTTAACAGTTAACCGCGATAAAAATGCCACGATAACGGGCAACGGTATTAACGAATCGCCGAGTGACGTTCGTTATTCAACCCATTAAGGCCCCGAAGCGACGGCGACGCAACATTTTTCTGCCGCTCGCGGTGCAGTTGTAAAAGACGGCTTCCAAGAGCTGCCCGACGCATTTCTCGTCGCCGTTTTATTCTCTCTCGCGACGAGGCTATAAACGAGCCATTTCACGCACGTTCTTTTAAGGTAATCCATTTTTTATCTATCCTAAAATAATCCACTTTGTCATAAATACAGAGAAATTTAAATACGCCTTCTACGATTTTACAATAATACTTTTTAAAATTTTCCGTCCGAATCCAAGCTGACTGTCAATTAAATTTAAATTTCCCTCGTACAATTTTGCTATTACATTTCCGAATTTTCTATCCGAGCTTAAACCACTCGGAAACAATGGTAAATATAATCATGTCGATCGGTAATATACAATTCCACGATTATTTAAATAACATAATCAAATATTTTCTAAACTCCGTCTTTCAATTAAGATTCGAAAGCCGATCGAATTGCAAAAACAGGGAAGCTAAAAGCACCGCGTACACCTGCCGGATGATAAACCACGGTCGAGCCGTATGCAAATACTTTCTTTAAATACTTCAGAAAATCAGTATAAATACTTCAGATTACGAATACCGTCCGCGGCATGGAAATCAGAGAGATTTCTACGGACAGAGTTCCTGCAACATTGCTGCAGGCAGAATTGGCAATTATTTCCGCGGTGTGTGCTCCGGTCGAGAGTTGAGAAAGGAAATGCACTTCGCGGGGAGAGCGCGCGTCCGGCTGCGCTCGATGCACACGATGCATTATCTCGTCGCGTCTGGTGTCCGCGGTGACCGCCGTCAACTTTGTCACTCGAACCTTGCGGCATCGATCCACCCCGTTCTCTAATTCTGCGACGATCGGACGGACCTCGTAGTCGTCTATTGGCAACTTGACTGTACAGGCGGTCTGTGTCTGTTCTGGCTGCGGCGATCCTTTTTGCCGTTTCGCGAGCGCAAATTGTCTCTTTACCACTGTTTGCTCTTTGCCGGACAATCGAGCGACGCTGACTTCGAGTCGCCGAGGTAACAGGGTCAGGAGCCATTCAACGTGAATTGCTCTTCATTTTCCTCCTCTTCTTTGTTTCTGTAATTTTATTCGTGTACCTCGAGAGGACGAGCTTCCGTAAAGTAAAGAAGCGCGAATGCTAATCGCGGAAAATGTAAGGACGAGGGCCGAAGCTATTGTGATACTGGAATTGCCGGGATTGCAGATTTTATGCATTCGTGGTATAAATAAGTGGGCGGAACGCGGTATTAAAGAAACGTTAAAGGACTGGAGTTTTATCAACAACCTACTTGATTTCATTCCGTTTAATATATTTAATTCATTTCAGGTAAATGGGATATTAATTTTTCTAATTTAATTTGAATTCGACATAGTAATAATAGTTATAATAATAGAATAATATTAACAGTAATAATAACAGAATAATAATAATAGTAATAATAGTAGAATAATATTAACAGTAATAATAACAGAATATTAATAATAATAGAATAACAGCAACAGTAATAATAAAGGAATAATAATGGTAGTAATAATAATAGAATAATAGTAATAAAAAAGAAATATACTTAAATCGTTAAGAAGAGCAATCGAATTCTGTTGGGCTCATTTCTCTCGCAATCGATGCGAACGATTTTTAAAAAATGCCCGTTAACGGAGCAACGTGTAAATGCAGAGAGATTCGACGTATGTAGGCATCGCGGAAGAAAAGATTTAAGCCTCGAACGGTTTAAAGAGCTCCGATCACACGAGGGGGCAATTAAACGGGGACGTGTTTGCGCTGGGCGTATCAAATTTTTCTTTTCCTTGCCGGTTGGCGGAAGACGTTGCTCGTTAGACCAGCGAACTAGAGCGAAAACTTCAAAAACTGGTGAGAGTGGCGTCTCGAGAGCCACTGGCCCCACGTCCCGATCAACGTCCGGCAAGAATCGCCGCACCAACGATACCAACATCGGACGCCGTCGATCACCGGGTCGCCGTAGAAATATCAATCGTCCGCCTTCGGTTTCGTTTGCCATCGGAGGCTCTCCGTTCCCTATCCGGCCGTGCAGGGTCTGTCGCGTAACGACCGTGTGGTTAACGTACCTTTCGGCTTGTCATTACGTTAATTAACAACGAGTATACGTGGCACTTAACCGACTCATGAGCCGACGACGGAGGCCGGACAAATTACTTTCTTAAACAAACTGCGCCGCCGTGTTCCCAGCGGCCACCTACAGTCCCACTTATCCACCCAGCAGAGTGCATTTCTCGAAGCTCTCTAGAACAAACGTCCCCTTGTTTCCACGTCAACCGCGAGGAAAGTCACCCGATACTTACCGCTTTCCCGCGGAACTTTCGGATCGTAATTCGTGCGCCGGGAACGCTGAAAATGAAATTGGGATGCTCCTCCTCGATTACGACGTCGCCTCTTCGCGTCGTCTCCGACAGGAATTACGTCGTCTTCGGCTCGTTCTATCCTGAACGATCCGAGACCATTCCGCCGTTTCCGAGCAAATTGGCCGATCGCAAACAACTCGAACAATAATACTCGAAACACCCGCGAGCAACTTTGGCGCACGCGGACACTTGAAATAAATATTAGTCGAAATATTAGGTCACTTGACGATTTAGACAGCCAGAGGTAATTTGTATATTTGCGTAACGATCGTTCGCTGACAATTCGGGCACTTGGAAGGTACTTTCGGCGTTCGCGGGCACCTTGATCACTCGCAGTCAAGCAAAGAAACTTGCAGGCCCCCGCAGACATCCCGACTGTTCGCCAGCAATTCACCTAAATGCATCTGATTAGAGGCAATCCGATGCCGGCAATTTACACATTTGCATAGCAAGATCCCGTTCGAGGATCGATGTCGTACAGAAAATCGTACTTTTCATCGTCGACGCGTGTGCCATTTTCCACCCTTCCAGCATTTTCCGCGAGGCTTTCTCTCCTCCGCGTGGGTTTCGTGAAAATCCACTTGTCCGGCTGCGCGGCGTGCTCGAGATTATCGGAGAGGAGGTCGCGCAGACGGGAAACGGTGCTCGAAGGAGCCGGATCGTGGCCGTCCGTGAAGGATGAGGATCGATCGTGTCAGTAGTCCCTATTATGAATCGCGCGGGGCCAATGTCCACAGAGGGAGGAGACGCAGGACTAGACGTCGGACGAGAGGCAGGTAGCACGGAGAGGAGGCCGTCGGCCTCGACTGTTCTCCGTGAGGTCGACCCACTTCGCCCAAAGGCGAGAGGGACCGTACTGGTAGGCAGTTACGTACGTGTACGTGCACCGTACATACGTAAATATATCTACGATCTTCTCTTTGCGTCGTATAACGGCCTCCCTCGCCCTCGCCCCGCCCCTCCCATACAACCGCTCGTTCTTTCTCCTCCAATCTCCTTTTTCCCCGCTTCTTTATCCCTCTTTGTTCGGCTACCGATGCACACCTATACACCCCCGTTCATAAGTATCCGGCGCGAGCGTGAATTTCGCAAAAACGCCTATCAGGCTTGACCTCCTTTTTTTTTTCTTGTTTTCTTTTTTCCTCAAAGCAAACGTGGAATATTAAATAAACAATGATCAGACTTTCCGGAATTTCTTCTGGAAAAGCAAGCGGATCTCTTGGACGGAGTATTTTACCAATGCAGAATACGATCTGGAGAATAATTTCTTGCCTCGACATCTTCGACGGTGCCCAAGGAACATTCTCTTTATCCTTTGCAGAAATGGAGGCGCGTCGCGCTGCATGAAAGTGCATCGTCTCGCTGTGCCAAGTCGAAGGAAGCTATGTAGATATGTGTGGGTTAAAGTTAATGATGTGGGTCGCATTTTCTTCGTTGCGAGAATCGATGATCGGCGACGAGCATATTTATATTTCAAGCAAAAATTAGTTGGAAAGATTTTCGAAAATATACGCTGCTTTTATATTAAATTATTACAGATTTTCTGGATATTAACTTCGAAAGCTATACTATCGTTTCTTAAATAAAGAACGATCGTTCGTCTTTCATATGCCAGGAATATAATATAATAATTTCGCTGGTCGATTTTTATAAAAATAATTAAAGCACTCCTCTTTCCTCTGAAAATATCGAAAACGAAATCTTATAGAGAAATATTGTCGACAAAATGAAATATCCTGGATCGGCTGTCGCGACGTGCGAGCCTGCCGGGTGAACTTCTGGGCACGAGTGTACGCTCGAAAGAGGCATTTCGTACCTGTATCGGTCGGACCGATGCCGTAACGCTACCTTGATAAAGCGTTTCCTTATCGTCACGCTCGATCAAGCCCGGAAAAACACGAACACACCACCGCCGGACCGGCGGACGGTTTTTCCGTTCGGCCCGCAGCGGAACGTAATTATCCGAGGATAATTTTCCTTTCTATCTGATTGAAGTGCGGCGAAAAGATCCGTCGCGGTTAAGTTGATTATTCACGGTGGTGTTCGCATTCCGTGTGCGGGTACATGCCCGGTAACGTCACACACACACACACACGCACACGCGCGCACACGTACGATAGGCTGCACGTGTACGAGCGCGCCGCTCGCGAATTACTAACCCATTTTTCACGGCCGGTCCCATTTGGGGATTCAGGTGGCTCGGGCTGGAATTATTATGTGATGACGGTTGCCACTTTGCCGTGTAATTCTGGTGAGTGGACGCCTGCCGGCTTTGGGACACTTGTCTAATGGTGGAATGGTGAAACGCTGTTTTCTGGTGGCGTGACGGTGTAAGCGAACGATACACATACCGCGTATACGACTGCGAATTAGGCACCGTTCTCTTATTCGCATGTTTTGCCGCTTTTAATCTTGATTCATTGACAAAGTAGCCTTATCTTTTTCCAGGTAGACATTTTTGGCGTGTTTGCGGTTACTTCGGCTGACTGATCGTTGTGCCTTTGGTTCGTCTTTATTAACCCCTTGCACTCGAAGCCGTTTTGAGCCTAGAACCAAAATAGCTATTTTGACCAACTGTATTCCCATTTTATATGACTCGATACAATTTATGCATATGAGTCAAAATTATTTTTAAAATGATATAACAATTTTCATTGGCCCCTCAGAGGCGCTACTCGAGTGTAAAGGGTTAACCCTTTTTAACTGGAAATCCGAAATATTTCTTCAAACTTACAGTATTTCCATTTTATATTCCATTTTATACATTATAAAATTGAATTTTATAACTTATGTAACAGATAACAGCTCTTAACAATTTTTTAAATAATAGTTTTGATAAAGATTATTTTAAAACGCTGCATGATAATTTTTAAACGCGCCTGAGAGTCGTCATTCAATTTCGGTTCGCCATTCATATTATGATTTATCATAATTTATTTCTTAACTTTATATTCTTTAGTGAGACATAAGACACGTTTTTATTATAAAATAGCAAAGTATAAAACAATTTGTCACCCCACAATAATCGTTCTCGCTACCCTAGATCCCGCTACAATAAACGGAGAAAGGTTAAATTGTTTGCAAGGTTGTGTAACGCGGTACTAAGAAAAAGGGACTTTCGCTATTTCGAAATTAATAAAGGGTGAAAGTCCTGACCCAGCACTCGCATAAACAGCACACATATGATACTAATAAAATAACCGGGATTCGAAATTATTAGATTATATTACCGTGAATCGTTTCTTGGCGCCCGATCGAAATTTCTATCTCGCCGTCGGACAATATACTAGAAAGTGTTAATTTGATTTCACGTTGGATCACAGTCGACTTTCATCGACGACGACTGCCAAGGTGATAATTCTTATAAACCGCGAACGCCTTTCTTCCAGAAAGGAAAATGATCAAGGACCGCGATGACGTGTACGTCGTCGCTAAAATTCACAGGGACGAGGCGGCGCGCAGAGAGAACCGTAAACGAGTCACGGGTTGAAGAAGATGCACGGTGTCGTGCCCAATTGCAGCGAGGTCGAAACAAATGGAGACTGTCCTCGATCAGCGAAGAAGTAGAAGAAGAAGAAGAAGAAGAGCAAGGACTCGATGGAAAGCTCGGTCGAAGCTCGACCCCCGAAAGAATCGGAGAGAGCCCCCACCTGTAGACGGGGCCGAGACAATAGTCCAGGTGGGTAGAGTGTCGGCCCGCGTGAAATTACTCCGGTATTCCTGGCGGGAGACGACACGTGGTTTCTGCAGTAGCGGGCTGGCAGCACGCGGCTCCCTACTCTGCGCTACGTTCGCCTCGAGTTCTCCTCGTCCACGCTGGACGCAATCAGCCGATCCTCAAAGCGCGACCGGTAGTCGAACCGCGTGCACGTGGAGCCCGACGTGGCCTCTGCCTCCGTGGATCTCCGTGGATCTCCGTGGATCGTCCGTGGATCGTCCGTGGATCTCGCGATAGCACGCCCGAGCCCGATCGATCGATCGATCGGCGCGGACGATACCGTCTAGCGCGCGGCGATCGTGCCTCCTCCATTCACAGCCGGCACGTGACCCGAGACCGTGGCTACAGCGTGTCCTATCCAGAGCGATCGACGGCTACCGATCGATCGGCTAACGAGTGTCCACGATCGCGCGTCAACCAGAGAATTCCGGGTGGACCGAGACAGCAACCGAGGTGGATTCGCCGCCGGTCTATCGCGGACCTATCGCTGATCCGTAGCAGATCTCTCGCGGATTTTTTTTCTTCTCGAGGATCCCGGGGAGGATCCGGAGAGGGGACCGGTCCTCGGGGGAAGTTCAGTGGCACGTGTGATCGGCAGAAGTTCGCCAAAACTCGAGTGTGTCTATTCGGTTTCTTCTCTCTGTCCGGCTCGCGACAGGACCATCGCGTTTTTTGTCATCTTGTGCCGCCGGGGAGGACCCGGCTGATCAGTGGTGAAGAATGAAGGTGGGGTGAACGGTCTGACCGACAGTGAACGAGCTGCTTCAAATCGGTGAGTCGATTTTTGCACGGTGGCCTTGCCCGGGACCGCGACCGAGCGATCCTCGGGCTCCGGCTTAGCTGCTGCTGCTGTTGCTGCCGCTGCTGGCACCAGCCAACAGGCCGCCTTCTCTTCCAACAGGTTCTCGCGCGCGCACACTTTCTGTCGTTTTTGTCCGTCGAATGTGTTATTTTGCTCCCGGTCCCCCCCTCACCCTCCCGCCCGTCTTCCGTCGCTATCGCTCACCGACTTCTCTTTCTGTTCCACCTCGCGTGGAAATCCTGCGCGAACTTCGAGAGATATTGTGAATTGAATTAGAGGCTCGCGCGCGTTCCGGACTTTTCGGAGCGCGGTGGTCCCGGGTCCCCGCGGTTCCCCTCCACTCTTCTGCGGTCGGGGCCCCGTCCGAGACCCGGCGATGATTGCCCGGTCGAAATTTTCGGGGCTCGCCGGCTGTGATTGCGATTCTTCACGATTCGGTTACCATTCTTCCTTCGATGCTGGGATTCGTTCGTCGAACATTGAATCGCGTCGGCGAGGTGGACTTTGAATTTTCTTGGCAACTTTGAAATTAGAACCAGTTTCATTAGAGTTTTCGCGCGGTGCGCGTTCGAGTAGTCCGCGATTTGCGGCCGAGCTATTTATACTGGACAGCATTCGCGGGGAAGAGATTTGTGAAACGTCGTCCGCGGTTTTATAATTTATTTAGCCTAACTGTAGTTTTAGATGACAGTTAGCATCGGTCACTGATAACGAACACCGATATTTATGCGCGTTGTCAATATCCCCGTCGTTAACTGGATCCACGAAGTGGGGCAATCGCGGCTCGTCCTGAAAAGTCGGGGTATCGAATTCCATTCAATTGGCCGGCGAAATCGTCGGCCAGCCTTTCCGGCCAGGCACTTAGCATTACTGTAACGAGCGTTGTCTAAATTTTGCTTACAACTTCTAGATAATTATTACTGATTTGATCTACTAAAAAAATCTAACGTTATCCTTTTCTTAGAAATAATAATTCAAGAGATTCTATAACAACGTGAATTGTCAATAAATTTTATATTGCGCGACGTTGACACTCTGTGTTAAAAAGAGTGACGACTAAATTTGGCGTATCCCCCTAGATAATTACCCATTTGATCTACTAAAAAATCAAACGTCGGCTTTATTATCGTAGAAATTTTAATTCAAGAAATTCTATAGCAACGTGATATTCAATTTCGGCGATAAATGTCAAATAAATAGAAACGAACGATTTATATAATAAATTAAATATGCTAAAATATTATATATACTAAAAAAATCAAACATTATCTTTACCTTCGAAGTAATAAAGAAGAAATAATTCAACAGATTTTATAATAGCGTGATATTTAATGTCGTCGATGAATGTCTAACAAATAGAAACGAACGATTTACACAATAAATTTTATATAAGACAACGTTGACACTCTGTGCAAGTCCTTGCATGTTTATCGCGCACTCAGAAGTTCCAAGGACCCCTACCGAACAATTACGAAGCATAGTAGTCCGTGAAGTAGTCGCGAAACAGGGCTCTCAGTAGCTGCAGATGTACGAGCGGCTTAAATTTTCGCAGGGCGAATATCGGCGGCCTCGGCTCGCAATTAGAGTGGTTATTAGCGGCGTTGTTCGTCTCAGACACTTTCGGAGGCGAGCGACCTACTTGACTTCCGAATCGACGGCACTCGGCAGTCTCGTTTCGAAACGAGGAGGATCGCCGCCGGTGCGGGGTTCGTGAACCCCGGGCAATTTCCTCTCGGCGTTTGACACGGATCGGGGCCGATCACTGTTATAAAACAAATTACACGTCCTGCCCGGGCCGCGGCGCGTCGCGCGCTTCGCTCCGAACGACGGTGCCGCATCTCCTCCCGTGGTCTCATTAGTATGCCGGTCGCCGGCCCGAAACGAAAGTGACTTAATTTCTGTGAATCGGTACACGCGCGTCCCTCGAATAACAAAAAAAAATCAGTACCGGTCAGCGTTAAGTAATGGGAATCGGGATGCTGTGGGGTGAGGGGGGACGTGACCGACGATCTCCGCATAATTACACGCCTGTTCCGTGAAGCTATTATTCGGATCCGATCGCTCGGATCAATCGGACGGATTTCTCGGCCGGTCTCGTTTCATTTGCGATGTTGACCGATAATCCACTTAAACGCGATACCCGCGTTAACACTTCGACCGTCGGTCCAGTTCGTTGCGCTCGAGCTGGGCCGAAAACTAGGGAATCGATCGGGTTCGTCGATCTTTCGATGCGATCTGTTTTTGTTGGAATTTATTGAACTTTAAAGTGAGATTTTTAATCTATAATTTATACCGTCGTGGATTTATGAGTCTTTATGGGTATATTTTATAAAATTAATGCATGTGACGGCAGTACTTAAAATTGAATATTATATCTTAAAATATGATCTTTCATTTTTAATAGGCAGACTTGAAAGTCCAGAACACAGTAGAATATTATTTGAACTATTTCAAATAAATATTTCAGTACAATAAATATCCGAATTAATTCTTTATAGTCGAATATTTTATCCGAAGACTCGGCGCTCTCCATTCCATCTAGTTATTAGAATAAGTCGATTATTTTCCGTACGAATAAAACCTTCTTTAAATGAAATCTTATACATATAAATTTGTATCTAGATTCCTTTTTATTTGATTATATATGTATATATAGCGTCGTTAATATAGTAACATCAAATACAATTTGATTCGTTAGTCTTACCTCTCATCCATCAACCTAATAAAACATTCTGCAAACCTGACCAGTAATTCCGACAACTGCCTTCCTGAATCAATAAAAGTACCAGAACCATTTCTCGTTCATATGCAAATCCTGTATCCAATAATAGTTATATAAATATAGTTTTATATTTATTTACTTACTTACTATATATGCCAATGTTATATTTATATATTTCGAATTCTCGAGAAACAAATGGTTATGGTTTTTCATAAACTTCATGTTGGAAAAATAAAAGTCATAAAGACTGAACTCAATATTCCTAAAAATAGCAGAATATACTGTAAAATTTGAAAATAGCGTCAAATTCGTACCAGGAGAATAAATAGAACTGTCATTTGACAATTTAGCATTTTTACTATTTCTAAAGGCAAATTAGAATTTCTAAATCCGTGCACGATTCTGCTTTCCGAAGTATCCAAAAAACTTGGTATTCCAGATCGGAGACGACACCACCGATCGAACAGGTGTCATGCTTGTAGCGGACACGTGGCTTCCGTTCGCCAGGGGGTACACGATGTTCCGCCGTGCCGTCGCGATCAGGTGAAAGTAACGGAGACAATAGATATTCATTGGACGCGTTTATCGACGGGTACACCGATCGCCGGCCGATTTATCACCTGGCTCGCGACGTCGGACACTTTTCACGTTCCCGATTCCCGCCCCGATCCTCCGATCGCCTTGCCCTCCCCTCCCCCCCTCTCACCCTCGATCCCTCGGATCGTTTCCGAGAATCGACGTCAAATTTTATCGTTCCGCGAATCGCGGCAACGGGGACTCCGCCGATCTAACCGGAGTAGTTTATTGGCGTCGTAAGTCTCGGAAAGACACCGGTTTATGGAGCCCTGATTATTTCCGGCGATACATTCGACCCGGCCACGTCGATTACGCGGGCTCGATTTTATCGTGATAAATTTATTCGCGTTTCCGATCTGACCGGCAACCGGTTCGTTCGACAATGCGCTACTCGGAGAGAGAAGCGGAGAAAGAGCGAGAGAGAAGCGGAGAAAGAGCGAGAGAGAAGCAGAGAAACAGCGAGAGAGAAGCAGAGAGAGAGAGAGAGAGAGAGAGCGAGAGCGCGCATCGCGATCGAACTCGAACTCGAGATAACGCGGCTAGCCTGCCACTCCTGAAAACTGCCAGATCGCTGATTATGCCCGGCTTTCGGACGAGTCTATCCGACGGTTTGGATTTTAGCAGCATCACCGGCGAAAGTTGCTAGCATTTTAATCAGGATGACGCAAGGCAATTATACACGCAACTGCTCGGCCAGTTCTTGTTTCCTGTTTTGCGATGATGCGACGATTCGTTAATGTGCTGGTTGAATGATTCATGGCGGTCACCGGCGGTACTTGCCGGTTTTATATCGTTTCTTGTATTCTTGGTTAATAATCGTGGTTACTGCAGTGGACACGCAGATAATTAGAGGATAGCGATCCATCATGCAAAACTTGACGGAAAACAATTCGCTCGGTTGGTCGCGTTTGATACAATTTAGAAATGTATCACTGTAGGAATTTCTGTACTTGATTGTACTGAAATTTAAGCTGGAAGAATGTAATTTATGATGGAATAATTTTAGTGTAAAAAACAAGAGCCAAAAAAATGCTGAAAAATCCATAATTCCTGATTGAAACCTTATAGAAGAATGGCACTGTGAATTGGGTCTCCTTCGTCTCGATTTAAAAATATAATCACGCAAGAATTTTCGAACTTAATTATGCTTAAATTAAAGCCGAAGGAACGTATTTTATGACAGAATAATTTTAGCGTAAAAAAACAAAATCTAAAAGACTGCTAAAAATCCATAATTCCTAATTGAAATCTTACAGAAGAATGGCACTGTGAATTGGGTCTCCTTCGTCTCGATTTAAAAATATAATCACGCAGGAATTTTAGAACTTGATTATGCTTAAATTAAAGCTAGAGAAACGTACTTAATGACAGAATAATTTATCTACCAAAAACGGAATATATAAACCTGTTAAAAAATGAACAAGTCCCAATAAAAGTGTCACAGAATAATGTCACCGTGTATGGGTCTCTTTCGCCTAAATTTAGAAACGCATTTCCATAAGAATTATCGAATTTGATTATGCTTAAATTAAAGCTTGAGAAACGTACTTAATGACAGAATAATTTATCTACCACAAACGGAATAAATAAACCTGTTGAAAAATGAACAAGTCCCAATCGAAACGTCACATAAGAATGATACGGTATTATGGGTCTCTTTCGTCTCAATTTAGAAACGTATCCCCATAAGAATTTTAAAACATAATTAACCTAAAATTAAATCCGCAAGATTCTACTTATTAACAGACCCATTTATTTCTCTCCTGGCACCTGTCCAACGCTACGAATCTCCCAGAAACAAAAATAGTCTCGATCTCCGAAAACGCAAGAGCATCGCGCTACACGCGAAACGAATAAATTCGCGTTGGATTATTCCGCGGCCGATTTGAACGGCGACAGCTTTATTAACTAAACTCTGCGCGGCTAATTGAAGAACGCTGTTCAGCTTTCCGAGGGGTTTCGCGAGCGGGCCCGGGGCTGGAGGAACGTTGTGAAGTTGATGTAACAGGCCGGGAAGGAACGAGGGTAATCGAGGAAACGGAGGGAGAATTTAGTTGCAGAGTCTTTCGCGGACACAGTATTGTTGGCGGGGGCTCTTTTGTGCGTCGGGTTGCTGCCAGCCGGGCCGAGAGAGAGAGAGAGAGAGAGAGAGAGAGGGCTCTTCGGGGGAGAAACAGACTTTCGAAGTTGTTCCGGCTCGGAGGCTTTGTTGCGAAAGTCGGCGGCGACGGCGGCTTCGGGGGCTCGCGGCGCATGAAACTTTCCCCGAGTGCACGGATAAAGGGGGAGCCGCGCTGGATTTTCTTTTCCCGGCAGCCGATCCTACGGGAGCTAGATTGACTCTTGGCCCCGCGGAAAGTGGCCGTTGGAAATCGATTCGCGGCTTCGAGTAGTTTTCAATTTTCGTGCGCGGTCGGCTGCTGCCGGAACCGAGAAACAACTTGTACTCGCCGCGCGGATTGAAACGGGACGGCTATTTAATCCCCCGGCTTTCGTTCTTCCGAGATTTTTGTCTACGGAGTGCAGTTTTCAAGAGCGTAACGACGGAAATTAATGTTTGAGTAGGCTGGAATTATGATTTTATAAATCTCATTTTCGAAAGTTTTGATTTATGCCTTAACTATCTTCCTTTTTAATTCAATGCGTCCCTCGTGAGTCGACACGTAAGAAAATCATTATAATAAGATCTAAACTATTTATTTTGCTAAACATTTATTGAAAATAATGAGATTATGGTTTTTCATTTATAATAATATATACATATACTTCATGTTGGAAAAATAAGTCAATTTTCCTAAAAATAGCAGAGAATATACTGTGAAATTTGAAAATAGTGTCAAATTGGTACCAGAAAAACAAATAGCACTGTGATTTGATAATGACGATTTAGCGCTATCGACTATGATAATTAATCTATTGAGATAATATTAATTTTACGAGGCACCTAGAATTTAAATTTTAACTATATTATCTTTTCTGTGACTTTCAAATTTTCCAGAGCAATTTACCCTGAGTAATCTAAATTATTAAATTATTAATCTAAATGATTAAACCTTAAATTATTACTTCCTGTAATATCCGAGATCTAATTAGCTCACTGAATAAATAATAATCATTATTATTATTGTTACTAACAATATTAAAATCGTGTTTACCTAACGGTGAACGCTGTCGAATGAATTTCAACGAACGCCGACAGGTGCACGGCGCATAATGATCCGGCGTGCCTCTCGAATTGTAAATTGGTCCAGTTTCCTGGTCTGACCACAGACGGCCGTTTTCACTGGGAATCTGCCACGGAGATCGGAAATCGGAGCCAATGATGTTACACTCCGATTATTCGTGGGTAGAGCGACCGTTTCGGATGGGAACGGCATAACAACGGTGTCCAATCTTCTTAAACAGCATTCTGAAATGTCTCGCGACGAGAAAGTGGCGTGTCGCCGCAATTAACTGTAAAATCATCGTCTCGCTAGCCAGATGGCAGGAACGATGCGACCGGTGCCAGGCTGATCAGTGAAAGTGCCGCGCGGCCGGGGCGGTCGCGTTTCGTTTTGAAAATCGAATCGACCCGATTCGATGCATTCGACTGCGTAATCGCGCGGCGGGGCCACGTGTTCTCCCGCGGACGAACTCGGTCGCCGTGTCCGTCGATTTCTGTCACGCGAGTCCACGATTCGGGTCGTCGATTTCTGTCATTCGAGTGCAAAGGGTTAAATTCGTCTCATTGATAACCGGCTTTAAATTTTCTTAAAAAATCGATAAACTTTAAAACTTTTCAATCGTGACATTGTACAGTAAAGCAACAAAATACACCCGTTGGTATATGTAATTGCGAAGTCGGAACTAGTCAAGGGATTATTTACACATTAATTAACACTGGTGGTACACGCTTAACTAGCTAAAATGTAAAAAATATTTTACAAGTCAGAATCGAAGAAATAATTTCCACCAAAAGAATAGATCCATAACAATGTGCTTCATAATTATATTGACAATAATTGATAAATAAACATGATAAAGCTTCAATTGACCGGAATGATGAGTCGACTAAATACAGCTCGGCACGGAACGTGTCAAATGAAATTACAGATGACTCACCGCACACTAAAAATTAACAACGCGATAACGATCAAATTGTTCAACTGTATATTCTCTTAAGCGTATAGACTTTCTCCAATCGAGCGACCGAATCCAATAAAGAAAGACACGGGGCAACAAAGTCTCCGATTAAACCGATCGACGCATGCGATACGGCGCGTTGACTCGGCCAGTCAAAATTATATTGTAAAGAGCGTGCAACGTCCCTCTAATCGGGCACGCGATTTAAAAGAAACCGAGAGACACCGTACGGCGAGGTAGATTAATCAGCGGCGCGGTCAGATTGAACGATAAATAATTGCATTGTGGGTCGAAAATGATCGGGGGGGGGGGGGGGGGGGGGGGGGGTTCGGCTTTTATCAGGCTGTCAGGCAGTTTACAATCAGATAATTGATCTCGATGCGCGTTGAATTAATATCCGTCGCGTAGCCGGCAACCTGAAACCCATGTTTTTGTCATTTTACTGTCACGGTATTCTTAAGTAGGTTAGAGGCAAGCGGCGCAGCGTCCTTATTCTACTCCCGATCTCGCCTTACTTATCTTGTAATCGTTCCCGAGATGCAATCAAGCAGACGATAATCGTCGTGCCGCGCGGATGCTTATGCAAATTCTCGTTTCATTAGCGAAGGTAACAGAACCGTGCTGAAATTTATTTTATATTCGGCGCCGATTACGTTTCGACCGAATGCGTTTCGTTTTGTATCGGCGCGCAACTCCGCCGGGAATAATTATATTAGACTCGCTGAACGCTTACCTATGTACTTATCTGCGTTCTACTACTACCGCAGACATTCTTTTCATTTCTTAAAATTATTAACCAAATAATCGATTGTCCATCTATTCTAGAACTAATCAAACTAAAGATTCCTGCTAAAGTGATATGGTCGAAAGAATTGTTCCACATAGATTACTTTAAAACCAATTTGAGAAAATTGTAAGATTTCTATTGTTGAAAATTGGAAGATTTCTAGGAAGAGCCTATTAAGTATGAATATTACTCCGTTCATTTAAGTCAAACTATGTTCTCTGTCATCAGTATTTAAAGCATTCGACTAAGTACAGACACTCGATAAATATAAATATTTTGCCATAATATCTTGTTAATAATTATTACAATATATTATTATATATATTATATATACATCAATATATTATTATATATATTATATATACATCAATATATTATTACATATATTATATATATATCAATATATTATTATATATATTATTATATAATAATTATTACAATAGAAAAATGTCTAATCATTGTAACTATAATGAAAATAGTATTAGCTATGAAAAACGTGGGTTAATGTTCAGATCGGTTCTTTTACCAAAGAATATTGTTCTTATACAGCGAAATGACTTTCGTTCGAGCATCGACTGATAATACAGGCGCGGGAGCCTACGATTTTGAAAAATCGAATTTCTCCAGGCGTACAGGATCCGGCCGCGAGCCGACACGCGTTTCGCTGTCCACTTTCGCTCATCCCACGATCCGCGGGACGATAATTCTCTCGTTGTGTTCTCATGTTTCCGCGCGGCGCAGATACCGATCGATTCCGTTTTCTAAATTTCACTTTGTCGCGAGCCCCGTCGCCGAGAAATCCTTTTGTTCCGCGGCGGAGAAAGAGGGCGCCGAGCCGGCCGCGAGCTCTCCGATGGCGGAGGGGAAAAAACGAAGAAGAGAAGACCGCCGATATCCAACTGCCGGCGATCGTTTGTCCCGATTGGATCGCGCCGGACATCAAGAGCTCGCGACCGATCCCGGCGCGACGTTCCCTCCAATCGAAAGTCGCAGGTGTTAATTTCATCCGGACGCGACGCTTTCCGAGGCTTTTTGTACGCTCCGCGTCCCGCGGCGCGGTTTTTCCGCGGGGCATTCGTCTCGGTTTCCTTCCTCGGGTTCGCGGAATCGGCGTGCAACGGGCCTCCCGGGTCATCGCGATTCCGTTCCAGTTTCACGGCAGACGTGCCGATTCGGAACAAATTGGAGCCGCTTTTGCCCGATTCTCTCTTTCTTTCGCCGTCGCCCCCACCCCCGCCCCCCTCTTTCTCCGCGTCTTCTACGGGACGCTCGGTCCCGACGCGGCTGTTAGACCGTTTCGTGGTCACGATCCGAGGATCGTGATGGATTCGGCCTTTATGCACCGATGATCGATGCGAAATCGCGTCGCGACTCGCGATCGTGAAACGCGTATTACTGAACTGTATGCCGTTCGCGAGAACGAGACTGTTGATTTTGTTATCGCAGCTTAACATGACCACTCGCGAGGAAAAGGTAAATGACGTTATCATAATGTCAAATAACGTTAAATAACGTTGTCATAACGTTAAATAACGTTGTCATAACGTTAAATAACGTTGTCATAATGTCAAATAATATTAAGTAACGTTATCATAATGTCAAATAACGTTAAATAATGTTAAATAACGTCAAAAAATATCTGATAATGTTAAATGACATTATCATAATGTTAAATAACGTTAAATAATGCTAAATAACGTCAAAAAATATTAAATGGCGGTAAGTAATGCTAAAGAACGTCAAAAAATATTAAATAACATCAAAAAATATTAAATAACGTCAAAAAATATTAAATAACGACCAAAAAATATTAAATAACGTCAAAAAATATTAAATAACGTCAAAAAATATTAAATAACGGTAAATAATGCTAAATAACGTCAAAAAATATTAAATAACAGTAAAAAATCTAAAATAACGTCAAATAATATCAAATAACGTTAAATCACGTTATCATAATGTCAAATAACGTTAAACAACGTTAAATAATGTCAAAATATATTCCATTATTCCGATATTCCATACATATTCCACTGACGCGAATTAATCGCTCGAACCTCGAAAGAGCCTTCGCACAAACTGCGGGACATTGTCTCCGTTTCGTCGCGAACAGTTCTGATGCATTGCTTGGCGACGGAAACTAATCCTCGGATTTGGAACCCGGGGATTAAAAAGAAGTTCGAAGATTGATGACATTGGCCGGCAGCCTCCGCTTTCCCGGGAAGGACTGAAAAGAGGAAGTATTAGCGCGTGAAGGATCCTCGCGATTCCATCGACGACGAGAGTCCGGTGGCGGCGGTGGGTTCCGCCGATTGGAAGAACGTCGAGAGAATTCCGCGATATTCTATTTTTTTTCTCTTTCGCGGACCGTGTAGAAACGAGTCTCCGCGAAATTGAGTGCCCGCGGTAATTAAGGATTTCGCCGGGTGACCACCAGTTTCACCGTAATCTCTTTCTTCGACCTTAATGCGCGCGCGGGCAAGAGAGTTTTCTGCTTGCG
>NC_135774.1:25625763-25632175 GCF_028453695.1 Augochlora pura | reverse complement strand
TTATATTACAATTCGATGCACTAGATAAATAAGTGTTTCCTGCTCCGATTGTTAAGATATAGATCGTTCGGCGGTAGTAATAAAAATTGGCAAAATAGTAGAATAGTATTGGAAAAATGGTAGAAAACCGTCAAGTTCCCTGTGTCCCCAACTCGACGAGCCACAAGCAGCAGTTGGCGAAAGATCCAAGAATTCTCGCGGCCGTTCGAGGTTAGGATTTAAAAACGTCTGGGGGAAAGTCATCGATCGGCTTCCGAGGGTCGCTTAACGGCAGGCGGAAGGTCGGAGATCGCGGAACAGTTTATTAGCCGAGCGTATTATCTGGTATCAGCTCGGCGAGAGAGAGAGAGCGCGCGGATACCGAGCTGTCAGGACGAACGCTTGCGCCGCGTGTACGGGGAAACTGGTCGCCCGGCGGTTCTCTATGAATAGAATTAATGGACGGTCATTCTGCGCTTAATCGATGCCAAAGAGTACGGTAGAACCGTGAATGACGAGCCGAGATGCCCGATATCATTGGGCCTCCGCAAGAATTTTAATTGTTGCCGGCAACGGACCGCGACCGTCCGCGCGCGATGGTTCCGATCGAATTACCCCGGCGACGGTCGCACGCCGGTCGGCCGACGGTCGCGTCACCGATAATCAACGATTTATCGTTTCGGCTCCGATATCCGTCGTGCACGATAACGCGGTGTCGCGGCGACTCGCGTCTCTTTCTTTGCCCGGTTGCCTAACTGTACACGAACGGCGGGAGGGAGGAGGGAAGCCGGGTAGCCGGAAGATAGATGCACGTCGAATCGGACCGGCGGCGATCGCCTCGGCGCCCCGTAAAAAAAAAAGCCCCGCGCGCACTTGATTATAAATACGAGAAGAGTTTATTAAGAGGCATAAATCCCGCAAAAACCGGCGGGCAATTACGATTCGCTCCAGTTCGCCGGGCGCGCTCGCACCCCTCGAGTCGATTAACCGGACTCGGACGCCGATCGAGGAGGGTACCGTTGTCGCGAGTCCGACCCGATATCTTCCTATCTCGCGGCTCGCAACGATCTGGAAACCATCGGGCTCGAAACGCTTATCGTTGCCCTCGCGAGGTATAGGCTTTTATAAAAATATTTTCGTCAAAACTTTTTACATAAAATTAGACTGAAGTTAACCATTTGCACTCGAGTGGCGACTCAAGGCATCGCTAAAAATTGCTACAATATTTCCAAAAGAATTCTCTCATTATAAAATTTGCCTATATTCGATAAATCGTCAAATAACAAAAGTCTTCTAAAAACTCACATATTCAATTTTCATTGGAAATAATCTCGAGTACAAAGGTTCAACAATTTAACGACGTTGCGAGCACCTGATATTATCGAAGACGATCATCGCCTCTAACACAATAATTTCAACGCTCTCGATAATTAATTGTTACCTCGGAAACTGTATTGCACGAATTACAGCGATAATAAACGAAGGTAATGGTAATTGGCAATGATGAACAGCGGAGGCGGCTTCGAATTCGCTTCCACGTAGCCGCCAGATCTCTCGTCTCTTTTACGGATCGCCGTGAGAATCGTCGATGCTTGAGACGTAATAATGAGAAATCGTTGGTCGCCGCGGACCGGGTTTCCCATGGCGGAGCGGTAACAACCAAATTCCAGGGCTGACGAACCGCTTCTTCCCCCTTAATCATCCACCATTTCCTGCAAGCTCTGCTACGCCCGCTTGTTAAAGCGGAGCAACGCTTCAACGCGGCGGCTGAACGCGCCAGGAAAGACATAAATTAAATTACCGCGGGATCGGGCGCGCACGCCCATAGGAAATAATCCGCGAAACCTTGGAAACCGATGATTTTCGCGGGCCGTCGAGAAAGAAGAGATCACCGATGGTAATAAATTTTCACGTCGCCGCGGTGTCGAGAGACCGCGAGGCCCGCTCTGCTGACCTACGGCGACGAGGAAAATGTTCTGAAATATGTTTCCATCGAGTCTCGCGCAAAAGGCTGGGCGATTTTTCTTCGTCGGAGAAGTCTCGGAAGCCTTGGGATCCCGTGAAATTAGATTAGCGCATGAAGAGAAACGATCTTCCAGAGAAATCGGGTAAAATCAACGGCTAAGAATAACACGCGAAATTGAACGAGTCATTGGAATTACTTCGAATTTATTTGAATTTATTTGAATTTATTTGAATTTATCTGCATTCATTTGAGTTTATTCCTACATAAACAGGGAGTCCACCCTATAGTACAATAATTAGACTGCGAATGTAAATTAGAAATTGTACACCTCGGCAAACATAAATCGAATGAAAATATCTTAATATAATAATTTAAATATAATATAAACATGCTTTGAAATTCTACTCTTGCTATTATAATTTTATTTACACTATTCATATCAAAAATGTATATTATAATATAAAAATAAAATATAATATTATATATAAAAATGCATATAATCTAAATAAACGAATAAAAATCAAAGTCAAACGAACTGTAATGATTATTGGTATAGTAAGTAGCGTTCGATAATGCTCGCGTTGAAGAAGAGTACACCGTGTTACGATAATCAAACGACAGAGGATCGCCAGGAAGAATCTGCCTCCTGTCCCGAACGCGCTCGAATAATCAATGATTTACGAACTCCGAGATAAGGTTAATGCGATGCGGAAAATGTTCGGCGATAAACGGCGACGGTAAATAAAGCCGGGAAGTTGGTCGATCGCTCGCAGAAACCCCTCGTAAAGAGTCTCAATCGAAGGTTAATTAATTTGACGACCGTGTCACGGGACACCTACGAGTTGCTCGATGTCAGGCATCGCTAATTACAATCCGCCGCGGATTATTAGCCGCTGAATAATGGCGTTACACGAGCGGGGAGGGGAGGGGAGGGGAAAGTTGCCGCGGAGTTCGTGAACGATAACTCACCGGCCTGATCCCCGGGCCCGGAGACGCGGTTCGAACGATACTAACGATGCAAATTAACGTGCCCATTATTCTCTCGATCGAATCTGTATTTACCGAGCTGGCTACCTGCAATTACCGGGATTCGATTAATGCGGACCGCGCGAGCCCCGTTCTGTCATATTTCGGTCGCCTCCCCCCACCCTCGATCTTCTTCTGCCCGCGTTGCATAAATTGCCACGGGGACACGTAGAATTTTCTGTTGGCGCATAAATCAGTCCGGTTACATCTGCTCCTGTGCAATTGGGTCACAGGTGACAAACAATTTATCCTGGGCGAAGGTGGATGCCTAGAAAGTTCGTGCGATTAATCTTGCCTGAGATTCAGCTACGACGAATTTCCGGCGCGCTTTGGATACGCTATCCTGTATTTTAACGGTCTGCTTTGTATGTTCAACCTTTCAAGATTCAGGATTTTTTAATATCTTGAGAATATTTATTATATTTATATTACATAACCTGACATAACCTGAAAAATAGATCACGTGTCAAAGATCTAAGTGATTAGACAGTTGTACAATTCATTTTCGTCTTTTATGATGTACTGGATTAAATTATATGCTTGTAATTTATTTAAATAATATGCAAGCCAATGATATGTCGAAATTCGTCTGGTAATGGTTGATAATTATGTTGCGTGTAGAAAGAGTGATTTAGGATATTTATGGATGCAAGTGTATTAAAAATTCGGCAACCTATGACCTGAATTTCCTTAAGCTGCTGAGGGATCCATAAGTCGAGTTTCTTGACATAACCAAGCATTTTTAATGTTTTTCCAATGCATGTGTGCGATACATTGAGCTTCTCCGCGATATCAAGATAATATCTCTAAAATCTGGCAAACCAATTTTGACACTGACTTTCTTTCAAGCCTACATTTCCATATACGGAACATAACTTCTTTTGTACTTGCGATGCGTCTTGCCTTTTCGGAAGTAATACAATAAAATACGTCTGAAGTGCACGTCCTGTTCTTCCATTTTTAATTAGGATAAAAGCAAAACTAAAGCACTAATCGATATAATTTTTCTTACTAAATTAAAGGTGAAAGTCTAAACAATAAGAAAAAATTATAGGTTAGATGCTTTGACTACGTTGGTAAAAGAAAAGAAAATGTAAAGTCCATCTATCGACAAAATCGGCAATCACTTAGTTGGCAACCCAATAGTATATTAATTATAGTCATAGAACGCACGAGAGGCAGAGCAATCGGTCACCCCACGGTAACCAACTGCGCTACCCCGCGCTACCCAAGTACCGAGTGCGTGTATCGAGCAGCGTGGCCCGTCCCGTTACTCGAATTAAATAAATAAATAATCGACGCGCGTATGGTAGCGCGGCCGTGACTCGTCACCCCGCAAAGAAACGTTCCGCAACGGAGTAGCGGTTATCATAGCGACTCTCGTTCCCGTTCCAGCTTAATCGTTCCAACCGTGGCGAATATTTCTCGCGATCCCGGGACTCGGAAATCGGGGGAATTCGTGGAACGAGCCGCTGGACGGACCCGGCGCAACTGGCCGCGCCAACCGTGTTCGCTTTTCCATTGTTGTCGAAGGTGCGCGCGAGGTCGGATTTCAACCGGAGGACGACCGCAAGTTAACCTCTTTAGCCTCCCCGGCTATACCGCGCGCAGTGATACCGCGGCTCTGATTAAGAGGAAAGAAGCGGCCGTCAATTAACCCACTAACCGACCGATTAACCGGCCTCCCCCCAGGCCTAACGGGGACAATGTCATTTCGAGGCCCGAGATAAAGTTGACGCGATTGAACAAGCCGCGCGCGCGCGCGCCGCGCCGCGCCGTCCACTGGAAAACCAAGCCGCGCCGTGCCGCGGCCATTTCTCACGAGTCATTTCTGTCCCGTGTCCCATCGATCTAGGAATTCCTCTCTTGGTCATTAACCCTCGCGCACTGTTCCGGAAATCGCTGCACTCACTCTGGAAACGCCGGCACGTTCTTTCCATTCCTGATTTATCGCGGTTTTTCAATGCGATCCGCGAATTTCGCTTCACCGCCGACTCGCGAATCTATTCGGACGAATTTACGATTTTCGAAATTCCACGATCTTTGAAATACTACAACTGACTGCGAGAAAATCGTACATCGACCAACCTTGATGCGTTTTAAACCTTCGAGTCTCTTCTTTCGAACGCTGTTGGTTGTTTTTCTGGAGAAATTTTGTTCGCGATATGAAGAGTGAAAAGAAGACAAATTCGAGCGTCACTTGCGAGTACAAATTTCTATCATGATTGAATGTATAGATTCGTGTATCAGAGTTTTGTAGACCCGATTCAATATTTGTTGGTTTAATGGTCAAGGTTCTTTTTACCGTTTTATTCTAACCAAAGAGATCGAGTACCATATAGAGAAATAAATTCATTAGTATTCTAATGGTGTCATTGATATCGCCGCTGAGAAATGGCACTGTTACTTGAATCATTTTTCCACGTGAATTTATTCATTTATTTATTGTCTATTATACAGTATAAATGGAAAAGAAAATATCAATTTGAACGTATACAACAATATATTAACCCTCTCTTGAGCATGCTATTATAGATTCGACAATGCTAGTTACACAGTTAGTACAAGACCGTCGTAGTAGAATCCAAGTTCTGAAACATCTTCATCGCAACTTCATCTCCAAGTTTACACAAGCCGTGTGTAACACGTTACGAATCCTTATTGCCGAAAGACCATGACATAACCGTCGCTAGGCACATATCCGTCCACTGACAAATCCGTGACTCATCAGCCGCATGAATATTAAGCACGGAAAGCTCGCTTATAACGACCGTCGCGCGGCCGACCAAATATCTTTCGAGGACGATTTCGGTCTTCTGGCCGTCGTCGGCTAATTATTATTTCCGACGGAATGAGTTCGGTAGCGTTCGAATAAATTAAGATAGCGCTGGCGCGCGTCGCGATCCCGTATGAATAATGCAATGTGAAAAATAAAATCCCTCTGCGAGTCCTCTCCCGGTTCTCGTGTTTGTTTACGTCGGGGGGGGGGGGGCCACCGGCGACCGAAAATGTGCGAGCATAAATTTTAATGGCCACCGGCAAGTCAACCCGGCCGCCCCACTCGTGGAACCACCTCACGTAGAGATCCCGGCACGTGTTTAGGAAGTCGCCGGAGAGCGTAGACCCGCGAGCATTATGAAACCTCGTCGCGACTATGAATGTTAATGGGAGGCTTACCCGCGGCGACGTTTACTATCGCCGTTGCAGAAAGTACAAACAACAAACCGAAGTGCATCCTAGGCCGCTTTCAGCTGGGAGCCTAACCGACGATCCCGCCATCTTGTCTCGCGCCGCGAGCGTGAACGTTCTGAAAATCGCTGGCGATGCGTTGTGCATGATTCCTGACCTCCTTCGACGATCGCTATAGTTCTATATTTTCGACAGGTATTTTAGGTGAATTCCCGACTTAATGTAAAACGTTACAGAAATATAGAATATTCA
>NC_135774.1:25609710-25625663 GCF_028453695.1 Augochlora pura | reverse complement strand
CGATATAAAAATAACGCAACTTATTTCACGGATTGATAAATCGAGACGTCACGCGGAGAAGTCCAAGATATCCGAGCGCACGGGAGCAGCAACATTCTTCCGTCGAGCCCGTTTCCTCGGACTTTTGATTTCTGTTCGGATAGCAACGTTCAGGCTAAACAGTTGCCGGTTTCTTCCGGCACCGTTATCCGCAATAAGGTCGTCGTTCCGTCGAGAGAAAATCGCCGGGAGGATTTCCCGGTGGCACCGGCACCAACGTCGAAGAAACAACGAAAATTTTCATCCGGGGCCCCCCGGCTCTTCCCACGGCTTTCGAATTTTCCGTTGCGCGACCGTTTGTTTGGCGAAAGAGTTAACGCCGCGCCGCGTTCGCCAGGTGGTTCCGAGCTGCAGGCGACAGTGTCCCGCCCCGTGGACAGGGGCCAAACGGCGGCCTCTTCTCTTCGCGTCGCTGGAATTTATTGGCCAATAAAACGTCCGCCTCGCCGTCCCGCTAATGAACGTCACCCTTTCGTCGTGTAGCCGCGCGCGAACCTCGCGCCCGCTCGTACTACAGGCCCGAGCGATTCCGCGCCGGGCTTTTTGCGACGGTTTAATAACTGGTTCTGTCGCGGAGTAATTATATTAGTCTGCGCGTAACGGGAACGGGTCGAACACGCTGGCCGCGCGCGGCGGAGCCTTTCGGTTTTGCTGCCGATGCCCGGGGACCGTTCGGGTGTCCGTACGTAGACGATGATTTAGATCGTGTTCGCGATCCGCGGGCTCACGCGTGGCTGGTACAGGTCTACCTCGGTGGCTCGCGAACATCGTCTTTCGTTGCCTAGCGAGATACTATTAGATTGGCGCGTATGAAATATCGGATTTTTAACACGTTCTTTGCCGACAATTGGACACTAAAATCCCCACATAATTAAAGCAATTTAATTAATTGAAATAAAATTAAAAAGTTCACATTTATCATAGGGGATGACATTAGGAACTTTTTCGCATTCGAAAAATCGTAGTCGAATTCATTTTGCTCGAATATATTGCAATAAAAATAAAAGTCTGCCACCGTGACATGTAATTCTTGGTTCCTTTTACCAACAGAGATATATAAAGCGACTAAATAAATATATAAATATTTAGTCCGCGGAATTGTGCCAAAACCATCAACTGTTTCTAATGAATTGAAACAACCGCGTTCCCCGCAACAGTTCTCCGCAATGGAGCAGCAAATTATTCTCTAATTCCGCGGAGAAGTGGCCGGGTATAAAACTAATCCGCGGAGATACTATCTCTCGTAGTTAACATAAGATTTAATTTCTCCGGCTCGATGATTCAGCGTTTCTAGCGGTACGATATAATATTTTATTCGCCGTGTATTTACGTTAATATGCAATCTATTCCGGTTAGCAGCTGCGGCCGCGGGAGCTGCGCCAGCAGCAGGAGAGCGCTGGTCGAATCTCGGTCACTCGTGGTTGCCCGTGACGCAATAAACTCGTTGTTATTATCATCATTATAATTACTTGGCTATGTGAGTCGCGTCGTGCACGGATCCCGTTGCGTGAAACGCGGAACCCGGCAAAAAGGAAGAGGAGAGAAGACCGTGCCTCTCCGCGAGTACGCCACGAGAAGATAAGCGTGCGCGCGCGGGACGGGACGGGGCCCCCTCGGGTTTCTTAGCTATGGGGGGCGATCGATGACGCGGGGCCCGAGCGTGGTCGCGCGAGCTGAGAAATGATCGAGCACGACGGCCCGTGAAAAGGGGACGCGGCGTTGGTTGTCCTTCGATGCGGAGAGGAGATTGCGTGCTTTCGCTAACTCGCACAGACAGGCTGCTGGTCTCTCCTCTCCTTTTTTCGTTTTAGTCTCGTCTCTCTTTCTCTTTCTCCCGTGCTCTCTCTCTTTTCCTCTAGCTCCATATCTTTCTCTTTCTCTTGCTCTCCCTCTATCTTTCTCTTTCTCTCTCTTTCTTTATCTCTCTGTATCTCTCTCTATCTCTCTCTCTCTTGCTCTCTCTCTTTTTCTTTCGTCGAATCGCCGGTGACTCGGCAAGTGCAGCCGTGTAAGGTTTATCGACCCGATTCCGGAATGATTTCTAAGGTCGGGGACTTTACAGTCCGGATTCGCGATGTCGATTGATCCGGTCCTGATAGAACCAGGAAGGAAACCAGAAAGTTCTCGTAACAGGTTGAGAGACATCGAAGTTCTAATAAGCGATTGTCGATGCAGTCGTAAGCGATGTCGGAGTGACGCGGTTGCTGCCACGGCATCTCGGGATCCTGTGCGGCTGCAAGGGAAACGCCGCGAGCAACAATTTCTTTAACTCGGCGCGTTCATTGAAATTTAGCACATGGGATTTGCTTATTTATCAGAGAAAATAACATGAAAAGAAATTCTATGTACTGATAAGTATTATGGAGTTTGAAACATTGTTAACCCTTTGTGGATGCATTAAATATGCTAGTCGGAATTCTCTTTTCTTGAACGACGGTATGTAAGATTAAAAAGGAAAGAACATTTATTGATTCTTTTTCAAAGTTTTGGTTTTGTATATATTTTATATAAAGCCAAGGAAAATAAAATAAGGTCAGTAACATTGGTGACTGAGAGTAGACTTCAAAGGATGAGAACTCTAACCTAACTATTAACGATGAGAACTCTAACCTAATTATTAACGATGAGAACTCTGACCTAATTATTAACGATGAAAACTCTAGCCAACAACATATCGGAAGTGAAGAAGATTTTTATTAATTGTAAAAAATTTAATTTCAGTAAAACACTTTTTTTCGTTGTTATAATTGTAGGAAGATATTTAATATATTAGTATAGAATAATGATGTAAATGAAAAATTGATAAAAATTGTTTAAAATTGGGGTATGAGGAAATTTAATAAGTAAAATAAGTCGGGTTAATTTTGGACAAAGTCTCGCAGACGCAGAATTAGGAATCATTATTATATATATTTAGCCTCTACTTTGAGGAAAGCGTACTTCGAAAGCCCAAGTTCAATGAATATTAACAAGTTGTAAAGGTCTCCCTCGTACGTCAAACAGTTGGTTGAAAGTATGCTCAGACTTTCTCTAATGGTAATTACTACATTGTGGGTATGTATGCAAAATAAAAATTGACAGTAAAAAAGGACAAATCAGCCGTGCATAATATTCATTCTTTCGCAAATAGTTTTAACAACTAGAAAATAGCTCATCGACATTCCCAATTTCATTCGATCTTTTTTCTACGAGACATTATATTTAAAACTCGCTAAAATCGTTATTATTACTGATGAATAATTTTTATTTTGCACAAAGATCCACCGTCTACCGCTAATCAAATGCCTATTACACTCTCGAAAGCCAATTGTATGTAAATTTTCGTAAAACGAGTCACAGGAAAATTTGCAAAAGAAACTCGCATACGTTCTTAAAAGTTTGCACACGTTTGCTGCACTGGCTACACTCGCTGCATTGAACCTATGCCGGTGCACCCGGCTATCGGAGCGACCCCGGTGACCCGGGGTCACTCACGAGTCGACACCGAGCGACACAATAATTCAGACTGATAGTTTCGCGCCCCGTGCGCGACGGCGGATTTAGATGCAGGTGCACGGATGCAGCCGAGCGCGCTGCCATTGGGAATGTGACGTCTCAACAGTCCGGTGATTGCTAATTAAATGAAACGTTTCTCATCGGGCGAAGGAATGCTGTTAATCCGCGCGCGAAAGATCGTGGGGAAAACGTGATACATTATGATCGGGACATTTCGAAGTTAATTAGTTTTCCCAGGCCGACTTATGCTACCTCCCTGACACCGTCACGGAAGCACGTAATAACCGAAGTATAATATTTACTCGACGTGATTGATTATTTCATTTTTTCTCCCTATAATTTAGTTACGATATTGATTCATTTATTAATGGTTTTAATGAATTTAGAAATTCATTGTATAGAGTTATCAGAGGTTAGTATTGCAGTCACGTTGTTTTTATATTCATTGTTATTTCTATTATTATTCTCTTATTATTAGTATTACTATTAGTATTAGTATTATTATTAATAATAAATCAATCTATTATTAATAATTAAATCAATTGTATAGCGTTATTAGAAGTTAGGATTGCAATTGCATTCTCTTCAGTTTCAATTTTATTTCTATTATTATTCTGCTATTATTACTATTATTACTAATAATAAATGAATCTATTATTAATAAATAAATCAACTGTGTAGCGATATCAGAAATTACGATTGCAATCACATTCTTCTCATTTGCATTTTTATTTCTATTATTATTCCGTCATTATTAATATTACTATTATTATAGTATCATTATTACTATTCAGTTATTATAATTACTATTATTATAGTATCATTAACATTCTTTCCATGTCAAATTTTTGCTGGAAAATAAACAGCGCACCTGTCTCGTCAACCCCAACCAAATGAAATAAAATTAAATTTCGGGATTAGGAGAGCAGCTTGCCGCGGAGCGTAAAACACGGGTCTCGCGCGACCAGGTGTCGATAATCGATTGGAAAGTCGCCTAACCGATCGCACCGCCGGGAACAAGTATTTCGGTGGCCGGCGCGGCGGCGTGTCGCCCGCCCCGGGGAAAAATTCGAGATCGATCGACACGGTGTTCGCCTCCTCGTGTTTTCCGCTCGCGGAACACGTGTCGGGAGCGGCTTTTTTTCGCGATTAAGATGTTATCGGCGTTCATTCAGCGGTAGGACGGATATCGGCGAGTTAACCGGCGGATTCCTTCGATCGTAAAACGCCTACGTAGGCCGCGATTACGACGGGATAAAGACGAGATCCCGACGCAATTTGCCGCGGAATGAACGCGAATTGCGATGTAATTTGCGCCCGGGACGCGCGGTCCCCTCGGCGAAGAGCGGAATTCCGTGTGCGGGCGCGCACGCGAACGGGGAAAATGAAAAGTGATCGGAAGGCGGGCACGGTCCATTAAAAATAATCAATGAACCAGGCGCGCGCGTCGGAAACTTCCGTCTTTCTTCGCGCCGTCGTCCTGTTCCTGCGCGCGTCCGTGAATCGTAGAAAGTAGTCCCGGCGCGGGACCTTCCGCGTTCTGAACGCGAAATCTTTAACCCGGCGAGTTGATTAATGATGGCTGGACTATTATTAGACCAGCGGATCATTAGGTTATGTCTCGAACGATTTGATCAAGCTGGAATTAGAATATCGATGTTCTTTGCTTAATCTAACCACTGTTTTAAACTTGATCACTTTTCTTACGATTGTCTAGCGTTATTTATTCAAGGAGGTTGGTCAATCATTAGAAATAGTAATAATTCATTTATTCAGTCTGTATATTTATTTATGCATTTATCTAATAACGTGAGAACTTATTCGTTATAAGATCGAAAAATATAGAGATTTAGAATGAACTCGGTACAAGGTGAGAGAAATAAAATAATAGTAACTCCTTCAACGATATGTTAAATATATTAGAATTTGATTTGAAGTGAAAGTAATACGAGCAGTATTATCTGAAATAGATAGATCAGATAGCTCCAATCTGAAAATCCTTTATTACTCAATTAATTTGTTCATCATTGTCAAATAAATATGAATAACAATTCTCAAGTATTTTCTTTCAATGTATTCTCGTATCGAGCATCACTTTCCATTCTGCCGGCGATCGCATTAAATCGACCGCCTCGCGATAAATATTC
This sequence comes from Augochlora pura, assembly GCF_028453695.1. Taxonomy (NCBI): domain Eukaryota; kingdom Metazoa; phylum Arthropoda; class Insecta; order Hymenoptera; family Halictidae; genus Augochlora; species Augochlora pura. The sequence continues at coordinate 25,619,982 of NC_135774.1, read as the reverse complement.
CCGGTAGCCTAAGCCCGCGGAAGAAGACCATAAGTTTATAGATCAACAATAGTTACGAACGGGACAGAGAGACCAAGGTGTTCCGTCCATAGAACACGGCAGACGGAAGTGCAGCTCCGCGAGACCGACCCGACAAGGTTGCGGAAGAACTCGCTGCGAACACGGTCGCTTTGATCCGGGCCGCTCAGCCGGGCTCAACGTTTCCGTCCGCCACCCCCCGGGGGGGTCGTGGAAACTTTGGCGTGCTTTTTCATGGTGTCCACCCTGCCAGCAACCCCGAGGAACTACGATCGGCCGAGCGGTCGTTCGGAACGGCCGTCGGAGTGGTCGGTGTCGGAGGAAGGGTCGCTCGAGTGCGCGGTGCGGCCATAAGGCCGGTGGCACGATTAACGGCCGTCGAAGAAGTATTACGGAAGTATGACAACGGTAATAGATAACTGGAAACGAGCATCGACGCCGGGGATGCCCGTGCACGCGGGACGTATCGCGCCGGGTTTTTCGATCGGAGTCACGTTCGGCTTCGTTACGGTATTCAACTGGCCCCGGCGAGTTGACGCGCGGTGAAATCATAGGATCGGCCGTCAAGGACCCTCGCAACTGGAATCGCCGCGTTTTATCGCGCTGACACGCCGAGCTGATTCCACCTTCTCCGCTCGGGCTATCTCCTCTGCCACCGCCGCGTTATTGGAACTCGCCGATTTGGGGATTACTCTAATCAATCGCGTCGCGAAAACTATGCTTTCAACTTTATTTCAGGGAAAAATAGAGCAATGATTAAACCGTGGATATTTTATACAAAATAAATTTCTTTTCCCTCGATTGCAATAAACAAAAATAGAAGAGAATAAAATCATTATCTTAAAAATCTTTAACTGTCTGTAAATTCACTGTCTAGTAATAATTAAACTTTTTCCTGTTAAATTTACATATAGGTGTTATGCTGGTCAGAATTAATTTTCATTGAACTAATAGTAGCACATAATATGCAATATTAAGAAGGGAAAATAAAATTTATTAATTCCTGTTTAAATCTTAGGTATACGTAACACAATTTATTTTATTTTTATACGATAATAAAAACAAAATAAAAATAGTTAATAAATAGCTTTAGTGGTTATACAGTAAATATATAATTCTGAAGGGTTAAAATAAAAATTATATTATCAACTATGTAATCCCTTTAAATAAAATGAAAAAAATTATGCTCGTCAATTTTTAAAATCGTAAGTCAAAGTTCCTTACTTAAGTTCTTATAACATTTGCATTGTTTTAAAAATTGCATTAAATCCCAGGTCTAGTAATGATTCTTTCATTTGTCCAGCGTACATAGAAATTACAAATACCCAGGTTATTTAAGTATGACTCATAGACATGTGTGGCTAATAGACTCGTTTCACTTTTCTTTTAGTTTAGATCGTTTCGTGGCAAGTGGATCGTTGGACAAAAAGCGTTAGCGATAATGTCCTCCATGTTGAGGGACTATGACTCAAGCGATGACTGGATCGCGGATCCTCCAGCGAAGTCCTACTTTCACTCGTTATTTTATACAGTAAATATCAGGATGAAAGAACAATTAGCCACGCCGTTTTACCACGCCGGCTACGTAGACTCGGCGACCGCGATCATTAGACGAAATTGAGGCAATTTGGTTAATAAAACAAACGTTGCTAAATCGAGATTCGCGACGTTGATTATACTTTGTTATTTTCGTAGGCTAATTTGGTGTGCTGAATTCGTTGACGCAACAACAAATTGGTGAGTTTCAGCAAAATTATTTTGTTGGGTTTAGATAAAATAGTTCGTTGAGTCTGAACCAAATAATTTGTTTATTCGGAATAAAATAGTTTGTCGCTTCTGGGCAAAATATTTTATCAAGTCCAAACAAAATATTTCCCCGAGTCTAAACAAAATACTTTGTCGATTCTAAACAAAATACATTGCCAAATCTAAACAAGATACTTCGTCGAGCCTAGAATAAAATACTTGACCAAAATCACTATCCACCAATATCATAAATACATCCGCTCGACTTTCACCGTGGTCTCGGTCCAGCCGTAGATCTCCCGGTGAATAATAAAGCCGCAATAATAACAACAATGGTAATATATAGCCCATGGTCGGCTCGAAAAAGAAGCAAGAAGCCATCGATACATGAAAACCGAGCCCGTACGTCATCCCCCTAGCCGCAGGTCGCAACCACCATACCACCGATTCCCGGAATGTCGGTTCTGTTCCCCATGCCTGTAGACTCTATGGAAAGTTGTAACGTCGTCAAGCAACAACGACTGCTACTACGCGTTACAAAAATCATCGAAATCAGGACGGTGCCTGTTATCTAATTAATTCGATCGTCTTTAAAATGTCTGTCCTTGCTGGTATAATTTATCAGGTGATATTACCAGATAAGTGAAATTTTAAAAAACAATGAAATGTTACCTAAAATATAAATATTCGCTGCCTGACGTCAAGATTGTAAATTATTGGAAGAACTTTTTGGACAACCTGTTAATTTATAAACGGCGAATTTTACGCGTTTGTGGCAAAAATGTGGGGATCGGAGCAGTAAAATTTAAAGTTTTCGTATTATTTAAAACTCGTTAAAATTATTAAATGAAAACGAATTTTCATTTAATCTAGTAAATTATTCAATTAAAGCGAATTGTCATTTAATTTAATAAATTATTAAATTGAAGCGGATTTTCATTTAATTTAATAAATTATTAAATTAAAGCGAGTTGTCATTTAATTTAATAAATTATTAAATTGAAGCGGATTTTCATTTATTTTAATAAATTATTCAATTAAAGCGAATGCGAATAATTCAAGTTTCGCATAAAAATTAGCAGTCTACTAATTACTTCGATCCGTCACACGCGTTTCTAGACGATGAGAATGTCGAACAGGGATCTCCGTCGAAGACGAATGGACGCGATTTTCCCGACGAAACCGCGGAAGAATGGGAGACACGCGGAAGAGAGTACCTGGATCTCCCTTGGGATCAGCCTGGTCCGTGACTGGTCGGTCCTCGTGATTACTTCATCCGCGCGTTCGCTCGCTCCGAATCCTGGTGTCCCGTTCGCTGAATAGTTCGGCTCCCGGTGCCGGTGGCGATCGCGTGCGGCTCGGTCGCCATTCTGATGCTGTAAACGCGGCTCCCCGAATCCCCCGAATCACTCGTTCATCGTCGACGATCGAGACCCAACCCTTTCTCCGCGACGTAAATCACAGCTGGCCGACAACTGTTGCACTCCGTGGGTCCCCAGGTAGTATGGTACCTGGTCCGACGTCCTTGAACTGCTTGCACGCGGGTCACTCCTATCCTCACCCGATCCTCGAACTTTATCCACTGTCTCGTATCTAGGTCATCGACGAATAGATACCGCGTCTCATCCTCGAAAGTTTCGTTCACAAACGGTTGACCGAACAGCTGCTTCGAACAGCTGACCGAGGCACTCGGGGCGGAGGGATCGAAAATCCTAGGGAAGATCCTTCAAGTCATCCTGCGAGTCACTTTCCAAGGATTCGTGTAGGGCTACGATCAGTTGGCTGAACAGCTGATCCAGGATTTCAGCGGAGATTTTCTATCCGATCGACGATTTCGCAGTTCGATCTGGAAATCGACCAAGGTGTGTTCCCGAACAGCTGATCCAGATTCCAAGTTGTAGCATGGATCGAATAGGATCTTGTACTAGGTCACTGACGGGCCGTTGATTCGACACGGTTCTCCAGGTGTCACCGACGACAGGGAGAAAGAGAGAAAGAGAGACGAACCTCGCAGGAGCCACGATCCCGCGATCGAGACCAGGTGGTAGCACGACGTGTCCTGGTGACGCGGAGGATTCGGTCGAGTCAGCCAACGAAATGGTCGAGGTTTAACCGTGACGGACGCCGGGCTGGCACTGAACGGCTTAACCGGTATAGAACCACTGACCATCACCATCGCAGCCATCACCCGGCCCTCCTCGTCTCCTTCCTTCTCTTGGCCGCGTGTTCTCTTCCTTGGCTACATCCTCTCTCTCTCTCTTTCTCTCCCTCTCTCTCTCTCTCTTTCTCTTTCCCGCTCTCCTTCCTCCTTTCTCTCCTGTCCGTCTGTCTCTCGGCCCTCTTCGCCGCTTCTCCTGTTTCTCGTCCACCCTCTTCTTTTCTACCGCTAACTACTATCGCCACCGTCACTCGTCCTTCTTACCGCTCCACGGGCACCACGCTGCGTCTTCGGCTATTCAAGGTCATCACGGGCTAATGTGTCAAAATCCTGGCACGCGCACCGAACCGACCAGTCGATTAGATCCGATCGGAGATACGATCGGAGATCGGCAAGCGGATCTGTGCGCGACAGGAAAATTGTCCACCTAAATTGAAAGACATGGCAGCCACTCGTTTTCTCCTCTCAGCGATCGTTTTAGTAATCGCAAATCGATGCGTCGACATCCGCAGATTCTTTTCGCGTTTACACTGTTTAACGCGTTCCGTGTGCCAAGCCTTTTTTGCCCGACTTGTCGTTCAGGGTATTTAATATTATGACTAAAGATTGATATGCTAACACGTTCGTCGCCGACAATTAGACACTAAAATCCCCACATAATTAAAGCAATTTAATTAATTAAAATAAAACTAAGAAGTTCACATTTATCATAGGGGATGGCATTAGAACTCTTTCGCATTCGAAAAGTCATAGTCGAATTCATTTTGCTCGAATATATTGCGATAAAAAATAAATTTTCAAAATTGGTCAGAAATTAATGTCACCCGTTAATATTATATTATTAACGTTTTTAATAATATAATATGATTTAATTAAATTGGCTTCTGGAGCCGGAATCCTTGAAAGTGCCGTGGCAGTCAACACGTTAATGAAATTATTAAGTAAATTATTATGTTTCTATTATTTATTAAATTATTACCTTTCCAGCAATAGCCCAGAACGATATATCGTTGTTCGGTGCTAAAAGGGTTAAAATTACGAACACCACCGATCTTTCCTATAAATTCGACCGTTTTCACGGTTCCCGCTGTTAGGCGATATTTTCCTAGTCCCCGGCAACAACGCCAGCGAAACGAAGATTTAATTGCCCGGGTACTTTCTTTCGCTAATGATTTTACCGAATTAGAAACATGGTAAAACCGTGCTGGATCCTCTCGCGGTCGTCTCGTTAATAACCCACGGCGAATGAAAAATTAAACAGTTAGACGCCTCTCGCGTTCCACAACTCGGCTTTTCTTCCCTCCGCTAATGGCTCCAGTAAATTAGAAACCAAATCGATCTACACGGAAGATGCTCTCGGATCTTGTGTATCGCACCTCGTCAAGACTGTTTCGTCTATTTGTTTTTCTCTTTTTCTTTTTTTTTCTTCTTTTTCGAGCACATAAAATTTCGCAGTCTGATAATCGCGGTACAGATGTAACTATTAATTGAAGTAAAAGCTACTTTCTGTAATTGTTGATCGAGGGGGTCGCAGCAATTACCTTGATTATAATGCCGGCCGCGAGCAATAATTGACTGTTGCAGAAAGTAACCGGTGCTAGCATTAATTGCGGCATTCTAATCGGATCACGGATCCCCCCCCCCCCCCTCTTCGCTGCTGTTTTTCTTCCCGGGACTTTCCACCGAAGTTAAAAGAATCCCGGTGGAATTTTTAAATTCGAGAAATAGAAATTTATCGCAGGAAATATACGGCGAACTGTGTATTTTGCTTGTCAAGTTGCAATGTTTTAGTTTCAACCATTAACCTCTTAGGCACGGCGCGCCGCTATAGTAAGCTTTCGCGAATGTTTCGCGCTTTACTCAATTGTTTTATTAATTATTAAAGTAAACGATCAATGTGAAAGTTTGTATGTACAATATATTAAGCAGAGAATATATGTCATTAATACTATATGTAGTTACACGGAAAAAATATATATTAAGCAAAATGGTAATTTAGTTACGAAAATCTTTATTTGCGCAAAATCTAGCCGTGCCTAAGAGGTTAACGCGTAAAAGCTACAGTCCGATCACGGAAATAAAATACGATAAAAGCGAAGACAAGATGACAGAAAAGACATAATAAATACGTCGTACATCCGCCAGTGGCGTCTCCGCCATGTTGACCCCAACTCTAACCTCAACTCTAACCTACCCCACGCAACGTTTCCGTCCCCTAGACCCGTTCACGGCGAGGCAACAAATTGGCCAGCGATTTTCGCCGCTTCCCGTCTAAACGTTCCAAAGAAACGAGCCACTTCATGCAGCGATCCGCGCAATCTTAATCGCCGGCGGAAGCGTGTTCACTGCCGAGGTTACGTTCGGCCGAACAGTTATCGCGGCAATTCAGCGGTTGTTTCAGCAACGAAAGCGCCGCGCCGGTGCCGGTGCCACGGTCCGCGGGGCCCGACTACCAGAGCCCGAATCAGACAGCGTGACTGGACAAAATGCTCCGGCCTCGCGGTTTCGCGGATTCTATGCACGTACCGAAAAACGGAGCAACGGCAACGCGCGCGCGAAATCCTCCGCCGCGACGGGACGAGAGGATCCACCTGGTCTCCGAGTTCAGCCGGAACGAGGCCGAACGATTCTCATTGTGCCCGATCCGCCGGTCTGCTCGCGGGGTAGCGTCTCGCGTTTTCTCAGCCGCAAATTATTCACCCCTTTCAGGGCAGCAATTGTTTCAGCCACGGATGCGCCGCGGAAAACTTTCTCTTTGTTGTTCGAGGCGGGAGCGTGTGTGGTTTTTACGATTAGTTAGATGACATGGTTTTTCGATGGTGCTTGCAAATGGTACAGGTGTAGTTCGGACGAGACTTCATTGGAAGAGTCAAAAAAAGAAAAATAGATAGATAGATAGATAGATAGAGAATTGTTTGTAACGTTTAAGAGGTCCTCATCGTGTACAGTTATGTCTAATTTCTTTTTTGTGAGCTCACGACGACCATTTTGTGAATTGGATACAGTCATTCACGCTGATGCTTGTAAACGTTTAATCATTTTTATAATGCAGAAGAGACCAAGATAGTAATTACTAGGTAATTTTACATTTTTTAAAATTTTAGATGCTACAGGAGACTGTAATTAAAAAACAAACACAATGAAAGAATAAACGAAAATATAATAAGTCTTATTTGATAAATATAATGTCGAGTCTAACTCGTGATGAAAATTACTAGTAATAACTTATTAAATATTAGATATCATTCTACCCTTTAAAACACAATTCTAACCCTCTATCATTAATATTTAAATATTCAAGTAAACTTAGATACAGAATAAATATTAATTTGTTGACCTTCTAAGAAATTATAATAATCCAGAAAATCCTAATTGCAGTAACAGTGAATGTAATGACATATTAAGGGGTTAAAACGTCCAAAAGTATAGCATGACACAAAATTGATCGTCCCATAGCAACCGGCCCCACTACCCTACATTATCTCCTCTGTTCAGCAAACGATTCGTTCGTAGCGGGAACAGTGAGCCAGCACTTTAAAAAATTAGCACACAGCACAGAGCCCGGTTCGAAGAAATTAGTTTCCGGGTCTGAGAGATGTGAACAGTGATCCAGATAAGCCGGGTGGTTCAGCGTGACTCAACCGCGAGCAGAGGCTCGAATCCCGGTATTTTTCAGACGTTACGGGAACGGTATCCAGAAAAAAACCCGTGACCAGTTTTCTGCGATCCCGGCGTTCGCGTTTTCTCCCCCCCGGCTTGATTTATTGTTCCACTCGGCCGATCGTTCCTATCCGGCGCTAGTTAAAAAGCCGGGATTGGTATGCCACGCACGCGGCGCGACACGATCAACGACGAGGATATTTACCTCTCTCCTATACGGGGCTCTCTCTCTCTCTCTCTCTCTTTCTCTCTCTCTTAGGCTCTCTCGCGCGCGCGAGGATTAGCCGAGACTATTTCGCGGTTTTTTCGGGGAGGCCTCGGCCTCGCCTCGATATCGGATCTGGTTTTCCAGAATGGCGGCACGGGACTATCGGTTACGCGGACGAGCCGGCAAACGCGTTCCTCGTTTCGGAATTTCAGGCTCGAGAGATGTACCGGTAGCGGAAACAACGGCACAGTGACACGATTTGTCTCCCCCCCTTCCCCCCTTTTGCGATTTTCATCGACGCCTCCCCGAGACGGTGATCTCGATTTTTGTTCTAGCTTCGAGGAGAGATACCACCCTCGGGCGTTGAAAGATAGGTTATGTCTCGGAATTTTTGTGGAGGTCATTACGAAATAAAAATGTTAGTCTTTCTTGGAGAATAAAAAATGTTAGTTTCGTGATTTTTTATCAATTTTTTGACAGTACAAATTGTATGACATGTACGAAGTTATTCGTCGTTTCTGAAACCAATTTTCATAGGTCTTTGATCGCTGGCTGTCAATTTTATTTATTCGTAAACTAGGAAGTATTATCTGAAATCTAGAATATGAAATTTTGGAAATTTTAATAATAGTAAAAATAACCGCAACTTGATAAAGAACAAGCTGTTTTTATTACAGAAAAAACAAATTTTGAGTACTTATAGAAATTAAATAATTGACATATATGTAAACATATAGAATAACATAATTGTCATTTTCAATATAATCTGACATAACCTAACACAATATAATATGTATAGAATGTATATATATATGTAGAACAATAACAGAATATAATATGAATAATAATAGCATAATAAAACTCAATAAAAGTAAAATTTGAATAATATAATTTAAAGTAAATAGTTTACATAGTTCCAAGAAAAATATAATAAAAGTTTTAACATAACTATTCTCTTCAAGAAAAGTTTACGAAAACGAATGAAATAAAATCGATCTTCTTGAAATATTAGGGTGGCGTTCTCCCCCTCGAGGTGTCGAGAATCTGGTTGCCGGAAATGGCATCAGTCAGCCGCCATCTTACGAAGCTTGGAAATTAGGAACTATTGTTCAGGTAGATCTAAGATATGCCTCTGATTCGACGCTAGGTCAATTAAGGAGTCTATTGTCACTGGCTAAATCTGGGATCCGCTGTCTGTCTAACTTTAGTCATAATTTAATAAACGAACAATCCACTGTAGATTAAATTCGTCCTTTCAGCCTTAGATAACCAATTCAGCTTGTAAGAAACTTGACATAACCTTGTTCGACTTGAATCCAATTTGCAATGAAAATAGCTTGCGAAGAATATGTTACTAGAATATAGTTATGTATGTTACTAGAATGTAGTTATGTATGTTACTAGAATGTAGTTATGTATGTTACTAGAATGTAGTTATGTATGTTACTGTAATATATTCAATATGTTTTTTAGTCAATTAAATTATAGAAAGCATTTAATTCATGGAAAAATTATCTGAATCTATTGTTGATGCTAATAATTATGAATTGGAGACTTGGTTGAAGAATTAAAAAATATATTATGTTATACTTTGCAACGTTACTACAAAATATTTAACAAAAATTACTATTTGTATAAATATATGCAGTGTCACGTTGTTATTCGAAATAGAGTAAAATCTTTCGTTGCTCTTGTTCAATTCTTGGAATAACAAATACTGATCTCTCGTTGTTTTCTATTAAATATTGTACTTTTGCAATGATAAATTCAATACATTTGTACACACCATACATACATCGTCATTTGTTTTATATCATTCAACGAAATTAATAATACAATAAGTACAATATTGTAATAAACATTAAAATAACACTAAAAAATTCTAAAAAAAATAAATCCAACATTTTTACAAAACATCGAGCTTATTACCTCGTGTCTTTTACATTCTCTTCTTATAGAGTCTCAATCATATGTCGAAAATACTTTTAATTTCTCATCTCGACACCGTCTTGATCCCTCGATACAAAACAATAGAATATCAACATCATTCTCGACCCTTGCGGGACCACTGATCCGAACGAACCGAACATCAACCGCGAATCGGGGACGAAGATGCAGGTCCAAGGGTAAGAAAAATTAAATTCCCCTACGGCGAGGGCATCGGCAGCGTGCACCGTCGCAAACCGTATCGCAACCGTGTTGCAACCGTACCCCACAAACGTGTGCGCGCAACCTTGTGCAACTGTATGCGGGCCGTATGCACCGTATGCAGCGGGGCGCGCGCGCTCGCGCGAGTCAACGCCAGCTGAGCGCGCGAGTGCAGATTAGCGGTAACTCTCTCGCGGAGGAAGAGTCGTGGCCCATTGAAGTAAAGGCCAGTTTGCACGCGAGTTTCCTCGTCCGGCACGCCCGGTCTCCTCTCGCGTCCTCCTCCTCTGCCCGAGGAGAGGACGAAGGGAGAGCCGAGAAAGAAGGTAGAGCC
>NC_135774.1:25576986-25609610 GCF_028453695.1 Augochlora pura | reverse complement strand
TGGAAGGGGGCGGGGAGGGGGGAGCCTGTTTCGTTCGCAGCCGGTCGAACGATACGGGCTATATTAATTAATTCGATGCGCATCGACGCGTGACGGTGAAACGGAGCAATCGCCTGAGATCCGAGGGAACCTCGACGGTTTTCAATATCGGGCTAATCGCTTGCCGACGACGCGCGAGCGCGCTCAATTACGGTGGCTCCGGTCGTTTCTACAATTAATCCACTTTACGGAAAAATCGTGCACGGATTTTTCTATCCGATTATGTTGCCGCTAGGACCGGGTAGATTTAACCAGTCGCCGGGTTAACCAGTCGTTCAGCGGACATCTTCGATCAACGAATGGAACACCACTGCGCGGATTCGATCGCGAAGTTGTCAGAAAATCGCTGTGTCTCGTTGATCAATTATTTTCAAGGTTATGTTCATGCGGCGTGCAATGGTGACAATGTGTATCATTGACACCTCATTAGATTATGTTCTTTTGGTTGGGAATAAAATGCTAAGTAATTCTGGATGCAGCTTGTGATATCTTGTATGCTGTTGTAACGCAGATAATTAATGTCAAGCTTTGGGGATATTTTACTATGTTTGTATGTAGGTGTCATGGTGGTCCGAATTAATTTTTGTCAAACAATATGTAATATGCAGGAAGAAAAAAGGAAATTTAGTAATTGTTTTTTTAAAAGTTTAGATATATCTAATACATTAATGAAAATAATTATAATCAAATAAACTTGGTGGCTGAGAAAGATGAAAGTTGGAAAATTAATTTCTATGTTATTTGATGTAGCTTATACGATATTATAAATATATATAATTTTATCTAAAAAAGGGGGAAACATGACACACTATTATAACTATAATTTTAATAAAAAGATGGAAAATTAATTTTTATGCTATTTCTATATTTTAACTGAAAAAGGGGAAACTGACAATCTGCAACTAATAACAATAATTTCTGACGAAGTGTATTTGCTTGTAAGAGCTTCCCACCTCGTTCTCATAGTTGTTACCAATTGTCCATAATAAAAATCTTCATAAATTATAAATATCTCCTCTTCCGAAATTATCAATTTTCATTTACAAGCAAAGGGACAAATAGAAAGAATTACCTATTCGCCAGGAATAATCCATTAAAAATCGAGGAGGCATTAGTAGGTTCGCGGTGATTCCCAGGAAACCATGAGACCCGCATAATCAGAGTGCGCTGCTGTGTGACCCGGCCGTTTCGCCGGTATCCCACCGGAAGACCGCAGGAACGTTATTCGTACGGTGAGCACATCGGCAGTTAAAATATCGCGAACGGTTCCGCGGTGCTAAGCGGAACAAAAATCAACGATTTCCTGTTGGCGGCCGTTTCTCATGGCGGCGCGTCCGCGGTGATCCTCTCTATTATACCCGGCTCTCTATCCCCCTCCCGGGTTCGTCTGCGTTCGGCACGCGGAATGCGTCGAGATCGAGACAATCGGCGAACGTGAAATCGTTTCGAGAACCGAGCCGATCGGCGCGGCCGCGGCCGTTACTCGAGAAATACCGCGGAACACGCGAGACGAGGCGACCGGAGGAAAAACCGACGGAAGACAGAGGCCCGGGATGATGCGATGATTGATCTATCGACAGGAACGGAATGTTATCCCCACCCCTGGGGCCGACCGGCACGTACCCGGCGCTCTCTAATGACACGGCTGCTCCCATCTTTCCGCCTTCTCGCGCCTCTGCGCTTCCGAACCCGGTCTACTATCCTTCCTGACCAGCTCCAAGGATCCGTGGATCCTGCAGCCGACTATCGAATCGTTCCAAGCCTCTAAGAATCTTCTCATAGCAACCCTAATTTACTCGTATCGAAGATATTATTACTTATAATATTTATTTATATGTAATTTCTAATTTTTAAATGATTGTAATATTTATATAATATATTTATGGTATATTAATATAATATATAATATTTATAGTATTAAGTAATACTGTGTAGTATTTATACAGTATTTATATTTATCATTCTTATCTATATCTATCATATACTATAATAAATATAGTATATTTATAATTTATTTAAATTAAAGAAAAATATTGCTTAACTTGTATTCGTTACAATTGACGCTGGAATTTTTCCCAAACATCTGCTGTCTAGCTGTCACGATTAAATTCATTAAAGACAGTAAAAGAAATAAGAAAAGAAGATACATAAAAAGAGGATAAAATAGTACATTAAAAGACCAAGGAAAGAACAAATAAAACGTATATGATTTTTAATCGATTAATCCAGTTCTTAAGGATATCCGTCTCGACGATTGATTTCTAGTGACTCACTGGTTTGCAAGAGCAAACGACGAGATTGATCCAGAACAGTGTAAGACCGCCCAGTCGCCCATTCTCTCCCGTTTAGGTTAACTATAGCTGCTCGCTAATTAAAGGATCTCAATTTGGATGGACTCTCGGCAGGGCGCGGCCGGAAGTTCGCGCGAGCAGGGGATGAATTTCGGATTACAATTAATCCGGCGAGCGTCGGTGCCGAAACTTAATTTCGCAAGAAGTAACGAGAACCGACAGAGTTCCCGTTCGACGAAGATCAAAAAGCGACCGACGGAACGACGGTCGACAGACTGCGGCAAAGAACGAACGACCGCCGGACAGGTGATTCTAAAACAAATGTGAAAGTGGAAAGCAGTGGGCTCCACCCTATTAATCGCCGGTAATGCGATTAAAAGTCGATGAGGCATACATATGCTGCCGCGCAAAAGAAAAAGAATCATTCATTGTATATAATAAAGTATCAACTTTCTCTGGCTAATGCATCGCTAGTTTCTATGGTGTGGAACCATAGCCGGGACCAATTAACCGAGTTACACAGGTATGCATGTACGTATATATGTACATGTATCGGGGAACGTACGTATAATGTTCGACGATCGAACTAGGGTGCGGGATTCCGATCCGCGGCCTCGCGTTCTCATGGATCCGCGCGGCATAGTTCTCCGTAGAGCTGATCGATTATTGAAAACCGACGATCATTCGGGTGCCCATTGTCGGCAGGATGGGCGCACCGATGATCGACCGGCAGGATCGGGATTAACGGTAAAACCACCAGCTATTGACTCATCATCGGAGCCGCGCGGAATCGGCGCGCCGCGAAACGAAGCGATACGAGACGAAACGAGACGATACGAAACGGTACGAGACGATACGAGACGATACGAAATGAAACGAGACGATACGAAACGATACGAAACGCAACGAAACGGCCAATATAATTTACGTCGTTATGATCCTGTACGGTACACGACCGCTGTAATAGTAAATATGTAAGCCCCGGCACCCTACCACGTGGCCACTGGCCGCCACAGTATCGCGGTATGATAATGATCTTTGATTAAAGGCGTACCGGCACCGAAAGCGGCGGATATACGCGATCCGCGCGCGAGGAGATCGCTGAAAACGCCGTTGCGACCGCCTCGGACGTCGTCGTAAACCTAGGAAAAATTTATAGTGAACTCTGGCTCGATGTACGGTACCATTAAAATGCGATCCGAACTTCGTAAAACGCTCTTTCTCTGTATTTAATACCGCTGAATGGCCATGCTGAGCTGTTTAAGAGGCTCGAACTCTGTTTATTGGCCTAATTAAACGGGGCGAGGAAAAATTAAGACGCCCTGCCATTCGGTTGAAGGAGGGCGTTTCGCGGCGACCGTGATTCGAAAGAAATATGCTCGATAAAATGTTCGAAACACTGCTACGCGGTGAAAATGTTCTACTGTTGATTAGATAATAAATAACTCATTTAATGTGGAGAATTTTCAAAATCAGAAATTGCTAAAATATTTTTAAACGTGGACTGTGCAAAGCTATTGATTCTTTTATAAATGTTAATTTTTGTAATTTATTGTTATTCGTTTTACGTTATCTTATCGTAATAATGTTTCTTCCACGATTTATGCCATAATACTTATGGTAACGTATTCGTAAATTTCGCATAGTTAAGGATAATTTTCAAACAATTGTCAAAAAGATTATACATAGTACGATCGATAAAAATTTATCTTCTAAATATATCGACGCAGCTAAGTTAATCCTTTTGTAAATGTTAATTTTTGTAATCTATTTTCATTCATTTTACATAAGTAAATTGAACAGTAGAATTTAATTTATTTATATGCTTTCAGTGTGGAATTTTAAGCGAAATTCATTCCGGCTCCGTAGGTGTCGCAACAGCGAGTCTCGAAAGCACGCGGAGAGGGTTAAGGAAATGCAGACAACTATCCGCGGAGAGGTTGGCCGGGGCGCTTCGGTATGCAGAATTAAAAGCGATCTGTATCGGGGACGATCCAGCGCGGTGAATCTGTCCGCGAAACTTAGGCGTGGTTGATGCGCGCGGGGCATCGTTAACATTCAGGACTAATTGCTCGGATCGCTTAGTCATTGCCTCGAACAAGAGATATTCTGGGTTAACCGAGTGGCTTACATACTGGCAGAGGCCTCCAGTATCCGTGCATCTTTCTCCCGCGCGCTGTTACCGTCTCCGTCAGCGTCGGTGGTTCGACGTGAACGTCTCGTTTCGGCGGAACGCCGCCGTTCGGGTTTCCAGGTTAGCCGAGCGTCCCGCCTTCGGGGATAATTGAACTAAAATCCCACCCGGGCAGCTTCTACACCTCGTTTACTGCGATGTGCACTATCTTTTCCTAAATTGCAGACGTCCGGAAAAATATGGATCGGCAAATAGGTGTACATGTAGCGAAAATATAGGCGCATTTGCTATATTGCGGTCAATTAGTTCCGAAGCGATGCAATTGCTACAATTTGTGGTAATTTTTATGATCGAATTATAATTTGAATGGTAATTGTATAGTAATTGTGTAATACTACAGTTCTCTGGAAGATCAGAATTATTTATTATTTGTATTATTTATTACTATTATTATTTTTATTATTCGTTACAGCGAACAAATTTCAAATAAAGAAAGCAATAACCCGTCTCCACGCTTCACTTTATAATTATTTATTTTACAGGTACCTTCAACGTGTAAAATTTAAATGTAATAAATTAAATTTATGATAAGGATATTTTCATGTTCGAGTAGTTTTTATTGCAAGGAATTCAATGTTGCGCGAAGAATACGGGGAAGATTTTCCTCTCCGGTCGAATAATCGGTGGGCGACAGCCGAAGAATGTTAATGGGCGGAATATCCGGGCACGATTTTATGGATGCAAATTGTGGAAACACGCGGACCCGATCGGTAGTCAAATTAGCAGCCCTAAAATTTCCAGGCTTCCATTCCCGTTGAAGGTGCTCGTAAAATTAGCGCCGAGCTCCCCTAAAACCAGGCGCTCTGATGGTTTCTCGGGAGAGCGAGCCCACCTTGATGGGTTCCTTGAGGACAGAAACTTTTTATGCCGGGGCGGGTCCCGCGGAGGAGATTATCCGGGCGATGAAAGCGAAAGATTGGCCCCCCGTTCTTTAAACAAGAATCGTAAAATTGCGTTACATTCACTTTTCGAGCACTTTTGAAATTCTTCAACGTCAAATCTGCGCGCCGTTAATCCCCGTGATCCGGGAAACCGTAATTTTTTCATCAATTTTTTACGCCTTTTTTACGCCGGACGACTTTTATATTTTTTTAATTCCGATTAAAAGATTTCTAGAATTTTTACTGCGTTTTTAGGGTCGATGAAAGGGCCTGTAATATTTGATAAGATTTTTAATATTAATGGAAGCAGCTTGCATCGTTTTATTCAAGTTTCAATCTTAATTTTTAATTTTACTCGAAGAATCTTGGATTCCATTCAATTTTTCATTGCGATAAAAATATTCCCTAGCTTTTGCGATGAATATTGTAATGTGAAATCAGAACCATTTAGTCAATTTATTTTGTATAATTCTGAGATCTTTATTTAATCTTAAATTCTAATTATATTCTGCATATATACGCCATCGTTGATCAATTAATAGACTGTGTAAGCAATTACTTGTAAAAAGTTAATTAAGCAGTCTTTGACACGTAGATATATACACTTTAATAAAATATGTTGCCATTCTGACCTGACGAGTATACTGATCGAAAACAGCTAATTAGTTAAAAAACAATACATGCTCTGATATTCTTCATTAAATAATGCATTTTATAAAATATCGTATATACTATAAACATGCAATATAATTACAGTAACTTATATATTTATTAAAAAGATAGCAACAGCTAACCGCTTAATTTCCCAGTCAACGATGCCACAGTATCTCGAATCTTATTCGACAAAAGTAGCAAAAATGTCGACCGAGTCCCACCGATAAGTCCCCCGCGCCGAAATTTCAACGACTGCGCAGGAGACGGGCGCACAGGGCCGTAATTAAAGCAGCGCGCCGAGATCACCCGATACATCAACGTTGCCCGAACGATTACGGTGCTGGGTAGCGAAAGCTCGGTCCCTATCGCGAATTAAATCTTATTCCGAAAAAAACGGGCCCGGCAAAGTGGGCGCCCCGGCCCCCCCTCCCCCCGCCGTCGAAAGGGCCCGGGCTCCACCTAAGTGTGTACACAACCGCGGGACCCGTTCCGACTTAACTGTTTTTTCTGGTCCCCTTGTTCCTTTTGAATTTCGATCCGTCGCGGCCCCCGGGGGCCCAGCCTCGCCTAATCGAGTGAAAGTGGCGAGTAACGAGAGACGCGGGGCGAAATTAGTTTTCGATTAATTTTTTCGGGACCCCCGTCGAGCGTCGTGAGAAAATGCCTGTACAGGATAATGGCCACGGGGACCGCGCGAGTGATTTGCATGATTCCACGGTAAATCTGCCGGGGGTTTTCGATTTGACGTGATCGAGAGGGGGGTGCCGGGGGCCCGTGGAATCCCGAACGGAGCCGGCTTGTTTGCTCTGCGCGCGTCTCCGTTCTCGGCTTGCCACTCGCATTTGCATCGTGAATTAAACGATCTCCGGGGCCCGGGCCCCCATCGTTTCTAGGATCCTTATGTTCTCCCGGGGTCGTCGGAATTTTTCGACGCGTCGAAACACAGCATTCAATTAACGCAACTTTTCGTAACCATTTGTTTAACTAGTTAGCTATTGAAATCCAATGAAGAAGTTATAACTCTGTTTTTCTTCACACTCTTATATTGTAATTTTTAATTTATATTATTTAAATGTATTCCAGACTATGTATACGTGCATCACCTCTATGTAATACAAAAGGGCCTAATTAGCCCGTTAATAAACTATAATAATAATAATTGTATAAATTTACTTTATGTACAGTTATTATTGTTATTATAATTATTATAATAGTATTATTGATTGCAACTATATATATTATAATATATATTTATACATATACATATAATAATAATAATATAAATTACTGAAGGTATATCTAGTTAAGGAAAGGAATGCCAAAATCTTGTGTTCTGACGAGTATACTCGTCCAAAATAATTGACTGGTTAAAAGTCGATTTTAAAAAAGAATTCTTCAGACATGCTAAGAAACTACTATAGATTTTTTTACTCCGGTCTGTAGAAAAATATTTCAAGAATATGTATCCTACATTTCTGCTCCTACGACCACTGTGAAAAATGTTCCACCAGAAACTGAACAATGGCTGCGAAAGCAGAGAAAGCACCGTACGATTTTGTTTCGCGAAATTAACCCTCTGCATTTTCTCTTAATTATTATTTCAATTTCATACCATAAATTAATCGTGTAAAATAAATAAAAATAGAAATTCCTACAGAATTTCACCATAGTATAATATTTATTTCCATACGACTTACTACATCGTAAAATTTGCAAAATAATCGGAAAGTCGTAAAAACCACGGCAGCGAACATTTCTGGATACGTAGTATCTCTCGTAATTAATAAACGATCACGCGGACTAGCGATAATCGAGATTCAATGTACCGGGCCCGCGAAATATTGATTCGACGCACGAACGCAAGCCGGTGAGTAATTTATTTACAATCCCGACAAGAGGGATTCCCAGGCGATCGTTCCAGCGCGCAGAAACGCAGAAACGAATTCGCCGGTAAATCGACAGCGATTAATTCGCCGGTAAATCGTCGCCGTGATGAAATACGTACGATGATTCATCGGTAGGGGCGCGAGAACCGATTCGGTATCGCGGCGATGCCGATCGGGCACCGGTCGGTTCCCATTAACCCTTTGCACTATCGCTACTTTCATGCCGCGACGATCAGCGCTTATTCGTACTTGATAATTTTCTTAATAAGATCGTACAATTTTTGTTCCCATATTGTCTTTATTTAGCTTTGTTTCTATACTTTGATGACGAAAGAATTTATTTTTACTTCGATTTATTGGGTTGGCAACGAAGCGATTGCGGATATTGTTAATAGATGGTCTCAGCACATTCTTTAGTTTTATCAACGTGTTCAACAGAATATTATCAGGAAAATAAAAGTAGAGTTTAACTGCCACAAAATTGGCACTTGAATGGCAATAAATTTAATTGGCACTTCCCAGTCATTAACGTTTTATGAGACTCGATCATTCTGTCTTTCATACCCGGAAGAAAAACCTACAATATAGTGGCGATTAATAATATTAATCCTTCACCGACCGGTCATTGGATCGAAAATTTAGCTCAATGTTAAATTTTCGTTCCTATTTTAATTTTAATTATTTTATTAATCGCGAAAGGTGTATACTATTTAAAAATTTATATAATAATAGCGAAGCTTATGGTGGTACAATTTTGTTAAGTTTATTTTGCTTGTATTTCACAAAATAGATACTACGAAATAGGTTTACGTTATTTTATCTGAACATTATAAACAGATATTCACTAGTAAAAGCATAGAAATTCGATATTATAAACTTAAGATAATTATTTAATTTTTGTAAATTTCGGGCGCCGATTCACAGAGAGAATCGTGGATATCGACGCCGGCGTCGACGCGTCAAGCAAAAGATTCGAACTTTTCTTTCCTATTTTGAATCCGCAGTTACTTAGTTGCCAACCCAATAAAAGAAATTAATAATATTCCCATTTAGCAGAACCAGCATAAAATCTTCACCGCGAGCCTGGCTCGTTATTACACTCCAACGGGGTTAACACAGTTGATTTCCATTCCGCCACCGGTGTGAAAAGCGCACGGTGTTTGCCCGGCGTATCGGCGGGAAAGTTTATCGCCGCGCCGATGCCGATGGAATTCCGATTTTAATAGTGTCGACGCCCCTGAATCCGACGTCGTTTTCGCCGGGAGTCGCGAGCGCGGCTTAAATATAGATCGCATTACGATATATCATAGGGGAACGGGTGATAAAAGCCATACCATACCGACGCGGCCGCGTGTATCACTTGTTCCGTAATTAAAGTTCCTCGCCACCGGTTCGATAGAGGTGCCGATAAGAACGGCGATAAGCGTCGATACAAATTAAACGTTTCCTAGGCCGCGGACCGTGCGCCTCGGCTCTCCGTACGAGCCAGGAGTCGTCCGGGATCGTGCGAATTTTCCCACGAAACGGCACGTCGAACTGCTTTTACTCATTTTGTTCGGCGTCATCGAAAGCTCTTTAATTCACGCGTGTCGGTTGTCGCGGTAAAAGCAAATCGAGGTACGCCGCGCGGACCGATATCAAAATGGCGGAGTTCCGGCCGCCTTCGAAAACGATCGGCTCGCGCGTTCCTATTTTAATTCGTCGCGCTGGCGATCTCTTTTGCAGGTGCGGCGGGTGGCAAACGCGGACGGTGATGCGAATAATTATTTACTCGAGATAAGGTGCGATATACGAGTATACAAATATCGTTCATTTCCGGTTTTAATTTAAATATGAACGAGTATGTAGCAGGTACTTTGAGTTTGTAATTATTCAAAGCACTGTGGGTGGCCTAATTTAGCTAAGATACCTTGTATATATAAACAAAATATTAACAGAATTGTTTATTTTATATTTTAGTATGTTTCGTTTACATATCAGTAACTATAATCACGTATAACCTATAACGTATAACATATAACCTATAACGCATAACCTATAACGTATAACCTATAACGTATAACCTTAACAGAACAATTTATTTTATATTTTAGTATATTTTTATATTAGAAATGTTAAAAAAATATAAATGTACACATGCATCGTTTATACATCAGTAACTATAATCACGTACAACCAATGTATAAACCTTAAGAAGGGTTTCCTAAAAATTGCAAATAATAATCGGCCCCATGCGTGCGAATGGAAGCGTGCTCCGAAAGTTGATCATCGTTCGCTAATGCGTTCTTCCGCGCGGCGAAACAGACCAAAACGAGAGCCACCCGGCTAGAGCTAAATAGAAATCAGTGACGGATTTATGCGAGGGGTTCAAAGGAGGGAAGTTGCAATTAAATAGCGGCCGTTGCACGGGGCCCCGCGGAATCGAGCGCGAAGCGATTTTGAGCGCGGGATCGTTCTGCCGGGAGGAAAGTTTCCGGCTCTCGACTTTCCTCGATCGTTTCCGTGTTCGATTTTAATTAATCGAGCGCGCGTGGTCTTGCTGGCCGGGCGAGAGCGCGCGTGCGCGGGCGCGTTTCGATAATTAATTACGCGTACGAGACGCGGGGCGCGGACGCGGTGAAAATCGATACACCGAGAGCGGTTCGAGAGAGAGAGAGAGCGAGAGAGAGAGAGAGAAAGAGAGAGAGAGAGACCGTGTGTGTAACGCGCGCGCGGGATAGGCGAACAGGCGGCGGACGCTACGCGCCTCGCCGCAGAAATACCAACGGAGTAAGTCGTTTACCGTTACCGTTAATCGATGTCTCCGAGCATTACGTTTTACTCTTACTAATCCGCAACGAAAGTCCGCCGCGAAGTGCAGCGCAACGATAGATAGATAAACTGTGCGCGCGCCGACCGGGCAATTACCGGGGCCCGAACCGTCCTTTGCCGTCGAGTTAATAACTCACGTTTTAAGAGGCGAACGCGCCCGGCGGATCGCGGGGCCCGGAGAGAGAGAGAGAGAGAGAGAGAGAGGGAGAGAGAGAGACCGGGGACCGACGTCGCGTAAATCGCGCTCGGACCGATCCCTGGGAGAACGCGTTTCCGCGCTTCCGCGGCTGGAACCGGACGGCGGGCCCCGCGAAATCCCGAGCGCGCCCTGTCAAAATATTATTTACCGGTGAAATTCATTTGGTACGTTATGGACGCGTCGACTTCCTCGACCGTAAATCGGCGAACCTCTTGCGTCTTGATTAGCTGCTATTTAATGCACAGAAATTCATTGGCCGGCGGTATCTCGGAATTCCTTGAATAATTTTCATTGCCGTCGACGATTTATTTCTCTCTCTCTCTCTCTCTCTCTCTCTCTCTTTCTCTCTCTCGTTAATGCTCTCAGTTACGAGGTAACGTAGATGTTGGGCTGGTCGTAATTCGGCGAAGAAAAATGGGACCGTGATCTACGTTAGCTTGTTTTATAGGGTGAAGATTCCACTTTCAAATTCCTATCTTGTTTTTCCTGTAAAAAAATTGCTGCATCCACTAGCGGCAAAATGAAGCAAAGATGACATCTTATGCGATTTTGAAAATTCGATTGAGTGTAGAGGCTCTAGAAAATTTTTTTCTGAACTTGAAATAGTATGAATTTCTAGAGCAAAGTCTGCTTTTTATTATGGCGTTGATAGATTTATCGTGAGATTTTTCCTCGCGGTGTTATTCTGCCATATTTATTGAAAATGATTTATTATTTAGTAACGTCCTTTACTGAGCGAATTTATCGTAATACAATGTTAAGTTGATTCTTAACCTGTTAACTGCGTACTTGTGGTACTAATGGTAATTGTATATCTTACAAGAAAAATACTTACAAAATAAAATAATTACTTAAATACTCTCACGATTTATATTAAAATGCTTATGGTAACATATTTGTAATTTTCGCATGCTTTGGAATAATTCTAGAATAATTATTAAAAAAAAGCTACACTGGGTATGATCAATAAAACGCGTAACAAAGTTTATCTTCAAAATATATCGACGCAGCTACGTGGTTAATAACTACCTAATTTATTCATATATTATCATATATGCATTACATTTTAGGCCACAAGTCACCGTTTTCGAAAATGCGACTCACACGACTACACTTTTAACCTGCTCGTCCCAAGAAATAAGCTTCCGCGTAGAGCCTGAATCGCGGCAGGAACGTTTTCCCCGCGCAAAGGTCCTCGAACGATTAGTTTAGTCTGGGTACCGCCGCAAAGGACGAGTCGACTCGTCTTCCACGATGAACAAGTGGAAGAGGACTCCCGACGAACTCTTGGGGCCGGGGCAACGAAGAGCCTTTGAAGCGTCGGTTAACCCGAGTTCCCTCGGAATCGCGGCTAACGAGTCGCGCGGGCCCGGAGCAACGGAGGCGCACGGTTTTACCGTCCCGGCTGAAAAGCTGGCATTCAGAGAGACAGAGAGGCTCCCCGCTAACTTTCACCGAAACGGAAAAGGGGGAGGTGTCGCGATTTCGAGGTAACGACTCGCGACTAAATAATCTCCGACGGTCGGACCGTGAGCCGGCGCAGAAGCACTCCGGAGTCTAGCCGGGGGGCCGGGAGTTTTAATTAAAAGGCGAGCAGTTCGCGGGCTTCCGGCGATCTCGATGCAATTATCGCCGGAGTGCCTCTTTCTCCGCTCGCGGAAACGTTATTGCCATCCACGGAGAGGAATCGCCGCGTCGCCATATTGTCAGCGGTTACGAGACCCTCGAGGCGGACCGGTCGAAAATCGGGCGCCCCGGCGATTTGGCCGCGCGAAATTTTCGCGGACTTTAACGATTTGGGACGCGTTCATGACCGACTTTTGACGTTTAATGACGCCACTCGACGGTGAAATCACGCGTAATAACACGCCTGAAACGCCATTAAACGGGAGCTTTCTGCGGGCGCCCCGGCGCGACGTCCAGGAATGCGTTTGTCATGTTTTCAGTTTACTTTCAGGCATCTCCGTTTGTTCCAGATGACCGCTCGCCGAATCTGAACGATTTGTTGCGAAGAAAATTGTACGTTGGATCAATCTTTCAGCGTTATTTTATGCTTTTCGTTAGCTATTCTCAAAAGGTACATTTTACGAAATTTTACAAAATTAGTTCAATAGTTGCAAAAGCACAGGTATAAGGACCCTTTCCCGTATGACCATTTTTATTTTAATTTTTCAATATTATTTCATACTTCTCGTTAAACAATTTTGAAAAGGACATTTATCTTGTCAATACATTGATAAAACAACAGTAAGTTAAATTATTGTAGTCGATAATTTGAAGAACCATGGCCAATGAATATATGTGAAGGCGCCATTTTGAAAATGTCCAAATTAGACCAGCCTACCAAATTGTGAAGAAATATTAAAACTTTCGAGAATCGCTATTAGGTTGTGTTCAAGTCGTTGAAACCATTAACCCTCAAGTGTCGTCACGAGGATGATCATAGGATATCGCTTTAGATTAATTAGGCTCTATATTTAAAAATAATTGCTTCATGGAAAATAAAAGGAATAAAATCAAATATGTCCATCTACTACGTACGTCACAAACTAAACGTTCATACCGCAGTCTAATAATTGCGAGGAGTCTGGCACTTTATCTAGCTCGCCGAAAGCCGACGAATTGCGGAATCGTTTCTGTCCGAGAGAAAGCGTTTTACTCAACACACTCGTGAAAACGGCGAGCACCACTATTGTACTCGTTAATACGTCCTGATTGTTCCCCCCCGGACTCGGTAACAACTGAAATATGTTACAAGTTCCTCGAGATTTGCCCGCCGTTAATGGCCAATTAGTGTAAATTGGTAAATTAATTGTCGGGCCGTTTGCCGTTCGCTGACATTTTTATGAATCAATTTGTAATCTATCACGCCCGGGGTAATATACACAGTTTCTCCGGACGCGAGAACGAAGCCCCCGGCTTCCATTCCGCTTTATTGCGAAGCATCGTTTCTACGAAAATTTAATAACAGACTGACGATTCCGCGCAATCATAATAAATTCACGTGCGCGGAGAGCCAGAGAGATACATACGTTAACGAGGCAGCCACATAAAATTTTCATTTCGCCTCTGATTCCACGCGATTGTTACTCGAATAAGCAACTCCGTGGTACGTTGCTATTTTGAGGTTGAATTATCAGAAAAAGATCTCTTTCGCCGCACAGTCTGAAATAAGACGAAAGACCTGCGCGGCGTGGTGAGTTCATTTTTAAGGATGCGACATGCGTAGCGGTCGAATTCCTTCACGAAGTGTCCTGACGGGCACATGTTATTTATGGTAATATACACAAATGCATAAAAGAGCTGCCGATGTTTATGTAAAATAAAAATTGTGTACATTTCTGTAATTATTTTAGCAAGTTAGAAACACTATTATAGCACCCTAAAATGTTCTTAAAGGTTTCTATTATTTGAACGAATTCTGGGACTCGTGCGACAATAATAGCTTCAACGCCTTCAAAATTTAAACAAATTCGATAACGTGAAAATTATCTCGAAACCTTGTATAGCAATTATAACTGACTAGTTCCAGTCACCAGTCGAGTGCAAAGGGTTAAATATTAAATCCTAGAAACACTATTATAGCATCCCAAAATTTTCTTAAGGGTTTCTATTATTTGAACGAATTCTGGGACTCGTGCGACAATAATAATTTCAACGCCTTTAAAATTTAAACAAATTCGATAACGTGAAAATTATCACGATCCTTGTATAGCAATTATAACTGACGAGTTCCAGTCACCAGTCGAGTTTATGGGTTAATTATTAAATCCTAGAAACCGCGTGACAGGGCTCGAATCCTTGGATGAAAACCGAGCCGCCTGTCGACGCGGCGAGCGTTAAACAATTCCCGTAGCGTTTCAGGTGAAACAGTGGTACTTCGTCGGCCGACTGTACAGGATATCTGCGCTCATCTGAGAATTTCCTGCTCATGTTTAAACAATCGCGCGGCCACCGTTGCGGCCGCGGATCCTCCTGCGAGCGTATCCCAGGAATTCCAGTTCCCCGCGGAGATTAATTAGAATAGGTTACGGACAGGCAGAGGGCAGTCGGAAATCGAGGAAACCGATGAATCACGGCCGCGGCGTTGCGCCGGAAACGGTGATACTTTCACTAAACGGGGAAGCGCCCCGGGGGACCGCGAAGCAGCGCGCGCGCGCGCGGGCGCGAAACGCGATCGTGTTCGTCCCGGGGTCTCGGGCGCGCGCGCGCGCGTGGGCGGAAGTTACATATTAAAGTTACGTCGAAGCGGGACGGACAGGTGCACCGGTACACGCATTCTCTCCACGCATTGTTCGGCCGCGACCCGGCGCGTCCCTGCGGCGGCGCGAGGCGTCCGCGGCGAGTTCGGAACGTGTATGCCCACGCTTTATGCAAATCGGCGGGGATCGTGTACCGATCGGAGCGTGGATGCACCGTTGCGCGCGGACGCTGTACGGTCCTCGACGGGGGATGCGAAACGCGAAACGACGGCGACAGGTTCCGCGAGGAGGGATGGAGGGGGAGGTGCGGAGGGATCAAACAGATTGATCGATTCATTCGAATATTGCGCGGACTTCTGGGTTCGTTCAACCCGCGCCAATTGTTTCCTGGTGCCGATTCGACGCCACACATCTGCTTTTCTGTTCTCAACACGGCTGGACAACGTTCCAATCGGAAACCTTATAAACTATGACGTCGCGTGCGGAACAACAATACCGGCCGTGAAGAATACGTTTAACGGAGATCATTGTCCTCGCGGATTTCCTCGACCGTGCTAATTGGTATGAAACACCGTGAAAGAGGAAATCGAATTTATTCGTCGGAAATCGTGGTAAATCAAAACTCACCGTGTACGAAACCGAGCCGGGCGTGTTTCCAACGTTTCCGAGCGCGTTCTATCTCGCTGCTATTTTTAGAGAAACCGATCCCGGTTGCTGTATACGACTTTTACATTTTTAACATGCTGTATACGATGAATAAGAATCCGACAATATTTGTAACGAAACGAGGTCTTGCGTGTCAATTTGACGAGCATGAATTTCATGAACGTGAAATCGCAATAATTGGGCGAAAGGTAATTGGACTTATTTAATTACAACGACTAACGAGTTGCGATCGTTAATCATTAATCGGATCGCTTTTCGCCCGACTCTGGTCTGTGACGAATGATATTCGTTTCAGAACTGCTTGCTGTCTTTTGTACGAATTTCCGGGGAAACAAGTTCTGATGATTAACGAGTTGCGATCGTTCAAGTTTGACACAGATTCTGCTAAATCAACGCAATTGAATCATCGATTCCACTGTACGGATATTGGTCGACGACGGATCCTTTCAAAAGGAATCACACCTGTTAAGTCTCAATGGGCCGAATTTATTTCTTAACCCTTTGCAATCCGTTGTCTCCTCTCAGGGGACATCGTAATTCTAGTATATGACCGAACATTAATGTTTATTAGCGATTTAAAGTATTTTTAAAGTTTATTGCAACTATTCCTCAATGTCTACAAATTAATATAAATCGAATAATATTATAATAATATTATATATAATGTATACTATATAATAATATAAAACAGTATGTTAATGGAGAGAGTCTGAAAAACTCCATACTATAGTTTATCGATCCGAGATAAATGGGACACATTTTGATTAAAACAATAGCTTTTGATAAAAAGATATGCAGTTTTATATACTTACTTGAAAGTCCGATATTTCATACGCATCAACCTAATACTATTTTAGGGGTTTTTCCGAGTATGCATTGTTGTTTTATTATATTACTATAAATTATAAAAATAATCCCTACACTATGTAACTTGAAAGCTACGTGGTCTCGTAGAGGGTTAAATATCCAAGATTCGTGACGGACCTTCGATGGCAAAATTCCTTGGAATTCGTCCAAAATTCTGCCAACAATTAAGTCGCAGAAGAAGGACTGAGAAGAAAGGGGCAGCAGCGGAAGGCATGGAAAGGCAAGGCTTGGTAAAACGGGGGATCAATCCAGCTCGATCGGTCGTGGATTACATCCTCTACGGTCCTGGCTCGGTTGGTTGGGACAGGACACGCAACAGCGTAGCGGTAGTGCCGACGAACCGCATAAATAACCGACGCCCTCGATCGTTACCGGCTGATCCCCCAATCAGCGTGGAACAGGAAGGAATCAGCGGAATAGCCGAGGTCGCGGTCGTTATCGTTCCCTCTCGTTTGCCGCTCGCCAGAGCCGGATTAAAATTATTAATCTTTTGCGCGCGGCGCCTAATTGTTTGCCCGACGAATTTATCGCGGCGCGGCGGGTTGCCGAGGCGGATTTAATTGCGCCTCTTCTCTCTCTCTCTCTCCCTCTCTCGCTCTCTCGCTCTCGCTCGGTGTTGCTAATTAAAGAAAGGTGCAGGCGCCCCTCTACGTTTCCGCGCTCTCTATACCATAGTGGACGCGTTGGCGTGCGTGTACACGCGCGATACCATCGCCTAAACGGAACTAACGAGCGATCCGCTCTTAATACGCGGGTGCCGGTCCGTTCCGCAGCGAAAAAAAGTGGAATCCCGAGGCTGCGCGGCTCGCGCGCGCCGTTGCCTCGCGCCGAGGCGCACGCTCGCGGCCCCGTCGTGTGTCCATTCAGCGCCGATAATCGCCGTTATGCCTCCAACTTTCTCCAAATTAGCCGCAGAACGACGCGCTCGCGCGCGCGCGCCGGCAGACCGCTCGCATTAGATAGGGTTGCCGCCACCGTTTACCTTTTACTTTCGTGCCTATTGTTGGATGGGAGGAGACCGCTCCTCTGGAAACGCGCGGGGCTCGCGTGTCTGGAAACCGCGCGCGGGGAAAACCGACTTGGAAAATTGCCCGTCTCCGCGGTCGCCGCGGAACAACAGCCGGCCAATTTTCTTCGCGATCGCGGAAATGAAAAGTTTCGCTGCTGGCGCCGCCCTAGCGGAGTGCCTCGGCTTGTTTAACACTATGTCGAGTGATTTTTTTTTTAGAAGCTTTCCGCGATTTCTTCGTTTTCGTGATTCGAGTTTGCTGTTCTTTGGATGGGACGGCGAACGGAATAGCTGAAGCAATTTTCTGCGAGATGGCGAAATTGAAATGATTCTTTTCAACCCTGCTGAACTTTTTCTTAGTTGTACTTCGCATTCGTTTTCCTTTTAGATTATAGTGACTAGTTATACGTAGTGAAAATTAGAATATTAAGGAAATAAAGTGACATTTTATCTGCGTTTCTGGATGTTTTATTTGATATTATATTTTATGTATATACATAAAAAAAATTTAATATTGATGTACAGAATATTACAATTTTTATGTGTATAAATATTACACAGAATATGTGAATAAATTAAATAATTAGAAATATGGAATTTTTGCAAACGTATATGCCTCATCATCACATACATTTGTATATGCAAAGAGAACAGTAGGATTGTACGTCGTCAAAGGGAATATCTAAATTACCTGCCATAGTCGCTATGATCAATTAAAAACCCCCTCTACGATCTTAAAACTGACAATTTTAAAAATAATAATAATTTATTTATATGAACGTGGAAAACCCTTTGTTACACAATGCACATAATAAAATATAAAAAGAAGCAAAGGAGAGCAAAGCAATGAAATGAGAAAAAGTAATACGATTTTATGATACCCTACGACAATGGCCGGCACTAGGTCGTGCTGCAATAAGAGCGGAGCGTTTAAACGATGCAGAGGAATTATCGAAAAAAAATCAAGAGTGTAACAAGTACAGTTCGAAGTGAGAAACAATGATTGCAACATTTTCACTCGAAGTGCGAACCTTGGAAAATTCTAATATCTGCAGCGATCTTTAGAAAGCATACAGTATCATTGGATTCAGTGTTGGTCGACGTTGGTTGTTAACAGGAATGGTAAATGAGTTTCGCGGCAGACGAAGTTAAATTTAAGAAGCAATCAGAGTTCAAATTTTCGAGACGCCGTGGTCGCGTGCTATTATGGCCATATTCGCCGACTTTCTACGGAATTGCTGCGCGACGGGAACCGTTCAAGCTTCCGTTAGAGGGAAGAACATCGGCGCGGGTCGCAAACGACCCAGTTTCCATCGAAGATCGAGAAGAAAGCGATTTCGTGTGTGTCAGAGCTCGCTCGCGTCGAATCGAACATTTTCCTGATTTACAATTATCTGTTCTTTTCTTGCTTTTTTATTTTATTTATTTTCAACCCTTTTCTATTTAGCGAAAGCAAAAACTCGTTTGTTCCAGCGACTCGTAGTTGGTAGATCCGAACAATAGTTACTAACGACTCTACCCTTTATTATTATAATAATATTTCAACCCTTCGGCATCGAGTTATTTTTGGGCGTTTGTCTTTCGCCAGTTTTAATTGTTTTCGCCTATTAAATATAAAAAATATATATTATATCATGTATAATATAAAAAATATATATTATATCATGTATAATATAAAAAATATATATTATATCATGTGTAATATAATTATTATGTATTATATCATGTGTAATATAATTATTATATATTATATCATGAATAATATAATTATTATATATTATATCATGAATAATATAATTATTATATATTATATCATGAATAATATAATTATTATACATTATATTTTGTATAATACAATTATTATATATTAATCAAAGTACATACACCTATTTTTCTTAAGCGAAGCATCGCGTCCCATCTTCTCACAATCTCACATTATTACGCGATATCGAGTATACCGTTGCCCGGTAATATCCCGGGCCTCGGCCTGAAAGAGTTAAATATCGCTTTGGGAACGCGCACATTTTACGGGCAGATTGCGAATTGTTTTTACGAAAGTGCCGAGAGCGCACCTGCTCAAGGATAATATCGTTGGCGTCGATCGTGCCCCTCGTTTCTCAGCATGATAAAACAAACGATAGCGAGGAAACGCATCAGCGAGTGATGTACGAACGCTTCGACGTCGCGTGACACAGCTTCATCAGCCGAATGATCGGCCGTTTCTCTGAATCGTCTAATTTATTCCGTCGGAGAACAACTTGAGCAGACGATCGATATACATACGTGTAATCATCGTCGTTATAAGTGTATTATCAGCGTTTCAAGATTCTGGCGGTATTCGCCGGGAACGGTCTCTTACAATTATATCCTGGCAGGTATTGCTGATCCGCGAGAGGCGATCAACGACAAGGGAATGCCACGCGGAGAAACGATACGTAGACGTTCCGAGAACAACGTGAAAAATATTGACAATATATTAGGTTGGAAAAAAAGAAATCCATTATTTTTACGTGAACTTTAAGACATTATTTAACATGTTTTTGATTGTCCGATTTAAGTCAAATATGCACCGTTTTTGTCTATAATTTGTTGCCATTTCAAAGGTGCCTTCAAAATGCCTTTCTTGTAGAAGTCTTGGCCCGTATTAGCGAAAAACTCTTGTTATCGAGTTTCTGTAGCTCCTTCACCCTGTAGCTCGCAACTGAATGGACCAAACAAAAAACAGAAGAATTTTTATAGTGCAAAATGTCACCTTTCCAACGAGCAGAAATCTGAAATTGATGGATTTCTTTCTCTCCAACCTAATACATCGATATCCTGGCCACGTCGGATCCGGACCGGAGACGGCGGGATCGATTATGCAAACCGTGTACGTTGAACGTTAATTGCGACCCGGGGACGTCCAAGATTTCTCCTTTTCCATCTGGCCTCGCGGATTATCCGCAGTCTCGTAGAAAGCTCGCGTGCCTGCCGGAACGATTATTTTTCCACGCTCGCGATGATATTTCGCGTGCGCACGCGCCTCGGAACGCGATCCCGGCCGATCGCGATGAGAAACCGCGATAAAAAAAACGTTGCGCTGTTTATTAATAATGTATTAAAGTTGCCGCGCCGCCGCAGCGGAGCCGAAAGAACGAACGCCGGTAATTGGCCGAGGGTGGGCACTTACACGGCCGAGAGAAATCGATGATTAATAATAAAAATAGCCCGTGTTTTAGTTTTCGAGAAATCTTCGATTTTCCGATTCTTTTTTCTGGTTTTTCATTTTTGATAATCACTGCCTGCAACTGAAAAATTTGAAAAAATTCTGTAACATTTAGCTTGATGTACAGAATAAGTCATACTTTTTTCAAAATTATAGAAAGCTTAATGGGGGAAAAATGCCGGAAAACTGCGAAATCTAATTTATCATGTACCTTACACTCCTTGACTACCTTATACCTTACAAAACCTTAAAAACCTCTAAGGGCAGTTTTGACCAACATAATCGGCTATGCCCTTTCAGTCGGGCAGACTGGGTTTGCTATTATCGCGCGAACCGGAAGGAGGCGAGGCGGATCGGCCGACCAGGTGAAATGCATTTCGCTAGGCTCGCGCGATGCGAGCCGAGGCACACGGCGCGACCTTTTTATGGCGAGCCTCGATTCCGGCTCGACGTATATGGCGAAAAGAAAATACCGACGGAGGTGTTTCCGCGTATCGCCACACCTGTTTCCAGCGCACGGCCGCTTCCACGGATAGGATCGATCACCTATGACCTCGCCGAGCGATTCGTAGCCCGTGGACACTTTATCGTCAATCGTTCAAACGGCCGTGTGTCCCGGGCCGCAGGCAGCAGCTCTTCGCCCAGCTCCTTTCTAACTGGCCGCGTCGGCGCGCATGGCTACCACCGCTAGACGCGAGAGATAATTGCCGTTGATTAGCGCACGGCAGATCGTTCTCGTAGGAGTCACTCCGAGGGAACAATCGGGATCTGGTGCATACGAATCGACGACGGCCAAGGATGCTGCAGGTGCGTTCGCCGAACCGAATTCGCCACACGAGGAGACGGAATTTGGGTGCTGCGTCTCGAAGCCGATTGAGTTTCATTGATTTTTAGTTGCAGAATTAACACGTTCGTCGCCGCGTCACCCATATCTGGGTGACAATAATTTCTGAACAATTTTGAAAATTTATTTTTATTGCGATATGTTCGAGCAAAATGAATTCGACTATGACTTTTCGAATGCGAAAGAGTTCTAATGTCATCCCCTATGATAAATGTGAACGTTTTAGTTTTATTTTCATATCGATATTTACGATTTCTCTGTGAGTCGGCGCTCGAAATTTACAAAAATTAAATAATTATGTTAAGTTTATAATATTGAATTTCTGTATTTTTACTATTATTTAGGTTAGAATTATCAAGACAGAATAACTGCTTTCTGATTTTTTGGTTTACTCTCCTAAGATTAGAATGATATTTTTAGCAGACAGTTTTGGGTATTAAGGATTTTATAGTCGAGGTTATGTCACAATATAAATCAGGCGGAGTTTAAACAAGTCTTCAGGGAAGATTTTTTTAACGCTGCTACGATCTTGAAACATTGTTTAGAAAAAGATGGCCCTCAGTGTTTTAACAAATAAATTATTATTTTGTGGACGAAATTTGTTGCCGCATATTTCTCGAGTAGTATACATAACCTCTTTAAAATGGCCACTTTACGTCTATTTCTGGGCTGAACATCTCACAACCTAGACTGAACGTCTTTGAGACACCCTATTCTAAATGTCAAAGCGCCTAAAAAATATCCCCAATGTCATATAACAAACAACTCTAATAAACAATTCTTAAACCGCCCTAAATCTAAAAAAATCCTATAAAAAGCAAATTGAATTTATTCTTCCAGACCAACTAAAAAACTATTACAAAAACATTGTCAGAAATAAAACCAGCTTTACCTCGGAATTAAAAACTAAAAAATTAAATAAAACATGCGTTCGCGAATGTTATTCTTGTTCCACATCCTCCAGTTATTCCAGCGGCCACCTAATACATCAAAGACTTTGCAGTTTAAACGACGATTCGAATAGAACAACACCGATCGAGGGGAACGGCAAGAACAACAGGGAAACGGGCTCGCTTCTGTCGCGCGGCTCGTTCGACGACCGGGCTCGGGGGGTTAATTGGCGGGTTCGGTGTGCAAGATTCGAGGCAGGCCAGCGGACGGACGCGTGCGCAAACAAACCGTAGAAAGTCCGAGAAGGCCCGCGGACACACGAGTTTCTCCTGGCGTCTCCCGCGACGATCGGCGGATCGGGCCTCTATGGCCGTCACACCGGTCACACAGGTGACACAGAAAACGGTGGATTTTCATCAAGGTGGAACGAAACCGCGCGCAGCTAATTTCCGGCACGTGATGAAAGATAATGTTCGAGCACCGATCGCGATCAAGATCACGGCCGGGGGGGAAGCAGTTCCAACGGCGAAGATTACAAGGCTCGGGAACAACCGGCTGCTTCGGTGTCGACAGAAGCGAAAGCGGGAGAGAGAGAGAGAGAGAGAGAGAGAGAGAGAGAGAGGGAGAGAAATGGATACAAAGAAAG
This sequence comes from Augochlora pura, assembly GCF_028453695.1. NCBI lineage: Eukaryota > Metazoa > Arthropoda > Insecta > Hymenoptera > Halictidae > Augochlora > Augochlora pura. Next base: position 25,586,325 of record NC_135774.1, on the reverse strand, counting down.
GGAGTAAGAGAGAGAAAGAGCAAAACAGAGAGAAATAGATACAGAGAAAGAAAGGGAACAAGAGAGAGAGAGAGAGAGAGAGAGAGAGAGAGAGAGAAATAGATACAGAGAAAGAAAGGGAGAGAGAGAGAGAAATTGATACAGAGAAAGAAAGGGAACACGAAAGAAAGAAAGAAAGAAAGAGAGAGAGAGAGAGAGAGAGAGAAATAGATACAGAGAAAGAAAGGGAACACAAAAGAAAGGGACCAAGAGAGAAAGAGAGGAAGAGAGAGAAATAGATAGAAAGAGAAAGAACAAGCTAGGGAGCGAGAGAAAAATAGAAAGAGAGGAGAAAAAGAAGAATAGCGGCGACTCGCGGATATTGGAGGAGGAATCGCGGTATCGCCTGGGAATCATCGCGTGTCATTCGTTATCGGAAGCGTGTCATCTATCACGGGGGCCCCGGAGGTGCTGGCTCGGCTAGGCGATCGGCCGATCCCCCGGTCGCTCGCCGGTTTAGACGCGCAAGATCGAGGACGACGGACGGAAAAGTCGACGGATCTCTCGTAAGAAGGTCGGCGGGTGAACGCCACACGCCATGGGCGTCAGTGATCGCCGGGGAGCGGTGAAGATCGTCGAAAAAAAGCCTAATCGATCGGCAACAGGAATATCGATGAGGTAGAACGATCTGGCCGCGCGAGAAAAAATCTACCCTTCGTGGTCAAAGTATTTTATCAACCCCTTTGCACTCCTGTGCGATTCGACATTAGTTTTTATTTGTACTCGATTTATTTCATTTTATATTTTAGTTTATTTATTTTGGTTTATTTTATACTCGACGTTATTTCATGTCCAAATAAAAAGATGTCGAGGAGAAAAAAAAATGTCGATATACTCGTGAAAATTTCAGAATATGACAATAGTGTAAATAAAACCGATGTTTAAGTGTTTCATGCTTTATTTATTTAAATTGCACTATTTTTTAGTTAAAGTAAATATCGAATGAAATGCTTGAAAGCATCGGAAGCTGGTGGTAACGAAATTTAAATAAAATTCGGTGTTTATTCGCATAATTACCGGGTACACTTTGAACGTAGAAATATAATGCAACTAAATTTTTCACAATAAATTACAGGTTATGTTGTGTACACGATTTGAAAATTGAGGAAAATGATCCTCGACTAATTCATATACTCCTTTTACTTTGCGTTAACTAAAGGACTTTGCTCCGTAAATAAATACATTATTATTATAATAATAATAATTATTATTATTATTATTATCTTATTATAATAATAATAATAATTATTATTATAATAAGATAAAATATCACAGATAAAAGGAAGAAAGCCGAAAAAAGGTCGACGGAAAAGGGGAGAAGTTAAAATAAAGGACAGAAGCGAGACAAAGAGGCAGGTTGGTCGGCGAAGAAGCAGAAGATGCGCAGATCGGCGGAAGTCGCGGCTTCGTAGGTGGTTTCCAAGGCAAAACATCCGGGAATGGGAGCGAGTCGCGCGCGCTCAGCGATATTGGGTATTTGAATCGATGATTGGCAAGGCTGGATCCTAAGTGGCGACCGTTTTGTCCCGGTAGAAATCTCGCGTCGCCATTTAGAGCAGGCTGCTCGTACCGGTAAAATTTATGGCGGGCGGTCTATAACTGTTAGAAAGGGTGTTTCCACGACGTACGATGCATTTTAATGGCGACAGGGGCCGGTTCGCTCGCTGTTACGCCACGAGAGTTATAGCGGCGCGACGCGGCGCGAGTGCGCGTCGCGTTTTCTCGCGCGGTGCTCTCTGCAGGCCGGCGATGATTCGTCACCGTGAGTCTCTCCATTCGGCTGAATTAATTCCCTCGGATTTTTCTCCATCTCTCTATCCCTATCTCTCTCTATCTCTCTCTTGGCCGCTGTCTCTCCCGTTCTCTCTCTCTCTCTCTTTCTCTTTCTCTCCCTCGCTTTTTCTCTCTTTCCACACGGCCAAGTTTCTATCCGCTTTTCGAATAGAAACTGCAGGCGGATCGCCGCCGGCGGACTCGCATTATTTATCGGTTCGTGGGACGAAACAAAACCCGGACGCTGCCGCGCGAGACGCCGGGACCATTAAATTAATTAATTCCGTCGCGGCTCACTTTGGTGGACATCGGACGCTGCCGCGGAATTATGGAAATTGATTTTCGGTCCTTTTGCCGCGGCGGCAACGGCGAAACGATTGTTCGGTAAATTGGATGGTCTGCGCCGGGGGGAGGGGCGCCGTTGTCACCGGTTAATTGGAGAAAAAGCGCCGCCGTTTTTATCGATCGCTTTGTTTGCCCGACTGAAAAATGCGCGCCGCCGAGAGACGCGCGTCCGGTCCGCGCTGTACGCGGCGCGTGCTGTTTTATTCGAGAGCCGAGGGACTCGGAAAATTCTAGAACTCGCTGTATGATGGAGGACTGTACTAGAGATCTGTGAGAAAATTAAACGTTGCCCGGTTATTTTGAGAATATGCATTGTGAGATGGACGGTGCACTTGGAAGTGGGGAAACAAATGGAAATTGTTTGATTGGATTAACCGGTTAATACCGGATAACCGTCGTAAGGATATAGCAATTTCACAGCTTATAATAAAAATAGTTCTTCTACGATTTATGTCAAAATGCTTGTGGTAACATGTTCGTAAATTTTGCACGCTTTAGGATAAATCGGGAAAAATTACTCAGAAAACTGCACTCAGTATGATTGATAAAATGCAGAACAAAAATCTTCTAAATATATATATAATAGTATATATAATATATAAATAAATAGGAGAAATCAGATCGGTATAATATTTAAAAATCACACAGCTTCTAGAGTGGGGAGTGCACATATTTTAATATATTAGAAGGAGAACGATAATATAGAAGGGTGGAAAAGGAATGCGATCTAAAACTAAATGAAATCTATATTCTTAATAAGGAATAAATCTATAATGCGATAATATTTAAACAAGATGTATTGCATGATATGGACAGTGCACTTGAAGATTATAATGCGAACAAACACTTCTCTGTGTCATTAGATTAAAAAAAGAACGACGTATTGAAGAACTAGGAAACAATAAAGTCCAACTGCTATAATACTTAACCTATAATAACGAGTCAGACTCGTGATACAGATTTCATGCATGATCTACTAAATATAAATATTACTAATTTATTTCAAAACGATACCAAATTGAATTCTTCTGCTATCGAAGTACAGAAACGAAAGTAAGTAAAAACAATACGAAAAAATAGGAATTGTCTGGTCCTATTAAAGAAAGTATTAAGAATGAATAACTGCTAATTAACATAGCGCAAGGGGCACTTTGTAAAATATAGAACAAACACTCGTTCAGACATGTAACAAGACACGCTATCCGCAACGCTAAAAAACCATGCAAAATACAGGAATAAAAATTCCACATATTCTCTTTCTAACGTAGACACGCCAGATCGCAATAAGAATTGCGCTTTGATTTACCGACCGAGGGGGGCTGAATGCTATATTATTAGAGCGCTCCTCTTTTTTTCCCAGCCTCTGATTATCGTTCTCGCGTGGATAGTGCTCGTGTTTCGGATTTTTCATGGTACGCCGATCCCCGGCGATCGCTGATATCTTGATCAAGGAACGGTGGCCCCGCGACAATGTAAACGATACGGCGAATCTCGCGGTCGGATCTCCGATCGATAGCGACAAATGCAACGTCCGACGGATCGTAAATTTATGAAGTGGCACGCCGATAATAATTGGAGTTATCAGGATGCGGTCGATCCGTCGGTCTCGGTCGTAAATCCGCCGCGCCGCGCCGGCTCCGTTCGGATCTATCTCCTCTGCGAAACGGATCGCGATCCGCCCGGGAAAACGATGATATTTTCTGTTCGGCCTGCCGCCTTTCTACGGGCCCGCGTTAAATGCCGGTTCGGTGTCAACGCGCTCGACTGTAACCAGAGATCAGCATCTGCATCGTTCGGATCCACTTTTGCGAAAGCCGCGGACACGTTCGTACAATTCTGCGGTCGCTTTTTACGCGATTCTTTCGTCGCCGTTTGTATCGACCATCGCTCGCGACCGTGTTCGACGATCGTGCTTCGAGTCTACTGCTGCGGGATTGAATTAACCCTTTGGGGCACGGTGGGATTAACCCCTTTGCACTCGAGTGGTGACAGCGAGGCACCATAAAATTGTTCTATCGCGTTGCGAAATAATCTTTATACTAATAAAATTTACATTCTAAAAAATGTACATTCTAAAAATTGTTGAGGTTATGTTCTGTCGATACGAGTGACGAGAATCGATCACATATGCATAATATATACATTGTTATATAAAATGGAAATACTATAAAGCCAGAAAAATTACTTCAGATTTCCAGTTAAAATGGCTTCGAGTGGAAAGGGTTAAAAGTGTCCCACCTTTTCGATGTATTATATTTCACGTCATGATGGGGCATTTTTCGTCCCACCGCGAAATCTTGCGGTAGCTGCATCAAAGAGTTAAAAAAGTCGTATCCCTCTTTATGCATCGATTCAGAACCTAATCCCGCGATGTTCTATCATCGTCAGCGAAATACCCGCGTTACGATAACGTATTCGCAGTTATTTTTCACCGGGAACGAATAAACGGTCGATTATTAAACTACACGAGCGGTTGAATACGCTCGTAACAAGAAGAAAGGCGAGCCTTCGAATGAGTAACACAATTCTGAGTAATGACGGCAATTACAATTGCAAGCCCGCGGATCAGTTTCTACCGGGTGTATCGCGCGTCAGGAAATTATCGAGCTTTCAACGTGGCGAAGTAATTGGGAAGGTAATTGCGTGTTCCGCGATACCGTGGTAGGTTGAAAAACGCAGATTTATAGTTTCTAAAAAAGAGAAAAAAAAATAAAAGAAATTTCTAATGAGTTGATTGCGGTGCCGGTAATTGAAGGAGCCGCGGGAATATTTTGCAACAGGTAAAACGCTGTCAAAACAGGCTGGAACGAGCGGTTCGCACGCGCTGGTATCGTGGATGCGGCGCACGTTCGAACGCCACGCAACACCGCGATCGACTCCGCGTATCACACGGGCCTTGATCCCGATCTTCGATCGCGATCTCGCCATCCCGGCTTTGCTACGGGGGGTAAAAGTGACCCACTTTGGCCCGTGCACGAGACGGCGGCAGAGGCAGCGGCGACGGCACGGCGTGCCTGCATGCGCGCATCGCATTCATTTTTACAGGGTTCCGACGCACATTCGTCCACGGTCCGGCGTTTTTGCATAAATTGCTGACAGGCGTCCCGCCGGCTCTTCTTTTCGGTGATTCATTTTTAATCGAACCGTCCGCGTGAAAAATTGCCCCGGTTCCTGCCTCCGAAAATACCGGCGCTCTCTTTTTTTTCGCGCCGGCAACCGCGGCAGTAAACGTTACACGCTCGACGACAAGAAGGTGAGAATATTTACGGCACGTATTATAGCGAGCCATGCAACATATTGCTTGTATCGCGATATCGTTTTGCATCGGTGCGTACGACAAATCAAAGGAATGATTAAAATTAAATTGATAATTAAATTAAATCAATTAACTTGATAATTATAGGTGACTGAGATTAATATTTACTCTATAATATTTAACCCCTTGCACTCCGTTGTCTCCTCTCAGGGGACGACATAATTCTAGTACATTAAAGTAATTTTAAAGTTTATTGCAACTATTCCTCGTTGTCTACAAATTCATATAAATCGAATATTACTATAATAATATTATATATACGTATAATACTATATAATAATATAATAATATACTATATAATAATATAAATGTTCATAAGCGCTGGTAGGTAACACCCATGATGGCGCGGTGTGCAAAGGGTTAAACCATGCATTCTGAGTTTTCTATGTAACCTTGTTCTCTATTATTAGCTTTTTTCTAAAAAAAATTATATCCTCGTCTTTCGCGTTAAAAGGTCAAAGAACGATGGCACTAATAAAATACGCGTGGGTGTTGTATATTAATTTTCAGAAATTTTTAGAAAACGTATATATTTCCGCTCGAATATAACCACCGTGCTCGCGAGCAAGAGCAAATATTTACCCCGGAGGTGAGCGCAATTATTGGATATTCCCCGAAGAAACGGGGGATGCAATTACTCGCCGCCGCTAATCATCGTTCGCAAATCGAAATGGCGTGGCTGCGCGACGGCGCGACCCGACGATGAAATATAAAATCGCTGACAGCGCTGGCAAGACAAAGCAGCAAGCAACGATATCGATTTCTAAACAGAGAGAGGGAGACGCAACAGAATTTCGCTGGAATGTTAAATCGATACTGTCCACCCCCGCTTCGTGAAGACGATTCTCTCTCTCTCTCTCTCTCTCTCTTTCTCTTTTTCTCTCTCGGTCTGCCGGCGTGCAGGAAAAAGAAGACAGGAGCGGAACGGTTCTATTTAACAAGCGGAACGCGCGGCACGAGGATCACCGACGGCGATTAGATCGTAATTTACAACGATCGGGCACCGGTTCGCGGCGATTTGTTTAGAGACCCGCCGTTCCACACCCCCGAAGGCAAATATTCACTCCGCCGCCGACCGTAAATCAGTATTCCCGCGGACGGTCCGGTTGATCAGCGATGAATCAATGGGGGGGAGGGAGGAACGCGCGCGGCCCGTTATTACGCGGCCGTATTAATGCGCGAGCGTTAACATCGGTCCATGCAAAACGCGTAATTACGCCGCGGTATTAACGATCCGCCATTAATTCCACGCTGAAAATCGTCGGCCGCCGGAGAAGACCGGGGACGCCACCTAGAAACCGGCTTTCGATTGACACACATTCGGGGCCCCTCTCGTGTGCATCGCCGCCGCCGCCGCTCCGCTAATTGTTTCCTGCGTGACGCACGGCTACCAAAAACGCGGCGCAAACTCCGTCTTGTAACGAGAAATTTCTTTGTCGCGTTTCTGGCAATCTGTTCGGACGATTTCAACGACACTGTTTCGTGGAATAACGTCGACGGAAGAATTATCCGTCGAAGAAATGTCCGGAGGAATTATCCGACTGCGTCATTTGGGAGGTCGTTTCTTTAAACAAAAACTTTAATTGTTATTAAAATCGACTGAGGATTTTATGTATTTACAGCAGAAGTTGATATGTGAAATTTAAAATGTCTTTATTAATTTTAACCCTTTGCATTCGAGTGAGGCACAAGTAAAATTATTCTATTACGCTGCAAAATAATTTTTGTAACAATAAGGTTTAGATTTGAAAAATTAACAAGTAGTAAAACTGTTGGCAGGAGTCACAAGAATAAATTTTGTATGCATACAAATTTATTTTGTTAAATAGAATGGAAATGCTACGAACAAGAACAATTATTTCAGATTTACAGTTAATATGGCTCCGAGTGCAAAGGGTTAATATTGTTAAAATTAATAAAAAGTAGTAATGTTGATTTATTTCAAGTTATCGACATTATTAAAGAAAAATAGTGCGTTTGGCTGCTATTTCTATTAACTAACAAAGGCAAGTTTTATTTTACATAAAGATCCGCAGTGTGGTTACTAATTTAAAGCGATTTCAATTTTCCTGCAGCAATGTTGTAATCAACTGTTGCAGGAATAATTGTTTCATCGTTTCCAACATATTGAAAAATTCCATCGAAACTACAACGTCGGAATACCAGCGTTCATCGAGCGCAGGTGTCCAATACGTCATCGTAATACGGAGAGATAAAAACGCGATTCATCCCTGTAACAATTACAGAACAACATTGCAAATGATACACTGTAAATCCGTCATTGTATTAGCTTATCCACCGTTTCAAATTTCACCTCATCGATGCCGTCTCACAGGCGCGAGCGCATACAACGCGCGCGTTGTATGCGGACGCATAAAATCCGCGCCGCGTAAATGCACGAACTCCGCGCTGTACAAACACAGAGGCGCATAAAGTCCGCACAGTTCTCACGAGCGGATAATTTCCAGTGACCCAATACGGTCACCGGTGACCCCGCCGGCCTTTCGGCCCGCCTCGAAAAAAGGTCCCGGCGACGCGGCCGGCCGCGCATTAACCAAATATCGCACGACTGACCCAAAAATCGCGGTTAGGCGTGCGTGCGCGCGCAACAACACAGACGGCGTTCCGGCATCCGGCCGAAAAATGTTCGGTCTTGCATCGGCGATCTCGGACGCGTCGGTTCGGATCGGCGGAACGGTACACACGCGGAAAGATTCCGCGCGCGCGCCGTTAACAATCAATTCCCGGACATTTTACGCGCGAGCCGCGAAATTAACGATCCGCGGCCGGCGATTTTTTCGAACGCCGTGTGGCCTGCCCGACGCGTATATACCCGTCGGCAAAGGTAAACCGTTCGCTCCGCAACCCGTGGTTTATCGCGGGGTATTTTCGTGTTTCGGGGGCCCCTCGGCGCAGGGACTACAATCGGCCGTGAGGGGCGCCCGGCGAACGGATTCCCGCGGCAGCGTTCAACCGGTTCGCCGGATTCGATTTTTTCGTGTACGAGCAGCGCCGGGGATCGCCCCTCGGTTTAGTCTAATTAGGCCGGCGCGGTGCCGCTCGCCTGGCGCCAGGCTTTTACGCTTTTCTGTTGTCTCGCAGCGCCGCGCCGAGCCGAGCGACCGCTCTCGCTTTGCGCGCCGCGCTTTGGAGCCGAGCCGCGCCGCGCCGCGCCGCGTCGAGCCCCGCGATTCGTTACAGTTAGACGCGTTGAAATATTACGGCGTTCAGGCGACGAGCTGCGTGATTATGCCCCGTAATTGCGTCCTCCGACGGACGCAATTTGTTTGGTACCGCGCAACATTTTTTTTACCTGCCGACTCGCTCTTTATGGGGCTGCCGTGTAACGTTGCCTTCCACCGCTTCCACCGGTCCCGGGTTATTGTTTTCTTATTCATCCCTTTCTCGTTCGCTCGCCTTCCAACCCGGCATCTTTTTACACCGATCCCGTAGAAATTGAATGTTTTCCTCCTACCTGAGCGCCGGTTTCTTTTACGCGCGTATATTATACGCCGGTGCCGCCGCCGCCGCCGCGCGTCGCTAAGCCCGGTTTCCAAACGGGCTCGCAGAAATTATACAGAATTCTCGGCGGGTAATGTCCCCGGAGAACCTGCCCCGCTCGGCTTAGAAACCCCGCGGCGATACATTCGATAAGAATTATTTATCGTACTGTGTTATTAGACTCTATCTGTAATCGAGACAAAAATAGGCGAATCGTTCCGATCGATACTGTCCGGTCGGTCCATTAGTTCGTGCGGTTTCGATGTCGATTCAAATCGCATAATAATTGCCCGCCAGCTGTATCTCAGCTTCTTTATAATTTTTTTTATAAATTCAATGTATTTCGCTGCTCTGCTTGTCTCTGT